>NW_022111369.1:98126576-98128151 GCF_000313985.2 Echinops telfairi | reverse complement strand
TCATTCTTGACTTCTTTCCATCCTTAAGCCAATGCTATCTTGGGTTCTGTTTTCTCTTTGTTGCCCTCTGGGTAAGGTTGATCTATGTGGCAGTCTCTTATTTATGCTTGGTGCATGTTGTTATTCTGCCCATAATGGGCCAGCAAGGATCTTTTGTAGGGCTGGGTTTCTTCTAACATATTCTTTGAGATTTTCCTTGTCTGGGAAGACTCTTATTTTTCCATCTATCTTGATGGATAAGTTGACTTGGTAGAGTATTCTTAGGTTTGCGTTGTTTTCCTTCAATTTTTGGATTATGTTACTCCACTCTCCTCTTCATAGTTTCTGCTCATAAGTCTAAGCATATTCTTATTTGGGAACCTTTATATATGATTGTTTGTTTTTCCCTTGCTGTGCTCATGATTTTCTCGTTTTCTTCAAAGTTGAATAGTTTAACCATTATGTGCCTTGGTGACTTCTTGAGTTTCAGTCTAGCTGGTGTTCTTTCAGCCTCCTGAATGGTTGCCTGGTTTTCATTCATTAAGCTGGGGAAGTTTTCTATCACTATTGTTGGAGATGACTTCTTTGTTGTATCTTCCTCCGGTAAGCCAATAATTCTAATGTTGTACCTATTCATAGCATCAGACATAGCTCTTAGGTTTTCTTCAGCTTCTCTGATGATCTTATTAGATTTTTGTTCGTGCTTATTAAAGTCTGCTTGACTGTCCTCCACATCACTGGTGTGGTTCTCTGCTACCTCCAGTTGATTCTCGAGGTCTGTGTGTCTGCTACTGGTTTTTGTTATCTCCCCCCCTAAGCTCTTGTATTTCCCTTTGGTATGTGGACTCTATCTCCTCCATCATTTCATTCTTGTTCTGTATTGTTTCCTTCCTATCCTGTATGACTCCAAGCAGCATTCTGAAAATTTCTTTCTGTGGCAGCTCAATGTCTGCTTCTTTTATGATGTCATTATGCTCAGGACATCTTTTGCCATTGCCTTTTGTTTCTACTGTTTTTTTGTTGAGGTCGTTGAGGCTGATGGCTGTTTGCATTGCATTGTTTTAGAGGAGCCAGGTGCCATTTTCCAGGGAATCGAAGGGCACTGGCTCTCTGGGAGACTTGTAAGAATGCTTCTTTGAACTGCCTTCAGCTAATTTCACTATGGAATTAACCTACTACTTTATTCTCCTGTGGCTTCTCTCTCAGGGGAGTGTCCCATAAGGCTGGTAAGTTGTCTGATTTGGTGCTGTGGAGGTTGTGTAGAGGTTCCTGCAGGAGCTTGTAACATTTATGCATGTTGGCTGAGTTGCCTTAGGCCTTGTGAGGCACTAAGGTAGGCAGGAGGAAGTTCCCTCAGTCATGTGGGACAACAGAGGAAAAGTAAGAGCTCCCCCAGGTACACAGTCAGGAATTACCCAGTAAGAAGTTGGGCACAGTGTGTTATGGTAGAGGTCGGCAGGGCTTTTCCCAGCCCTTGGGTAGCTGCACACGGTGGAACTCACCTAGCTGGGTGTGGGGCAGGAGGAAATGCCCTAGGCTAAGGGAAATGGTCTGGAGTGTGAGAGAACAGGAAAGAGACAAAGAAGAGGGGGAAAA
>NW_022111369.1:98123163-98125803 GCF_000313985.2 Echinops telfairi | reverse complement strand
GGGCTCCAGATTTTGAGTGGGAGAAGGAGCAATGATCAATTTCATTTCAGACGTGTTGAAATTAAGATGATGGTAATAAACCCAAAGCAAAGGGGCTGTCAATGAATAAATTGAAATCACATCATTGCAGAAGCAATGCTGGCTTGGATAAAGGTAATGGTTGAATGCATGGCATTATATGGGTTCTCAGCACAAAGAAATTGAAGAAGGAAAAAGCCCAGGGCAAGGCCATCAGTAGATAGCCAGGAGAAAGCATCAAAGAGAAAGACAGTGCTTCTCCCACTTTTGTTTTCCTTCACGACTAATATTTCCCCCACACACTTTATTCTTTGGAGAATAGTAGCTTCACTGATTTATACAATTAGAAAAAAATGCATTTGTGTTTTCTTGTGTTAATTTCTCTCTCTTTCCTCCTGGAAATAAGTGTTAGAATACTTTCTTCTTCACTTTTGTTTTATATCTCCTTTTTTCTCTCTCTCTGGAAGTGAGGTATAAAATCGGGGTGCCATTTGTTGCACCCTTAAGAAACACTCGTTTTTTATGGCATAGACTTAAAAACTTGGGAGAGGAGAGTAGAGTTTTGCTTTGTGTTTTGGATTGCTGTGCCTCTAGGATTAGGGGCTTTGGTCCTAGAACTATAGCACCAAGGACACATTTAATGATTGGGAGGCTAGCATTGGACACTATGTGACTCTGTTGCTGTAGGAGATGTTTTAAGTCTTCGGGCACATTAGCTTTTCTCTTTCCTCTATGATGGCAGGTAACTGCAGTTTGTAGACATCTTGATCTCATGTGAGTGAAATTCTACAGAAGCAGCTGAAGGAAAAACCCAAACCAAATCCAATGCCATGGAGCCAATTTTGACTCATAGTGACTCTGTACAATCCATATACCTTGTAATCTCCGTAATGTCACATCTCATCCTGCTTCCTCCCTGCGCTTCCTGTTCCCATTTCTTGTTATTTCCTGATCCTTCTGACACTAGTCTTTGAGTAAACATTTTCCTTTCCTTCTCAAATGATGGATTATTTTTAAGTGTGAATACGTCTCTTGTGTTATTGTTCCCCCAATAGGCCTGTCTACTCTTTGAAGTCTTGCTGGTGCAATACTTTATGTGTTGGGCTGCTAACTGAAAGGTCAGCAGTTTAAAGGCACATGCTACTCCACTAATGAGAGATAAGGCTTTCTACTCCCCTTAAGAGTTACAGTCTCTGAAACCCACAGGGGAAGTTCTATACTTCCCAACAAGGTTGTTGTGAGTCAGCATCAACTTAATGGCAATGAGAGTATTATTTGGTTGAACATTGAGCCACAGGTTGGGTTTTGCATTACACCTGAAGTGAGACTCTGGGCAATAGTCCCAGTTGCACACATCTCTATCTGACCGGCAAGTCTCATTGCTTTTATGATTTGGAATTTTGTTTTATATTTTCTCCCACTCTCTCTAGTACCTTCTAATGTGATCTTTTTTTCAGAGCAATTGGTAGTGATATCCAGGCACCATCTCATCCTTGTCTCAGGTTCCTGAAGACTAATATGTACATGGTTCATGAGTGTATTCAACTAAAATTGTTTCAATGTGACTTCAATTCTTATATTTCCTTTAGACAGGGCTAGACCACTAGTTGCTCCTGAGATGTTCACCAACGAGCTTTGAAGACCTCACCACATTTTAAGACTCACCAAACTGCACAACACATTTCTAGTATTTTTTCCCTTGTTTTATTTTGGCACCAATGCCATTGATATGTTAATTCTATATGTAATTAAAGAGCCAGGGTCATTCTGTGGGTTCAAGGTTTGACTGCTAAGGCTGGTGGTTCTAACCTGTGAGTCATTCGGGGGGAGAAAGAGGAGACTCTCTGCTCCTGTGAAGATTGACAGTCTCAGAAACCTTCAGGAGTAATAGGTTATTCAAAACTAGCATTCTATTTAAAACAGTCCATATCCATTTGTTTTATAAACATTTAATCAACATTGTTTATAAACATTTTAACCATATTCATTACTTTTTGCATCCCCGAATTCCTTACCTAAGTCGTAGTGACATAGTAAGCTCCGTCCGGTTAATAGACCAGAAGACAGCTTGTGCCCCCAGCTACTCAGCTGAAAAAGATGAGGCATCTGCTGCACAAAAATAAATAAATAAAATAAAAATGAAAGATTTATGTCTCAGAAACAGAAAGAGGAAGTTCTACTCAGGCCTCTAGGGTATCTGTGAGTTAGTACCTACTCCACGGTAGTGAATTTACTCTAGGTGTGAGTATGTTTCCATGTGGGATAATTTTCTTTCTGCCTGAACATCTTTTTAGAGTTTGTGGTAACAAATTCTCATCATTTGCTTGGCAGATGTTATCTTCACTTTGTTGTCTCTCATTTTTCAGAAGCATCTATTTCTCATCATTAAACTTTTGGTTTACAGTTCTTTTCTTTCAGTGGCTAGAAGTTTTCAACATATCCTAGCTGGTACAGCTTCTGTGTAGAATCTAGTTATTTGCCTATTGTTCTCACAAGGAGACCTGATGACCCGGAGCAAGGGTAGAAATCATCAACACCAACTAACATCGCAGGTCTCACCCAAAAGAAGCAGTCCTAACCATCACATTAGGAGGGAGGTAATTAAATGTGTGACCAAATATA
>NW_022111369.1:98120234-98122027 GCF_000313985.2 Echinops telfairi | reverse complement strand
AGCATACTCAGCCCCTCAGCCATTACTTTGACTTGCAAAATCAGCAATCATTCAAGAAGTAAACCGCTTCAAATGCTGGCCTCACGCCACTCTGGTTCCTTCTCTTCAGAATCTTCATCTGGAAACTTCTCACTGTGTTAATAAGCTTCAAATTATTTTATTCTATGTGTGATATTTGTGTTAGTATCAGGAGAGGCATTCCAGACATCGTTTACCTTTAAAATGAAATGACTATAGTGTGTCTAAAATGATTCACTAAGTGAATCTATTTAGATACACTGTATCTTCCAACTCAGACAACTTCGCCCTGTCAGCATTAATATCCATTCATAATGGTTTTAAAACAAAAATATTTTTAATTTGTCGCCACACCTAACAACAATATGTTCCTCGTGGTAATATGAATAGTTTAAAAGATGTTTTCACTTAAAAGAAAAACAACCCAAATATAGATGGGTGAGCACATAAATCTAAACCACCACTTGTCTCTGTCAGTTGGTCATACTTTGGTAGTTTGTGTGTTGCTATGATTGTGAAGGCTTTGGCACTGGTACTTAAAATGACCATCAGGGTCCCCCAAAGTGAACAGGTTTCTGTAGAGCTTCCAGGCTAAGAATAGACTACAAAAAGAATAGGAATTACTCCACTTCAGAGTAAATAGCCAAAAACATGCCACGGGTACCACTGAAACATTGTCAGCTACTGAACACTAAATAAACAGAAGGAAAACATTGTCAGAGATGTTGCCAGAAATTAACTCTTTAAGTTAGAAGGCACTCAAATATGACTTAGGAGGAGCTGCCCTCTCAAGGACTCGGATGGAATTAAACCTGCAGGGTAAAGCATTCAGGACTTTCATTTGCTGATGGAACATCACTCAAATTATAAGAAACAACTGCAAACAGCAATTAATCATTGGAACTTGAAGCTTACAAAGTCTGAATCTAGGAAAGTCAATCAAAGTTACAATGAAATGGAACACATAAAGATCAATATGAGCTAAAATAGACTGGTATTGGGCATTTTGAATCTGATAATCATATGGTTTTACAGTGCTGACAATAAGACAGTCAGGAAGAATAGCATCGCATGTGTCATGAATAAAGGACATTTCACGCTATAACGTCAAGGCCAGTGCTATCTGTGATGTTGCTGTTAGGTGCTGTGGAGTCAGCTCAGACCCACAAAAATCAATGGATCAAACATTCCCCGCTTTACAGCCTCACAATTATTACTCTGCTTGACTCCATTGTTGGAGCCATTGTGCCAATCTACTAACTTGAAGGCCTTCCTCTGTTTTCTTTTTTTTAAATTATAAGATCATTTTATTGGGGGATCATACAGTTCTTATAACAATCCACACATCAATTGTATCAAGCATAATTGTGATGCAGTGGATATATGTATAAATTGTGGTAAGTGCTGCACGAGCCACCAGTAAACTGATTTAAAAAAATTAAAGCCTGAATAGGCAACATTGTATTTGCAAATATAAACCAAACAACAACTCAGAAAAAAAAATCATATCATTGTAAATGAGGGAGAGTGCAGAGTGGAGACCCAAAGTCAATCTGTAGGCAACTGGACATCCCCTTACAGAAAGGTGGTGGGGAAGAGATGAGCCAGTCAGGGTATGATGTAGCAACAATGAAACATACAACTTTCCTCTAGTTCTTAATGCTTCATCCCCGCCACTATCATGATCTCAATTCTACCTTACAAATCTGGCTAGATCAGAGCAGGTCCAAGGGTACAGATAAGAGCTGGAAACACAGGGAATCCAGGACAGATAA
>NW_022111369.1:98117749-98119822 GCF_000313985.2 Echinops telfairi | reverse complement strand
GAGCCCTTGTGTCAACTCCTCCTTTTCCCTCCCTATTCCCCACTCATCTTCGTGACCCCTTTATAAAATGTAAATTAATATTATTTGAATATCTTACACTGACCGCTGTTTCCCTTCCCCCATGCTTTCTGTTGTTTGTCCCCTGGGCAGTGCTAGGGGGAGGGGGGCTGTTAATGTACCGATCATTGCGATTGGTTCCCTCTTCCTCAGCTTCTCTCTCCACCTTCCTCCTACCTTTGTGGTATTGCTACTTCTATTCTTCTTCCTGGATTCATGTGTCCTGAGTTCTTATTTCTCATCTGTACCTGTGTACATGCTCTAGTCTAGCCCACAGTGGAGGGCAGAACTGGGTCCTGATAGAGGGGTGTGTTTCATCGGTGCTATACCGTGCCCTGGTTGACTCATCCCTTCCTTGTGAACCCTTTGTGAGGGGATGTCCCATTGTCTACAGATGGGTTTGGGGTCTCTGCTCAGACCCTCCTCATTTTCAATAATAAGTTTTTTTTGTTTGTTTGGGGTCTTCTGATGTCTGTTACCTGATCCCTTGAACACCTCATGATTGTCCCTTTTATTTTATGCATCATAATATCCTTCTCCAGAGACTGGTCTCTGAGGAAAATAAGTCCAAAGTAGTAAGATGAAGTCCCTCTTACTGGCCTCTAGGGCGCAGTCTGGCTCATTCCAAGACCGACTGGGCTGTACTATGGGCAGTCCATGGTCCTTTCTATTTTCTTCTCCAGCACCACCAGGCGAAACATCGATTCCTCTTTGGTCTTCTTTATTCAATGTAAACTTTAACATGCATATGAGACAATTTAAAATACCATGGCTTGAGGTCAGGCAAAACTTAGTCTTCAAAATAAAATCCTTGCTTTTCAATACTCTAAAAAGCTTTTGTGCAGTAGTTTACCCAATAGAATGGGTTTTTGATCTTTTGACTTCCGCTTCCATGAGCATTGATTGTGGAACAGGCAAGAGAAATCCTTGACAACGTCAACCTTTTCTTTGTTCATCATGATGTTACTTATTAGTGTAATTGTGAAGATTTGGGTCTTCTTTACATTGTGTTATAGTCCCCACCCAGGGCTGCAATCCTTCGTTTTTTCATCAGCAAATGCTTCAAGACCTCCTCACTTTCAGCAAGTAAGTTTGTGCCATCTGCCTATTACAGTTTGTTAATAATCCTTCCCCAATCCTTAGACAACGTTCTTCTTCATATAATCCTGTTTTTCGGATTATTTGATCAGTATATAGATTAAGTATGGAGAGAGGACACAACACTGTAGCACATCTTTTTGTTTGTTTGTTTGCTTTATTTTAAACAATGCAGTATTCCCTTGTTCATTTGCATAGTGTCTCTTGATCCGTGTACAGTTTCCAAATGAGCACAGTGAAATGTTCCAGAAGTCCCATTCTTGTCAAGGTCACCTACAATGTGTTATAAGCCACATATTTGAACACATGGGCATAGTCAATAAAACACAAGTAAGCATTCTTCTGGTATTCTCTGCTTTCGGCCAAGATCCATCTGACATCAGCAATGATCGCTCTTGTTCTATGTCCTCTTCTGTATCCCGCCTGAGCATCTGGGAGCTTCCTGTCAAAGTACTCCTGCAACAGTTGTTGGGTGATCTTTAGCAAAGTTTTACGTACATGAGATAGCAATGATATTGTTCTATAATTTGAGTGTTCTGTTGTTATTAGTCTTTGGAATTGGCACAAACATGGATCTCTTCCAATCAGTTAGCCAAGTGTCTTCCACATTTCCTGGCATGGAGGAGTGAGCGCACCCCGTGCTTCAGCGGCTTGTGGAAACATTTCAGTGGGCATTCTTTCAATTCCTGGAGGCTTGCTTTTGGCCAATGTATTCAGTACAACTTGAACTTCTTCCTCCAGGACTGGGTCTCTCTCATGTGCTCCCCTTTTAAATGGTGGACTGTCGACTAGTTTTTGTTTTGTTTTCTTTGTGTACAGTGACTATTCTTTCCATCTTCCTTTGATGTTCCCTGCATCACTAAATATTTTGCTCTCTAGAATCTTTGAAGTTTGCAACTCAAGGTTGATTTTTTTTTT
>NW_022111369.1:98114749-98117042 GCF_000313985.2 Echinops telfairi | reverse complement strand
TCTCTCATTTTTTTTTGTCCAAGGAGTGTCTGGTGGGTCCAAACTATGGACATTTCAGTTAGCAGTGCCTTTGTCATTGGCATTTCTGTTAGGTTGTGGTACTGTGATGGCTTATGTATTTCAGTGATGCTGGAAGCTATGTCACTGGTATTTCACATGCAATCAGGGTACTAAATTGAACAGGTTTCATAGAGCTTCCATATGAAGAACAGACAAGGACAAAGGAATCAGTTGCGCACTTTAGAGAAAGTAGCCACTGAAAACCTTACCCATAGCTTTCTAACATTTTCAGATACCGAGGGCCTAATAAATGGAAGTACAACACTGTAGGTAATAGTGATGGAGAAAGGATCCCTTGGGTTGGAGAACATTCAAAATGTGACTGAAGAGGAGCTGCTTTCTCAGATTGGAGTCAGACAGTGATGTGAGTGGGGTGAAACCAGTGGGAATAGTATTTTGAGGATCTTCATTTGCTGACGGGGCACAACCCAAGGGAAGAACACAGAACTGCAAAAATCTACAAATGTTCAAAACTCGGAATGTATGAAATATGACTAGGAAAATTCCAAGTCATCAAAAATGAAATGGGATGTATAAAGATGAATGCTCTAGGCATTAGTGAGCTGAAATGGACTGAAATTGGATATTTTGAGTCAGAAAAGCATATGATTTCCTAAGGCATGGATAATACAACTCAGAGGAATGGCTTTGCATTCATTTTCAGAAAGGACAATTCAAAATCAATCATGAATTGAACAATGTTGCCTGTGATCAGATTATCTTTAATCTGCTTGCAAGGAAATCCAACCGTCATTCAAATTTATGCAGCAACCATAAAAGCTAGTGATGAAGATATTAAAGAATTCTGCCAATGACTTACTATTGGATAATTTATCAAACATGCAATTGAGGCACATTAAGGATTATTAGTGATTGGAATACAATTGGAAACAGAGAGGAAAGAACAGTAGTTGTAAAATGCAGACGACAATAGAAAATTGTCGAAACTGAAAATTGTTTGGTAGAATTTTGCAGGACCAATGACTTGTTCATAGAAAATTAATCTTTTTCTAAAATAAATACAAATGGAGAGTGTACATCTGGACTTTTCCAGATACAATACATATAAATCAATACATTTCTTGGAAAGAAATGAGGGAGACGCTCAATACCAACAGGGAAAACTAAGCCTGAGGCCAACTGTAGAACAGACCATCAATTTCTGATATGTAAGTTCAAGTTTCAGCTGAAGAAAATTAAAATAAGTTCATGAGCCAAAACAATACCTGAGTATATCCCTTTTGAATTTTGAAAACATTTCAAAAACAAATTTGATGCTTTGAACACTAATGCCAGGAGACCTGGTGAGATCTGTGGGAGCACATCAAAGACATCGTGAAGGAAGTAGAAACCACTAAGAAGGCACGAAAGAACAAAGTTCCAAATGGATGTAAGAAGAGACTCTGAAGCATCTTCTTAACCATACAATAATTAAGGAAATGGAAGAAATGATGAAGTTAAAGAGTTGAACAGAACATTTCCAGGGGGAGTTCCATAAGACAAAGTCAAGTAGTATAAAGAAAACTCAATAGACAACCAAAAAGAAAGAACATACTCAGCATATTTTAAACTAAAAGGAGTCAAGAAAATGTCAAGCCTCGAGCTTCAATGGAAGGTTTCTATGAGCAAAATATTGAATGATGCAGGAAGCATCAAAAGAGGATGGAAAGAATATACAGAGACACTATACCAAAAACTTATTTGACATTTAACCATTTCAAGATGTTGGACTAAGAACCAATGGTACTGAAAGAGAAAGTACATGCTGCACTGAAGACATTAGCCAAAACCAAGGCTCCAGTAATTGATGGAATGCCAAACGAAATATTTCAAGAAGCTTATGGACCAGAGAAAACACTCACTTGTCTATTTCAGAAAATTTGGACGACATTCCCTGACAAACTATCTGGAAGAGAACCAGATTTGTACCCATTCCAAAGGAAGGTGACCCAACAGAATTCTCAAATTAATGAATGTTAGCATTAATGTCACATGCAAGGACATTTTTCTGTAGATCATCCAACAATATTTGCAGCAGGACATTACAGAGGTGCAGGCCAGATTCAGAAGAGGATGAGGAAAAAGGAATATCATGCTAACGTCTGATGGATCATGGCTGAAAGAAGAGAATACCAGAAAGCAATTGACTTCTGTTTTATGGATTATGCCAAGGTATTTGACTGTGTGGATCATAGCATACTGTGAAAAGTCTCCAGAAGAATGGGAATTCCAA
>NW_022111369.1:98111307-98114521 GCF_000313985.2 Echinops telfairi | reverse complement strand
AGAAGGCAAATGTTCTGAGAATGATGATGACAACAAATGCACAAATGTGCTTGACACAATGGATGTATGTATGGATTGTGATAAGACTTGTATGAGCCCCCAATAAAATGATTTTTAAAAAATAATGGGAACTGCAGAGTCCTTCACTGTGTTCATGTGGATCTTGTACATGGATCTGTTTTGCAAATAGAAAAAGGGAATCTACATGGTTCAAACTCAAGTAAAGTGTGTTACAGGGTTGTAGCCTTTCATCATACTTATTCAATCTGTATGTTGAGCCAATAATCAGGTAACCAAGATTATATGAAGAAGAATTTAGCATCAGCATCAGAGAAAAGCTTATTAACAACCTGCTAGATGCTTATCACATAACCTTGTTTGCTAAAAGTGTGAAAGACTTGAAACACCTGTTGAAGAAGATCAAAGATTGAAGCCTTCCGTATAGATATAACTCAATGTAAAGAGAAAAACACCCTCACAAGTGGAACAAAGGTGATATCATAATAATTGGGGGAAAAGATTGAAGTTGTCAAGGATTTCATTTTCCTTGGATTCACAATCAATGCTCATGGAAGCATCAGTCAAGAGACCAAAGGATTTATTGCCTTGGGTAAATCTACTCTACCAGGCCTCTTTAAAGTATTCAAAGACAATGGTAATACTTTGAGGATTAAGGTGTGGCTGACCCAACTCATGCTCCCCACCCCCCCATCGACTTCCTATGCAAATGAAAGTTAGACATTGAATATGGAAAGTCTACAAAAATTTTATGTATTATAATTATGGTGTTGATGAAGAATATTGAAAGTACCGTGGACTGCCAAAAGAACAAACAGATATATCTCAGAAGAATTATAGTCAGATTGTTCCTTAAAAGCAAAAGTGGTAAGACTTTGTCCCAGGATATTGGATATGTTATCAGGAGAGACCAGTCTCTGGAGAGGGACATCATGGAATAAACAGTGAAAAAAATGAAAGCTATCGATGGGATGGATTGACATAATGGCTTCACTAATGTGCTCGAGTATAAGGCAATTGTGAGGGTAGCACAGAACCAGAGGTGTTTTGTTCTATTGTACACTGTATCCTTAAGAGTTGATACCCAACTGACAGCACCTAGCAACAATAAATTGATAAACAGATAATTAAAATATATATATAGTGCCACCAATCAAGTTATGATGCAAACAACCCTGTATAGCGTTTCTTGGTTTCTATGTAAAAGTTTCTGTGCAAACCGTTATGGGAACACACTGTCTCATATTCCTCCTGAGGAACAACTGGTGAGTTTGAACCATAGACCTCACAGTTAGTGGTCCCAAAGCACCACCAAAGGTCCATAAGGGTACAGTAGGAGCTTGCAAAAGTTTGTAAAAAAAAGGTAAAATAATTAAAAATTTTCCTAAATATTTTTCAGCCCAAATGTAGGCATATGTATGTATAAGTCTAAATTATTCCTCTGTAAGTTTTATTACTTTGTCACCCCTCTTCCTTATACTTCTTGACTCATATTACTAATTCTACCCAAGTTTTTTCTCTTATAATCAGCTGACCTGTATTGGTGGAAGAGAAGAACTTGGATTTATATTATTAAAACTCCACACAGGCAACACTTTTCTGATCATCATTCAAAAAGTTTCAGCAGTTTGACTAGGGATTTAAACTGGATTCAGAAAAGTATGTAGGGCTATCACTACAGATATCAAGTGGCTCTTGCCTGAAAGCAGAGAATACCACAAAGATGTTAACTTGTGTTTACAGTTAAATGATATTCAAAGGCATTCAACTCTGTAGGTCATAACAGATTATGAATAACATTACAAAAATGTTTCACGTTTGTAATGTTTCATATGCAAGTGAAAGTTGGACATTGAATATGGAAAGCCTAATTGTATGTACTTTTAATGATGGTGCTGAGGAAGAATATTGACCATGCACATAACAAAAATTGCACAACATTTACTTGTGCCCCTGTTGAACCTAGGCACACACACACACAAGAGGCAGCCATTCAATCAGAACAAGAGGATTCTGCCTGCTTTAAACTCAGGGTTGTTTATAGCCTCTTATCATACTTATTAAGTCTGTATTCAAGACTATACTAAGAAAAATGTGGCAGCAGAATTGAAGGAAATTATTAGCAACCTACAATATGCGAATGACACCAGCTTACTTGCTGAAAGCCATGAGGACTTGGCACTCTGATGAAATCAAAGACTATAACATTAGGTATGGATTCTAATTCATAACAAAAACCCTCCAAATGGACTGATGGGAAATATCATGATGTGGCAGATGACTTTAAGTCAACTTTAAGATGTATGAAAGGTGTAGAGGTGGATCTCAACCTGCTGATCAACCTGACGAGTCCTCCTTAGAACTGACTTAATGACACCTATCAACAAAAACAACAGCAGCAGCTTGAATCAGAACCAACCCTACAGTCCCTAACAACAGATGAAAGAAATAGAATATATGTAGAAAATGACAGTAAAGAAAACCACATTCTATAATAACTGTCCTTTAAAAAGTTGCTGACTCTCTATGAGGCATTATCTCCTCCATTTGACATAGTTTATTAAATTGATTCAGCCCTATTTGTTGACACATGAAAAACTGTGCCATTTCTGCATGCTTAGACATGATCTCCGAACACAGAGAAAACCAGGCTTCATAAATGATGGGATCCATTTCTTTCCCGATGTGGAATATATTCAGTTCAAGGGTATGGAATTAAAGGATATTAAATTATAAAATGGAAAAGTTATCCTCTTGACAAATTTCATTCAGTACTCATCACTTTAAGAGAAAATCTTGTTCAGAGTTTTTTTTGGGGTGGTGGTGGTGGTGTTTGAAGGTGTATCTTCACTTACTAATCTTTCCATTACACAGAGAAAGCAGCAGATCCTTCACGCTGAGCATTTGGCGGGTAAGGCAGCAGTTCTTCATTGATACTGTTATGTTGAATCTATTCCAACTTGGTGGCCCTAGAGAGCAGAATAGAACCATAGAATTGCGTAGGTGACAATATGTATACATGCAGACCTCCAGATCTTTTTCTTCCTTACAGAGGCTTGTGGTTTAAGCCTCTGAATTTTCAATTAGCAGCTTGGGATTTGCATAATGCAACATTAGGACACCCTCAACAGTATATAATAAGCATCCTTTTCTATATTTTGTTTTTTTTCAATTTTCTATAGCGTGACATTTTATT
>NW_022111369.1:98105874-98107478 GCF_000313985.2 Echinops telfairi | reverse complement strand
TTAAAAAAAAAAAAAAAAAAGATTGTGTGGCATCTGGGAAAACTAATGTAATATAAGTGGGATCATGATTAACAGTTGATAAGGAGAACCTCTCCTTTGCATATTCTAATGCTTTTCTTTTAACAAAAAGAGTGATGATCAATTTGATTTTAGTTTTGAAGTGAGAAATGGCCCATATTCTCTCATTCTCTAATATATTGTATAAATTTACCAGATATTGAAAGGGTCTAGCAAAATTAGAAGATTACTCTATGCCATGGGCCATGAGCCCAAACATGACTTCAACGTCTAATTGCCTGGCTTATATTAAACTTTGGGGTTATTAAAAGAAAGATACTTAGTTGAACAAGAAGACATGATATTCTAATTAAAATCACAATGTGAATTAAGTAAAGACCAAGTAAAATAGAAAATTCACTATCAAATAGGGTCCTCATCAATTACCAAGCTTTCGCAAACAAAAGCCTATTTCTGTTATAGTACATCTATTTAGTCATATCAATAAAGGAGCTATGCTATGTTAAAAAGCTGTAGAAGGAAACCAGTCACAACTGAAAGACTTGTTATAGTATGCAAACATGCAAACAAACCCGAGGTATCATTCATAATCTCAGAAATTGAAGTCTTTTGCCGCTAAAAATTGGACAGTGATGAGGTAAAAGTCAAATTATAAATGCATTAAAGAGAGAGAAGGTGAAAATGAATGATAACTAGAGGGCATGCTAAAAGAGAAAAGGATTTACTGCTCTACCACCTACCCATCTCGTTGTGTCCAAGGAATTCACTCATCCCTTTGCCCTGTGGCAGGGAAAATTGATGCAGTGTTTTATATACATTTTAAATGTAAAACGAAGGAAGAAAATAAATAACTGAGACCACAATTTCCAAACCAAGAGAAAGAGAAAATGGAACATCATAAAACTATACAAGCAAAAAGGAAAATCAATAAAATTCAATGCAGCACATCTTCCTGCTCACTTCTGAGCACACAAAGTCCGCTTATCTGGAATGCACCAGGTGTACAGTATGTGTTATAAATCTTTCACGTCTTCAGAAATGTGATCTATCATTAGGAGTGCTGAAAATAGGAGTTGGCTTCCCTAATTGTGGTCTGTGCTTTCTTCCAAACTTGGGGATTGACCAGCACCCTGGGCACTTCGTATCCTTGGAGTGATACACCTTTTGGGGGAGACACCAAGGACATTCTGGACCTCAGTTGCTAACTTGTGTTCTCTCAATCCTTACGCAGGTCTTCTAAGAATGCATATATTTTACTTATTGTGCAGTTGGAGAAAAGCATTCTGGTATCTTAAGCTCTGTCCCATCCCTGGTGATCGAATGTTTTCATGATTTCACAGTTACCAAGAAGACTAGAATCGTCATTCTCTTGATTGAGCTACATCAAAATTATCTGGGAAGCTTTTATTAGTGTAAATTTCTAAGTTGCACTGTCAGCTCAACTACATGATTGTACCCTGTATTCCTGGAATATGTGTACTTTTCAAAGAAGGCATTCTCTTATGGCCACACACGGTCCATATTGGCAATGACTGGACAAGAGTGCGCAGCCTTATTTCTTAGCTTTGTCATGGTCAAAATGTGAT
>NW_022111369.1:98103010-98105586 GCF_000313985.2 Echinops telfairi | reverse complement strand
ACAAAAAAAAACCACACCACTTTTTCTTAGTCATTAAGCATTGTGAAAAAGAAAGAAAACTGCAATATTCCAAATTCCCCAAGTAGCTCATTATAAGCATTCGCCAATGCTACTTAGAGAGAATTTCAATCATGTCCCTGTGTTTTAATCTATCATATAGCCCAATCCACATCATTCCTTCCTGCTGGCCTGGATTTGGTCTAGGAAAGATGTTCTAATGGGATGCTCTGTTGAATGTGTAGCAAGGAGTTGTTCATCTGCTCCACACTTAAGTCCACCACACCTAATGAGTAATTCATTATGAGTTCAGAATGCCAAGTTGTATTTTTCTCTTGCCTGCCAAGTTCTAGGCGTTCCTGGGTTAAGTAAAAAGTGCTATGGACAAGTGAAAGGGCCTGTACTCATCTCTGCTGGTTTTAAACTATGCAACCCATCTACCCCACTGGTCATCATTTTTTTTAACTGTCAACAGCCAGGAAAAGTAGTTTTTAAAACTGTTACATATATGTATATTTATTTATATATAGATTAATATAACAAAGGCTACAAAATGGGAACCTTAGCAAAACCCACAATTTCCCCTGAATATTTTAATCTTTCCCTTGGTTGTCTTTAGACATTTAAAATATGTTTGCATTTAAAAATATGCATTGTTCTTTGTTATACATTGCTCATATTGATATAATTTCATAAACTATGCATTCATTTGTGACATATTTTACTCAATTTTTTATATAAATAAATTAAAATGTAGAGAGGGGGCTTCAAAAAGCTGGGGAATTTCCCATGAAATTATTTTACCACTCTCGTTGCTTTGTTGACAGATATTTGAATTAGGTAGAACTGCTGCTAAGAAAATTTTTACAAATGTCTCCTCATGCCATTTTTCGTGAGTGTTTAAGATAAAATATTATAGGAAAATATTTTAGGATCTTGTGACATTTTTATTTTCAATGTTATCTGGGTTGCTCTTTGTTAGTAATGGAAGCTTTCTTCAATTCAATTTCTTCATCATTGAAATGAGAATAAAAATAATAACTTTTACATGGGAACAGTGTAAAGAAGAAGTAACTCAACATATGTATTAGTGGTGCTTGCCCCCATATTAATTCTGACTCATGGTGACCTCAACCACGTAGGATAAATGTGCTTTAATCAGTTTTCGAGGATTTATTATTTTAGAAACAAATTACCTACCTCTCTTCTTAGGTACTTTTGGATGGGTTTCAATTGCCAGCCTGTCAACTACTAACAAAATATATAAACATCTGTGCCACACAAAGACGCTTGCCAACACATGTAAACATACCCCAAATTGTGTCTGACACATAGAAAGCATTTTAAAAAAAATCTCAACTGGGGTAGTGGGGAGATGAGCCACTTAGGGTACAGTATAGCAATAATGTAACCCACAACCGTCCTCTAGTTCTTAAACGCTTCCTCCCCCCAACTACTAGGACCCCAATTCTGCCTTGCAGACTTGGTTAGACCAAAAAAAAAAAAAATCTCAACTAATATCTGTTCTTACTGGTTTTGGGGTCAATTCTAGTTGTCCCTTGAAAGATCAGCAACATCTCTCTCTTTTACTAATCATACACAGGACACATGGAAGTAGACATTTCTGAAAGCAGCAACAACACCACCAACACAATGAGCACACCCATTTCAGGTGCAACTTTATGTCCTGTCAAAAAAACAACAACCACCCCAAAACCCTACAGTTAATTCCTGAATTATAACATAATTTTCTGGTTACCATCACTGTACTTCAAGTCATCTTGTTTTAAAAATATAGCTAGTTTATCATTAGTAATATGGATACTCTCTCCTCACTTATCAACATATTTAAATTCCAAAGGCCAGAGCATTATGGAAAATTACTGGCACTATTGTGAAAATGGAGGTTGACCATGTTAGATCACAAAAAAGTAGATTGACTGCTTTAATGTCTGCCATATTGTATCATTTCAAAGCTGTCAAACCACTGAGAACGATGGCCCAACCAAGTTGACACATAGTCTTACCTATCACAGCCAGTAGTACTCTTATCTCCGAGCTTGACATTCATTATTGCCTGGCATATACCATTAGTATACAAAACACTGAGAACATTGTTTTTTTCCTACTATTTGTACATGCAGAATATCAGATAATGAGATCATTTGCAAGTGAGGAGTAGGTGTACCATGTGCAATGTTGCAACACATAATTTACTGATGTTATCATTCTCAGATGCTCACTTGCAGATGTTCAATTTTATGATTTACTGTTCAAAACATTACTATGTAGATTTACTTTTCTAAACTAAATCAGGGGCTTCAGTTGTTTGAAAACATGTACCCAAATGCTGATTGCTTTGCTAAAGTTAATTGACATATTTGGAAAGTAGTGAAATATTATGTGAAATATATGAAGAAAAGAAGAAATGGACCATACAGATAGCTTTCACTGTTTCTAATTGGAAACATTTCCCATTCCCAGAAATAATTCAGATGATCCAGAGCTTCCACAAGTGGAGTTATTACCGCAAGTGACAAAATGCTAATGTCATCCATCTTTTCTTGTTCTTTTTTTTT
>NW_022111369.1:98086218-98102768 GCF_000313985.2 Echinops telfairi | reverse complement strand
TGGATCATATGCTAAGCTGGAGGCCCTTCCCAGCTCACACAGAAGTAGGCTGGTGGAAGCTGATTCAAATGGATCCAAGGGTGGCAAGCTACAGGATAACAGGCCACTGATAATTCTCTGGGTCAATGGGCAACATGGTAGGTCACGGCCAAGGATCAAGAAGTCAGATGTAATATACATGCCAGCAGGAAGAAGGAAAAAGAGAGTGTTCTCCACAGCATCTTTATATGTGACATAGACCTCACACCCAATGAGACATCATCCCCTCTTGGCCTGAGTTAAGGGTCAGATCCCATTCTAAGCTTACTGCCACTGCACGGCATCTCACAGCAATACCATCACATGCACATGCTATGCTAAGCAAAAAATTAAATAAATAAACAAAACAAACCTGATCCTTGAGGATTCCTGGTGCATAGACTCTCTTTATAGGGTTCCTAATACTACAAACAATTATGGGGTCAGACAGCATCACATTTCTCCTTAGAGGGCATGGTGGATTTGAACTGCTGACGTTGTGGTTAGCAGCACAATGCCTATCCCATAGTGACATCAAGGGTCCTCTGTGCTAGAATAGGCACTAGCATGTTGGCTGATGATGAATTAACACACAATGTTGGCTGATGATGAATTAGCACACAATGTTGGCTGATGATGAATTAGCACACAATGTTGGCTGATGATGAATTAGCACACAATGTAGGCTGATGATGAATTAACACACAATGTTGGCTGATGATGAATTAACACACAGTTTCTTCTCTAAAGAAAGTAGCCATCCTGTGGGGAAACTCACACAGAACAAAACCATCTATCAGAGTAGTGGCCTGGACATATAGACTAGGGAGGCCTTTAGTGCCTGAAGAAAATCAACAAAAACAAAGGCTCCTCTTTCGATGGTCGTTCTATTCGTTCTTGAATTTTGAGAAGGATTCTACATTTTAGAAAGTTAAGGGTGTTCCAGACAATGTGAACATTATGTGCAAAGTGACACTAGTTGATCATTTGGAATGGTGTGAGTTATTTCAATAAACAAACTGATGTAATAGTATTATAGGCTAATTTTGGTGAGAAAGTACAGAGAATAAGACTTAACGTTAGATGAAGAATACATTAAAGAGGCCCCATATGGCAAGGCTTAGGATTTCTTTTTCTAAACCTACACAGCAACTAATTAAGCAGAGACGGTCATAGTCAAACTTGTCTTTCAGAGAGCTCACACTACAGGCCGTGTAACATAGGTTCCAAGAGCTCTCGAGGAGGAGACCAATTACCTGGCAATGGAAGTGACCCTGAGTTTTGAAGTGTGGCTCTGCTCAGTAGACACACAACCTTACCTGTCATCAGAAAGAGTTCCCTTGAGAAAAAGTAATTTTAGTGGTGTCCCAGAGAAATACATGAGGCAGTGTGAATATACACAGAGTCAGTGAAGATGGATAGAAAGGGACGGATTTGAAAGATATGAACAGGCAGAAATGACAGGACTAGGTGAGTGATTAAAAATGAAGGCTAAGAAAAGTGAGGCCAAGCTCAAAGAAGATTTCTAACTTGGGTGGTTCCTGTAACTAATATGAAGAACACGGAAGTGAATGCTTTCAAACCACAGTAATGTGTTTGTGTTTCTACCTGAAAAATCAAAACAAAACCAAAGAAAACAATAAAACGATGAGACCTGGTCGAAGAATCACAAGGGCTTTGGACTCGGAAGTTCCAGGGCCATTAGTATCCCAGACTGGTTGTTCTTCTCCTTTCCCCTTGGAGCAGGCCCGGGGACTCCACCTACTCTCTGCTCCCCAAAGCTGCCAACACCAACCCTGTCCCTCGGGGCTCTCCTCCCCTGGAGCTTCCCTCCGGAGAAGAGCGGTCTCCCAGCTTTCTCCTTCCTTGCAGTCCCCAAAGACAAGCACATTAGATTTTAGATATACAAAAATTACACCTAATCACCACAGGGAAAAAAAAGAAAAATAAGAGTTACAAACACAAGGGAATTTCACAACTTAAAAATCTTACAGATATTTTTTTACCAGAAAGTTTCTCTTCTTACTAGAGTATAACAGAGTACCAGCCACACTCCCCCTCATTTTGTTAAACCTTTCTTCTTAATTGTAGAGTGCAGCAACTCCCCCACCTAGTCTAGTGTTGATTCTCCAAGAGGGCATGCTGACTACTTGCTCAGGAAAGCCCCGAGCATTAAGTCCATGGGCCAAATGTCTTCCTATCAGCTCAAAATAATAGCTCTTAAACATATACTCTCCTCTAGACCCTGTATACAAGGTGTTTTTTTTTTGCCAGGAGTCCCTGAGTAGAGGCAATGGCAAAAAAACACCTTTCCACATGAATACATATATTGTGTAATATATGTAACATATTCCATGTTCTCCACCAGTATGGGACCATCCCCCTTCCCAACCCCAGGGCAGGAGCTAACTCGGTGTCTCCATAGTAGGCCCTTGTATACAGGGTCTAGAGGAGAGCATATGTTTAAGACCTATTATTTTGAGCTGACAACAAAAATTTAGACTTTCAAGTTCATTCAGATGTACCTCAAAAGAAAGGCCAAGTCATTAACTATTGAAATATTAGCCACTAAAAATCCTATGGGGCACAGTTCTGCACTGACATGCCTGGGGTCACTGCATGACCAAGTCCACTCAACAGGACTGGAGTAGGTCCTTTATCCAAGTGAATAAGGTATTCAAGTAAGCTCCACAGGAGCAGGAAGTTTTAAGCAATATGTTTGTTTCCTACCCTATTCCCATAACCAAAAATAACTTTGGACCCAAATTTGATGTACAGTACATAGGTATTGAATAAAAAATGTCCTCAATCCAAACAGAAATACCTCCAGACATTTCTCAATCAACAGTGAGAACAATACCACAACAAAGCTTGTCTTTTTCATAATTGAGGTATTCAAAATTCTCCATATAATAATGATAGATATTCTTCATATTCATGAAACCATTATTATAATAAAAAGAAATCTATTTGTTGGGATGGATTTTTTAATTTCATCCACAGCTTCACCCTGTTCTGTGAAGTCGATTAAAAATATCAGGCAATGAGTTGTACTAGAATTTATCCTGTTTGCTGCAGGTAATGCATTTAGGGTGGGAGGAGCACTGAGTATATGACTTTAAGACATCCTGAGGCTTTATACACAAGGGTCCAGTGTGTGGGAGGTCCATTTTCATGAATGAGTGTATTTCCCCACGATGGACACAACAACCTTTGTCCCACAGTACTCCCAACAGTGCCACACACACATGCTCTTTGTTCCATATCATTTAACACTCTTTCCCCTGAGAATTTATTTTAAATGTTTTGATTCATATATATTTATATATTATTTATCGCCTATTTTCTAAAAGCATATCACTAAGTCCTTCGTTTGTTGACAGTTGTCTAGCCTAGGAGGACTTGCTGGTATTTGAGTTATCAGTGACCTCACAGCGTCTGGCGTCATAGCAACTGTCAGGCTTTCACAGTATGAAAAACAGAGGGGCCTTAGCGTTCTCCACTTGGCTTTGGGTTGCTTTATAACTTGTGAAAGTATCCGTATGACTTAAGAGGCTAGACCATCAAAGGCAACAAAACAGAGATAGACCTCAATGGAAAAGAAAATAGAACGTATTAAAAACTGGAACAAATGTGTATTAGTTTAAAGGGGCTTCAAATGACAAGATGACACATTGAAATCTAAGCACATCTGCAGTAATCCACTTGACCCTGTACTTTGTCTGATAACAAAGCCATTCCCATCCCTCGTCCACAGTCAGAGGGGATTCACCAGAGGCTTAATCCTTGATTTTTTTGGTCTTCGTTATTTTGAGTTTGTATGTTTTACTGTATCTGAAATTCAGGACAGGAAAATCCGTACAGACAATAACTGCTCTAGTCGTTTCCTAGAGGTATAGGACAGGAGGCTGATGGGAAATGGGGAGCTAACCACAAGTAAAACAAGAAGAAATGTGCTAAAATGGATTGTGGTGATGATTACACAACTCTTTTTTAAACGATTGAACTGTTGAAATGTATCATATGTGAATTATATGCAAATGAAATTGCTTTTAAAAAGGCACCATCGCTTCTGCCTGGTTTTCTTCAGGTTTCACTTTGGAGCCCCAAGGTAGCGTGCCCGCCGTCTCTGTATTTAAGCCACCGTATCTGAAGAAGCTCAGTCGAAGGAGACCCGACCTGAGAGGACAATTGTGACATGATATGAAGAAGGGGATATAGCTACCAGATATACTGCGTATAAGCCAAGGTGTTCAGCGCATTTTTATGCAGTTTTTGTGGTAAATTAGGTGCCTTGGCTGATATTTGGGTTGGCTTATACTCGAGTATATACGGCAAATACTCCCAATTTCTTCAGCCCTCTGTTGTTGATCCCCCAACCAACTCTGAGAGCAGCATCCAGGGAAAGAGGCACAGAACTGGCCGGCTGAGCCCTTCCCAAAGCCCTAGCCTACAAAACTTTGAAGTACAGAAACAGCAATAATAAAATATTGTTATAAACCACTAAATATTTATTGTGATTTGTTATACAGCAGTAGATAACTGGAGCAATGGTAAATATGAGGACATGCCCATTCCATACTAACTGGAATGCAGTGTCCTTCAGTTGCCCAGTGCTTGTTCCTCATTGTTTTAACACTACTGAAGTCCATCTGTTTATTTATTTGCTGGTTTGCTTGTTTAATTTTATCTTTTGGGGAAATGTATTCTTTTCACTGTGTGATGTAACTGTGTATAGTGATGGAAAGGTAAATCGAGGTTTCAAAATAATGAATCCAAATGTCTCCCAAAACAATACATTTGGGACAGAGATAAACTATTACCAAAAGAAATCATATCTATCCCCTCTATTGTGACGAAATTTTTAGTCAATCTATCTATATCCCTGAAGCTGTTCTGGCTCTCGTCTTATTCTATATCCACTTTGATGAAGGTACCAATAAAACTTTGCAAATTTCTTTTCCATATAAGTTATCCAGAGTAGTTTTGAAACATACTTCCTAGATAGTCCAAGTAACATTTTCATTTTTTACGTCCACATGGATAACAGCAAAAAAATAATTAAATAAACAAGTCATGCTTAATCTCATCTTCCTGATAGTGGATAATTGTGGTGTCTGATATGTTTCTTATATTTGATATTCTCTAATCAAATTGGCATTAACAAAGTTCCTCTATTTATCTTATCTTCTATCTGTTTATATCTCTATTTATCTCTCTTTCTCTCTCCTTGAAAATGTAGGAGATAAATATATACCAAAAGGAAATGAAGGATAAATAGTGTACACTTGCAAGCAGAAATAAGAGCATAGCAGATTTGAACAAACCTAGGAAGAAGGAGATTTAGGTTAAGCACTTGGTTGCTTACTCAAAGATTGGTGGTTCGAACTCACCAGCGATTCCATGGAAGAGAAACCTGAAGATCAGCTTCTGTAAGTATTGTAGCCTAAGAATTCTATAGAGCAGTTCTACTCTGCCAAGTAGAGTCACCTCCATGTGAAATCAACTCAGGGGTATGTAGCAGCAGCAATGAAGCCAGAGCAGGCAGGAAGAGTGCACATTTTCTTTAATCGTTTTATTAGGGGCTCATACAACTCATCACAATCCATACATACATCAATTGTGTAAGCACATTTGTGCAGCTATTGCCCTCATCATTCTCAAAACATTTGCTCTCCACTTAAGCTTCTGGCATCAGGTCCTCATTTTGCCCCCTGCCTCCCCCCTCCCCCCTCCCTCATGTACCCTTGATAATTTAGAAATTATTATTTTTTCATATCTTGCCCTGTCCGACATCTCCCTTCACCCACTTTTCTGTTGTCCATCCCCCAGGGAGGAGGTCACATGTAGATCCTCGCAATCCGTTCCCCCATTCCAACCCACTCTCCCTCTACACCCCCAGTATCGCCACTCACACCACTGGTCCTGAAGGGATCATCCGCCCTGGATCCCCTGTGTTTCCAGTTCCTATCTGTACCAGTGTACATCCTCTGGTCTAGCCATATTTGTAAGGTAGAATTGGGATCATGATAGTTGTAGGGAGGCGGTGGGGAGAAGCATTTAGGAACTAGAGGAAAGTTGTATTTTTCATCATTGCTACAGCGCACCTGACTGGATCATCTCCTCCCCAACACTCATCTGAAAGGGATGTCCTGTGGCCTACGAATGGGTGATTTTTTGAGAGGATTTGATGCAAGCAAGACAAAATCCTGACAATGTCAAACTTTTCTCCATTTATCAGGATGTTACCTCCAGCAGTGAGGACGGGTCCTCTTGACATTGAGATATAATCCATATTGAAGACTACAATCCTTGACCTTCCTCAGCAAATGCTTCCAATCCTCACTTTCAGCAAGCAAGGTTGTGTCATGTGCATATCACAGGTCATTAAGCCTTTCTCCACATTCGTCTTCATATAAGCCAGCTTCTCCGATTCTTTTCCCAGTATACATATGGAACATGTATGGTGAGAGGATACATCCTGAGGCACATCTTTCCTGATTTAAATCCTGCAGTATGCCCTTATTTAAATCCTGCAGTATGCCCTTCTTCTTTTCTCATAGCCATCTCTTGCTCCTCCTACAAGTTCTGCAGGAGCACAATAAAGTGTTACATATCCCTTTTTCTCTAGATTATCCATAGTTAAGTGACTTTCATAGTCAATAAAACACAGGAAACATCTTTCTGGTGTTCTCTGCTTTCCATCTGACATGGGATTTCTTGTTCCACGTCCTCTTCTAAATCCAGCCTGAAACTCTGGCAGTTCTCTCTCAAGATCCTGCCACAGCTGTTATTGGATCATCCAACACGCAACATCAGTAATTTTGTTCTATAATTTTCATATTCTGTTAGGTCATCTTTCCTTGGAATGGACACAAACATGGATCTTTCCCAGTCATTTGGCCAAGCAGCTGTCTTGAAATTTCCTAGCATAGACAAGTGAGTGTCTCTAGTGCTTTATCAATCCATTTCTGGAGCCTTGCTTTTGGCTAATGCATTCAGTGCAGCTTGAACTGCTTCCTCCGGCACTGTTCGATCTTGCTCATATGCTACCTCCTGAAAAGGTCGAACATCGATCGGTTTTGGGGGGTACAGTGACTCTGATTGTTTTTTCTGTCTTCTTTGGATGCTTCCTGCATCATTCAATATTTTTTTCATATGATAATTCTATAAAAATAAGTAAATAACACGAATAACTAAATAAATAACAATGATATAGCGGTTAGCACCACAGCAGCATGCAAGGTGTGGTAATATGACACAATGCCAGATGAATCGGCTATGGTGATAGGAACTAGCAAGCACAGGGGAACGAGTGGTATCTCTTGGTTTCCATGTGATTTCCTGTAACACAATCAGCTTAGTGTCTGATTCCTCAATGTTGGTACATAAACTCCAGCTCTCTTTCTACTGCCAAGAATGTATGGCCTCATGATAATCTCCAGTGTCTCACTTAGAGTGAAAACCACCCCTTTGCCTTGGCTGTCAAGATCATACAATGAGTAAGAAAACTCTGCCACTCTTTCTTACTATTGTTCAGGTGCTTCAAATTTCCATGGAAACTTCTATTATCTTTGAACTCCATTTCCACTAATTTCTCTCTTTCTTTCTCTCTTAATATATCTATATTTATCTATCATCTATATCTATCTGTCTATCTATCTATCTATCTATCTATCTATCATCAGCATCATCATCATCATCTATCTACACATACATATATGGAGTTGTGGAGCCATGGTGTTAAGCTATGAAGTAGCTAGAAAAATTAGGCTTTATTTCTCTTTTGGCTCACAGTTTAGGAGGAAGGTCTTTGTCTCTCAGCATCTGTATGCTTGGACTTCTCCATGTGTCTGGGCATCAGTCTTGCCCTGGAGCCAAAAGATTATCAGCATAAGGTCCCTATGCTCCTGGATCTTCCTTTTGGCAGTACTAGACCTCCTCTCTCTTCTCTCTTCTTTTCCTTTATCTCCTATAAGATAAAAGGTCTTGTACTCCACCGTTAGTCCTTTCATAAATGGATTGTCAAATCCATTGTCAAATCCATTAGCACCATTATATAACAGCTCCATTACATCATTACGTAACTATGAACCCACTGAAAATCAAGACTCAACAAAGTTGACACACTTTTGGGGGAGGAGGCAGGGAAATGCAGGCTATTCAATCCCTGATCTGTATCTCTTTCCATTGCTTGATTTGGAAACTTAAGCTTTCTGAACTCTAGAAATACAAGAAAATCAATTCTGCCAGCAACCTGAATAAACCTGTGATTCCTCACTACTCAACACTGTGGAGAAGGACATAGCTTGACCAATACCCCATTTTAAGCCATGGAAGGCCCTAAACATATGAGCTTATGAGCCAAGGCCAGCCTTCTGATCTTTGAATTGACTGCTGTTAGTGAACTCTGGCTGGTAACTGATAATCCTAAATATAGAGTGAAAGAGTTTTCTGGGTAGGAGGAAAGGAAAAGTCATTGTTTAGTAAGCATTGGAAATTTGTTTATGAAGGGAAATTTGACAACAGACATTGGTAATAATTAATTACTTAATATTGTGTAGTTGCTGTCATTCAACATGAAAAATATCAAAATGATAAAAATATATATAGTTGTATATCAATGTATCCACATAAAACTCACTCCCTTTGAGTTGATTCCAACTCATAAAGACCCTATAGGTCTGAGTAGAACTGTCCCTGTGGGTTTTGAGAGCTGACATCATGCATTCAAATTTGAACAGGTACACACCATGAAAGCATAAAATGCTGTATGTTAGAGGCATCCACTTGCTCTAATGCAACAGCACTAGATAACTAAGATAGAGAATTGGAGAAGATACAGTGATGGAGGGAGGGGCAAAGAGAGAAGGGAAAAGAGGAAGAACAACTCTGCTGCCTCAAAGGCCTACCTTTAGAGAAAAGCAGGACCCTTTTTGAATGAACTCAACTGCTTAGGTCTGGCCCTAAACATAACTTTTTGATGAATTCCAAATGAAAGAGTTACTTGCCTTCATTATATACACAAATTTCCGCCCCCCCCCCCATATTTTATTGCCTAGAAGCATACCAATGAGAGGGAATTATACATGGACAAAACTCCTTGGGAGTCGTTTGAGGGTGTGTCTGACACAGTCATTCTAAAACTGTCATTCTGATTTAAATTGGTTTAAATCCATTTATCTGCTTATTCTTCACCTACTTGCAAACAAATAAATATAACCCAGGGAGAAAGTCACTTTTCAAGTGCATGCCCGGAATATCAAATGGGCATTTGTCAATGACAGCATTTCTCCAGAAAAATTAATTTCACCACTTGGATACTATTTTACTGTTTGCCCACAAACCTGCACATCTTCCCATTCCTTGAATTTAGCTGATGACCATGCCTCATATTTCATAAAGAGCCACTCCATCATTCCGCCATCAATTCTACCAGCTCTCCAGCATCTCTACACACTGCCTCCCATCCTCTTTCTGCTTCAATTGAAGGCCGAACCCTTCCACGGAGTCATGCATCCCTGCCTAGGGATCACTTTCTCAAGGACCTCAGCCTGTCAGCTCTAGCTTCTGCATCAATTTATTCTTCTACCCTAAAAATCACTTATTTTGAAACCAGGTCTCAGAACTACCTTGGTAAATCTAAAGTTATTCCAAAGTAGAATAGTCTTTAAGTTTCTTTTCCATCAAGTCTCTTAAAGAGCCGTCTCTATGGTCTATCTACATGCCTTCACCTCCCATTCCTTGGCCCATTGATTTCATTTGTCATTTTATGGAAGAGGCCATGGATTTCTATTTCTACTTCTAGCAATACTCTGCTCCTGAAAATGAGCTCTGATTAACCACGCCCCCTTCTTGGGGCAGCTCCCCTCATTCTTCCCTTTCCTCCTCCCACCAGGGATTCAATGACACCAAACTGAGAGAAGGTAGTGTTCCAATTATCCCAAAGATACCTTTGCTACCAGGAGAGAAAGACATGCCTCTCTATTACTGTGAATAAGTACAGTCTAGGAAACCCACTGGGACAATTCTATCTGGTCCTATAGGGTTCCTGTGAATTTACATCAATTTATAGCAGTGAGTTTGGTGTTTTGGTTTTGCTAGCGTAATTGTGTGTCTGAACAAAGCACTGCACTGCTTCTCTGTGAAAGTAGAAGAGCTGAAGAAATACAATTTCAGACTGGCTACTCAAAGTCTGAATACCCACTTAGGAAAAACTGCATTGCATTGTGTGCGGTGAAATATGTTGTTGCTACCCTCTTTCCCCAAAAGTAAGACATCCCCGAAAATAAGACCTACTTACAGTTTTGCCTCTCGCTGAAATATAAGGCATCCTTCCGAACATAAGACCTCCCCGAAAAAAAGGGTTTGGATTGTTATGATGATGTTCCAGAAGACGATGACATGACTGTCATTGAATAAATGAGTAAATGTATCATCGATTAATGTAAATAGAAATAATGGTAGTAACAAGAAATTCTTGATACTGTAGGATTCACAGTTTGTCTGGTTATGTTGGTTTGTGATGACAGCTACTACCATACTATATACAGGTTATACATTTCCTTTTTTTTTTTGGTTCAACAATAAATGTGTACCTTATTCTTCTTCATGGAAAAATAATAAATCCCCTGAAAATAAGACCTAGCACATCTTTGGGAGCAAAAACTAATATAAGACACTGTCTGATTTTCGGGGAAACAGGGTAGGTGCCATAGGGTTAAGTCAGTCCCATTCAGAGCAATCCTAGGTAGAACAAAATTAAATACTGCCTGATCCTGCACCGTCTTCCCAAACATTCTAAGAAATGATTTCATTGACCTAAACTTATCATAAGTCATACAACTTATATTTTATGTGAAGTTTATTAAGAAGAGTTGTACAAACACTACCACAATTTCATAATATTTTCTTCTCAAACTCCTTTTTATTTAGCTTTCCATCCTCCCAATATCACTTGCCACCATCCTAGGTAATTATTAATCAGATTACTTTCTCTATAGATTTACCTATCTTGGATTTCATGTACAGCAAATCATCCAAAACACAAGTGAAGTAAATAAGCAAACAAAACGCCCAACAACAATGACAAACCAAAGCAGAAATATCCATGTGTGAGCCCCTTGTTGCAGCCACTGTGTCTGTCCATCTCATTGAGGGGTCTGTCTCGTCATCACAAGCTTTCTCCTTCATAAGCTTGACCTTCTTATCCATAGACTTTCTTATCCTTCCCAATAATGGGTCCACAGTATGTGAGAAAATTGCGTAACATGCTTGCTTCTAAGGAGAATTCTGACCATACTTCTTTTAACACAAATGTGTTCATTCTTCGGCAATCCACAGAAAACTCAGTATTCTATTTCAACACCAAAATTCAAAGGCAATCATTTTTAAGGCTTCCTTGTCCACCACCCAGCTTTCCGGAGCAATTACGTGGCTTGGGTTAGCACGCATAAGACTTCAATGAGTTTTTTTTTCTACTTAACACTTTGAAGAGATTCAGTAAGATAGCTGTCTCCCATTCAGTTTTCCATTTGAGTTCCTGACTATTCCTTCTACGGACGTTCATCAGGGATTCCGGTAAAATTAAATCCTGGAGATCTTCAACCATTCCTCAGTTTATCTTGCTATTGCTTATTTGGCCCAGTGATGAGGGTTTGTTTTTCTTCAGGTTGAGGTGCACTCTTGGATCCTTATAAGTAACTGCTTTGAGGCACTTTGCTTTCAGCAAGCGAGGCAGTATCATGTAAATATAGCAGATTGCTAATGACTCGTCCTCCATTCCTGCTTCTGCATTCTTCTTCATATCGTCCAGGTTCTTGGAATATTTGCTCAGCATATAGATTGAATAAATATGGTGAAACAATAAAACTCTGATATAGACTGCTCCTGATTTAAAACTGTACCATTTCCCTGTTCTCTTTGAACTGCTGGTTGGTCTATGCCTTGGTTCCCCATGACAAGAACTAAATATTCTTGAATTACCAATGTTTAAATATTATCCAAAATATGTTAACCACACAGTCAAATACTTCTGCATCATCGATAAAACACTGATCATATTTTCCTGCTATTCTCTGCTTTCAGCTAGTATCTATATGATATCAGCAACAAAGCAATACTATCCCTAGGCCTCATCTTCTGAATCCAGCTAGGGTTTCCGGCAGGTCACTATGATAGCATTTCTACAATACTTTGTAATGACCTTCAGCAAAAGTTTATTTGCCAATGGTATTAATGATACGGTTTCTTAATTCCAACATATTGTTGGGCTAACTTCCTTTGGAATGGACGTGAATATGGATCTCTCCTTCCAGTCAGTTGGCCAGGTAGTTTTCTTCCAATTTTTTTACATAGACTAAGGAGTGCTTCTAGTACTGTATCAATTTATTGAAACATTTCATTTGACAGCCCATCAAGTAACTTCATCTCACGTACTTTGGCTTGCTGTCAGGGGCGATGGATCTCTGGAGACGGACACTGTGCTTAGTAAAGTCGAGGTGTGATGATGAGGAAGAAGGCCAATGACAAGATGGGCAGACACAGTTGCAACCATGGGCTCCAGCACTGAAACAATCGTGAGGCTGGTGCAGGACCAGGCGGTGTTTTGTTCTGTTGTGCGTAGTGTCACCGTGGATCAGAACCAACTCTACGGTACATAGTGAATGATTTTTGGATTTTTCTTTTTATTGGTTGGTTTTCTGGCAATATCTCAAGCAAGACATGGGTCTAGGTCTTGATTTTTACCCATTAGTTCCCAGAATAGATGCTCTTTGAAGACAAAGGTTCTATCATTTTCTCCAAATAAGAAGACTGCAACCCCATTAATTTGCTGAAAATTCTGGTACTGGCATAAACACTAGGAAAGATTGGGCTTGAGTATACTATATTCCAATCTCATGCCTTTTTTCACTGCACCACCAAGAAGAAAGCCACTAACATGAATGGAGAACTTGATTTTATTATTTCTAATAGTGTTTCATGTGTTTTCCATGTAGGTCACCATGATTCTGCCTTTGAAATGAGTTACCCCAAGCAGAGGGACACATATGTTTTAAAACATCTCACAGTCAACAGAAATATCAGTCACTCTGCCCAAGAGTGATGCTTCATAGTTGTCTCCTCGGAGATCAGAGTTTCCTTTTAAAATAATGCACAACCTGGTCTTTTACCTGTGAGCTCAGTTGTATTAAACAATGTTCTGTATGGACGCATTTCAACATTTCATCTGGTTTAAATGTCCTCTTTGGTTTCGTTCAAATGTGTCCTTTTCTGGACCCAGATCTATCGGGAAGGGAACCTGAAGGACAGCACCTTCACCTGCATCATGGTAAAAGAATAGATTGGCAGCCCAACATCCTGAGGTCGAGTCGCAGGTTTATCAACTCCTGGGTTTGTGTCTTCAAATAAGTTACATAAACTTCATAGCACACATGCTTCCTATGTGTGAAGTAGGACTTTTAATACTGACATTCCAATTTGATTACCTGGTCCAGATGCATGTAGTCTCTATTTCTGTTCTAGGTTAATCAAAATCTAGAACTGGCTCTTATTTCCTTTTCCAAGAAGAACCTCTTGACTCAAAAACATTTTTCATAAATAGAAAAGAACATTTGTGATTTTATGAAAGGGAGGGATGCAGAAACTTATCTTCTGCATCAAAGATGAAATAATTATCCTCAGCTATATTCATGGTCTGCAGTTCTCTCTTTCATTGTTTGGCCTCCTCCGCCAAAGGAGTTCCCTCCTGTGTTGCCTTCCCTCCATGTTATAACTGTATGTCTTGATTCCATTCTCCCTCTTTCTAAGTTTCACCCCATCCATGGACTCTTCATATCATAAGAGTGATCATCCATTAACCTCCTCAAGTCTTCAAACGCATACACTCATGTCAGCGCTCGGGAGGCTCAGTGCCGCTCTTGCAGTACGGAGAAGAACTCTCCCTCCTTTGAAGATGTTCTGGTTTGAATCGTACCCTTACAAAGATATATTGATGTTCTAACGCCCGCATCAGAGAATGTGGCCATATTTATTCCTTTTAAACCACCTACTTTGAGCTCTTGTCATGGCTACTCAAGAGAATTAAGACAGAAAGTGTTGGTGAAAGGTAGTTATTCCACATGTCAGTAGCATTCTGTATTGCATTTTTCCTTAAACATATCTGGTGGAAGACAACAAGCAAAACTTTTCCTCAAGCATGGTATCTACTGACAAGCTTGGAGCCATAAAATGTGTCAAGCAACTCTGCTGGTGCACCAAGGATAAAGGTCAGACCAAAGTAAACTCAGACATATTTTCATGAAATTTGTAGTAACCATTAAGTCAATATCATAAACTAGTAGCATTTGTAATGCTCCAGAGAAACACTATCTTGTTTTCCTCTCTTCTGATTTCTCCTTTAAACCTGTCTTTTCCAATCTTCAATAACTCAACAGCATTCTACACTTTTTGCTCTGAATATCTTCTAACTTAGCATCCTCTCTCTGGATAATTCAATATACTCTAATTGCATCATTTATCATCTATATGCTAATAATACCAACGATTTATCATAATCCTGCATAACAGCCATGAATTCCAAATGCATATTTGTACATTTAAAAGCATGTCGGAAATCAATGAATTCATGTTCTACAGATACACTGATAACTCCTTACCATTTGTGCATTTACAATGTACCAGGATCAATTCTGAAATTTTGACATTCGATTTTACATGCAAAATGTTACATTTATTTAATGTTTATAATAGTTCTCAGAATCTAAAACGTTTCAAAATCTTGTAAAATCCTTAAAAATGTAGAAGTATAGAGAAACAATAATCTCAAAGTCACATAGATAATAAATAAAATAACCAGGAGTCAAAATGAGTCAGCCTGGATCTAGATTCCAGTTTCTAGACTACTACATTATTAAATTCAACATCTGAAACCTCAACTCATTTAATCCTTGCCCCCTGCCCCATACAACCACATTAAATCTTCCTTCTCTGTCATTCATGTGAGAAAGTATAATGATTACATTTACTTGGTCTAGTAGACTAGTTATCATTAACTATCTTTGTCATAACCAATAAATCCCCTTAATTGCAATCTAACCAACTATTTTTGTTAAAAAATAAGGATGTCGGTTTGAGGAGTAAGGTGAGCCAGACCGAAGTCATGGTATTTCAAATAACCTCATATCGAGTATGGATAATAGTTAGATGTAAAGAAAACCAAAATCACACAACTGGACAAAGAGACCACATCGTGATAAATGGAAAGAAGATTGAAGTTATCAGGACTTGATTTTCCTTGGATCCATAGTCAATGGTCAGGGAAACAGCAGTCAAGAAATCAAATGATATGTGGCACTTGGCAAACCTCCTGTTCCAGATCTCTTTAGGACTGGGGTCCACTCAACCAAACTCATGGTAATTTCAATAGTCTCATATGCATATAGAAGTTCAACAATTAATAAGGAAGATCACCTAGTTGCAACATTTGAATTATGGTGGTTATGATTGTTGTTGTTAGGGGTCGTCGAATTGGTAGTGACCCTATGTACAACAGAATAGAACACTGGCCTGCATCTTCTTCACATTTACTCCTAGGCTTGAGCTCATTTTTAGAGAATCCTGCCAATCCATTTCCTTGAGGACATTCCTTTTTTTTCGCTGCCCCTCTAGTTTATCAAGCATGATGTCCTTCGCCAGGGAATGGTCTCTCCTGACCAAATTTTCCAAAGTATGTGAGACTAGGTCTCCCCACCTTGACTTGAAGGAGCACTCTGGTAATATTTCTTCTAAGACAGATATTTTTGTTTCTTTGACAGTCCAGAACACTTCAACATTTTTCTCTTCAGCAACTCAATTCAGATGCAGCGATGCTTATTTGGTCTTCTTTATTCAATGTCTAATGTTCACATCCATATGAAGCAATTGAAATGATCATGACTTGTCTCAGGAACCACTTAATTCTCAAAATAACATCCTTGTTGGGCTGTTAGTTTCCAGTTGGGCTGTGATCCAAAGTCAGCAGGTGCAGACCACCAGTAGCTCTACAGGAGAAAGACCGGGCTTTCTACTCCTGTAAACCATTACAGTGTATTGGAAACTCACAGGGGCAGTTCTACCCTGTCCTATAGGGTTGCTATGAGCTGGCATCCACTTGACAACAGTGAATTTGGTTTCTTGGAGACAGGTGCCTTGTGCAATAGATTTCTGGTTCCTAAGGCAACTAGTCATTTGATCTCTTGACTGCTGCTCCTAAAAGCATTGGTTGTGCATACAAACGGGAAAAAATCCTTGACAAATTTAATCTTTCCTGCATTTATCATGACGATACCTGTTGGTCAAGTTATGAAGATTTTGGTCCTCTTTACATCAAGTTTTAATCTATTCTGAAGGCTCCAAACCTTGATTGTCATTAAAAAGTGCTTCAAGTTCACAAGATTGTGTCATCTGTGTATCACAGGTTGTTAATAAGCTTCCTCTACACCTGATGTCAGATTCTTCTTCATATAATTGTTGATTATTTGCTTAGCCTACAA
>NW_022111369.1:98076401-98078810 GCF_000313985.2 Echinops telfairi | reverse complement strand
CTCCACTCTCTCTTCCTCCCCGTTCATGTGCTCCCATGTGCTCTGATCAGACATGTCCCTCTTCCTGAGCTGCAGCTTCAGTGCTGTCCTCTAAAGTAAATTCTTCTGGGGACAGGGGCGGTTGTCCATTTAGCTGAGATTGGGGCCGAACCCTCAGGCCCCTCCACTGGCTTCCTGCCCCTTGCCTGCATGCTGCATTCACAACCTGGAACACCAGATTTAAGTCTGGTGCCTCTTTCCCTGTGGAGATATAAACAATATCTTCTCTTCCCCTTGTGTGGGTTAATGCCCTAGTCCCCCGCTACACATTTCTATCCTTTTTTTTTCCTTTCCTCCCTTGCCCCCCACTCCTTTTAAGTTGGCTACCATATGTATCCCTGCAATCGATATACCAATGATCTTAAAGACTGGACAATGCTTTGTTCTCTTATCCATGGAGTTGCTATGAGTCAGATCAGAATTAAAACAACTGTGCATATTTTCTCTCTGAGAGTTTCAGGATTCATTAAAACCTAAAGCATATGAATTAATTGGGTGGATAGTTAATTTAGTCTCAGGATTTTAGACTTAGTTGCATTGGGTCTGACTGTGCAAAATTCTTGGGTCTCCTGGGTGGTTTGTGTATCCCAAATGGCAACATGAATAAGGGGGGAAAAATCTGCCATGCTAGCTAGCTAGTAAAATCATCCAACCATTTTGTACCATTTTATCAATTTAAAGTTTCTTAGATTATGAAAATGAACTCTTAATAGTTTGTTCATTGTGTGAATGGAGGGCCCTTAGGCTCTAATTCTTACTAGCAACCAGCTAGGAAAAAGGAAATAAATCTTAGCAAGCCATTTAACAAGAGCTGGGGTATATCTGCTGCTGTGATCTTTAAAGTCTATGTGACTAAAGGTGGTATAATGTTTGCAAAAGTAAAACAAGCAAAAGCAAATGATCTTTCTCTAATCCTGTGTTTCTGGGTGTGTTTATCGCTGTTTTAAAAGTTATGTACTATGGAATTGTTTTACAGAAAGATAAAGGCATTCTTGAATAATGTTTAAGCTCAATATTTAGCACTAGTAGGCAATATGGTACAGAAAGGAAGACAAAAAAATAAGCTATTAGTCTGGTCTGATTTCATGATATAGAAGTCTTTGAGCTTTAATTTCTTTAAAGGCAATAAAGTCACAGCAGTTGAATTGTTGAAAATTTCACATTCCATGATTCTTTGATTTCTCTTCTAAAATATGTCATCATTGTAGTTTCTGAAACTATATAATTATAAACTGACAGCAATCTTAAACTTTAAACAGTGAGATTTTCCTCTGGTCAGTTTCTACTGTAATAGAATAAAAGAGACCCTGATATTGCAGAAGGCATCCAACTGTTGAGTCTCCCCAGAAACACATGCATGATCTGAAACAAGTGATAAAACAATATGGTAACAAAAACCTACAGTGTCGATTCACCGAAGTTCTCTCTAGTCCATCTTACAATTCATCGCAGCAGAAGCTCTCTCAGAACATTTTGTCACGTTTCTTGACTTTTGTCAGTATTTGACTCTGGTGACCAGGCTCCTTCTTAACATGTCCCTCACCTTTGCCCACAGAGACCCGAACCTCATCCTAATGCTCTAGTTAATGTCTCACTATCTCTTTTATGGTGCTTACTTCGATTGTCCACTTTTAAAGTGTTTATGTTCTACAATCCATTTCTCTACAAATACTTCTTGAATTATTTTACTCATACTTAGAACCTTCTTTATCACTTCTGTGACAATATCCTAGGTGAATGGTATTCGCTGCAATGTTGAAGCACCCTGCTTACCTAAATGTATGCCTCAAAGACAGCTTGTCCAAAATTAGATATGTCTTCCGTTCCCAATATAACTATTGCTCCTGTTCAGTTTACTAGCTTACCAGGTGAGATTCAAGATTAAAAACTTGTAGAGTCACTACAAGTCATCAGCATCTTCAACACAACCTGAAAGTGAAATAATAATAAATATAAAACACCCATCTAGTAACTGGCTATATATTAAACATTCACTCAATTATCCTTTATCTCATTTATGTTTAAATCTGAACCCAGTAGATCATTTTTGATTAAAAAAATAATAATTTTTACAAATCATTGAATAAGTTCCAAGAAAGTTGGCCTCTTGAAATATACCGTATATACTCGAGTGTAAGCCACCCCGAATATCAGCCAAGGCTCCTAATTTTACCACAAAAAAGGCATTAAAATTATGCTGAAAAACTCGGCTTTTACTCAAACATATACGGTACCTTCAAAATTATCAATTCTATTCTTATATTGCCATCAAGAGCTTCAGTAGTATATTGACTACGTGCTCAACAGTTGGCTATAAGATTGGCAGTTCAAATCCATCCAGTGATTCCACAGGATAAAATCTGCTCATCT
>NW_022111369.1:98058397-98075783 GCF_000313985.2 Echinops telfairi | reverse complement strand
TCTTTTTACCAGCCTTGGATCCGTAAGACTGCTTGTGTCATAGCTAGCGGTTCCAAGAGTCTGAAGAGAGACATCTAGAATAGCATCAGAATTAGAGACTTGAGTTGGAAGGCACTAGGATGCCTTCTATGTATATAATTACTTCTTGATATAATTTGTTTCTCTAGACAATCCAGCCTAACACATTTGATGCCAATAGATACTTTTTTAAAAATCTTCCTTTCTCAATATCTAGCTTTCATATTATATGAGGTAGTTATAAATAGCATATCTTAGGTCATGGGTACTTTAGACCTCAAAGTGTTATCTTTGCATTTTAGTCCAGCTTAAGAGTCCTTTTGCAACAATGTTTCCCAAGATGATGCATTGCTTGATTTCCTGAGAACTACTTTCAGGGGCACTGATCATTGATTCCAATAGAATGAAATCATTGGCAACTATGAGACCTTCATCATTTATTATGATGTTGTTTTTTGGTATAATTGTGAACATCTTTCTTTTCTCCACAATTTGTTCTAAGCCATTCTAATGGCTATGATATTTGATCATCAGTAAATGCTTCAAAAAGCCTTCATTTCCTGCAAGCAAAATTGTTCTATGTGTTTAGCTCTGTATTACCACTATCTTAGCTAAGATCAATTTCATATTTCTATTTCATCCGACTGGTCTTTCTAATCCTAGCCATGCTCCTCTGTCTATCTTTCATACCTTTTCCCTTGTGAACTTTCCAAACACTATAAAATTCCCCACGGATCTGCTTGGTAGTCAGCATTGGCTTTGCGTGGCTTTCAGGGCAAACATCCAAACTCCTTAGCATGGTGGACAAGGCACTTCATGACCTGGCCTCTAGTTAGCATTCACCAACCTTCCTGTTTACCCTCTGATCCAGACTCATTCTACTCTTCTCTCACACACACGCTGCTTCTGCTGCTGAAAATCCTACTTCTTTCTCTCACTTCCTCCTGCTATTTTTCAGCATATAGCCCACAGGTCATCTCTTAGAGGAAATTCTTCCTGAACACTGAGAGTGGATCAGATGCCTGATCTTTTACAATGAACAATTGTTTAAATATTCTTAGAATGGAAAGTGTTCTAATCTACCTCTGTTAACCAAGTGCCAAGCAATATGCCTGGAGCACATAGGTTTGTGTAATTAGTTAATGGTAAAAGAAATGCATTTTTAAACATTTATCTTAATATTGTCCAGGCAGTGATAATAGATTACTATATTCTCTACAGAGTAGATATTATTCAGAGTGCATTATATTGATGGTAGTGGGGGGGGAAAGCTAACACCAATCTGTATTCTCTCCTGGTATTTTGATGTATCCAATCATGTCTATAGGAACCCCGATGGTATAGTAATTACATGTTGGACTGCCATACTCCTGGTCAGCAGTTCAAAATCACCAGTAGCTCTTCAGGAGAAAGATTGGGCTTTCTACTCCTGTAAACATTGGGCTTACTACTCTTGTAAACATTTACAGTCTTAGAAACCCTCACAACATCACTATGTGTCAGCATTGAATCCATGGGCATGAGTTGGGTTTTTAATTATGTTTATGGAATGATGGAACTGTCAGGCAGGAATCTCTATGTGTGTGCTTATGAAGACCTTCTAGGAGGGCACGAAATACTAAGGCCGGAGTTTTCAAACAAGGTTGCCAGAATTATAAGATATTGTAAAAGAATTTCAGGTTAGGTGCTATCAAGTTGGTTCCAACTCAACTTGGTTGGATTTTTGTTGTTATTTGTTTGTGGCTAATGCATTCAGTGCAGCTTGACTTTCTTCCTTCGGCGCCATTGGTTCTTGATCATATGCTGCCTCCTGAAACAGTATAATGTCAACTAGTTTACTTTGGTGCAGTGACTCTGTGTACTTTTCCCATGTTCTTTGGATGCTTCTTCCTGCATCATTCAATATTTTGCCCATAGAACCTTTCAATATTGAAGCCTGATGTTTGAATTTTTTCCATGAGTTCTTTCCCTTTAAGACATGCTTAACGTGTTCCATTTTTGTTTGTTTTTTTGTTTTCTAACTATAGGTATTTTTCTATTTTCTTATAGCTTTTCATATATTAATTTAACTATGCTGTATACTATCAGATGATTCCCCCCCTTTAGTTGATTTTGTCGTTGTTGTTAAGTATTGTCTGGCTGTTCCTGACTCATAGTGGCTGAACATACGATACGCTGAAGCCCATGAACATACAATACAATTCCACAAGGTGGAACAGTGCCCCCTTTCACAACTGTGCTAGAGACCAGAGTTTCAGCCACTGTCTCAATCCAGCTTGTTGAGGGTTTTCCTCCCTTTTCTCTGCCCCTCCACCTTTCCAAGGGTGCCATCCTTTCCCAGAGACTGAACTCCCCTGATCACATGTCCAAAACAAGTACGACAAAGTCTCACCAGTCCCACTTCTGCGGAGCATCTGGCTATACTTCTTCCAAGACGGACCTGTTTGTTCCCTTGATATTTTCAATAGTCTTAGCCAGCCGTAATTAAAAGCACCAATACTTCTGTACTCTTTCTTACTCATGAACTACTTCCACATGTTTATGAGCGGATGGAAAATACTGAGGTTTTTGTTAGGCACATCTTGAGCCTCAAAATGACCTCATTGTGCTTTGACACTTTAAAAAGGTGCTGTACAAATTATTATCATTTTCATATCTCCCACTGACCGGCCTCCCTTTCCCCATGGTTTCTGTTGTTCTTCCCCCTGGAGGGGTGTGTGTGGTTAGTGCCAGTCATTGTGATCAGTTCCCTCTTCCTCCCCTCCGCTCATCCCCTACTCTTCTGGGATCGCTATTCCCATTCCTGTTTCTGGATTCCATGTGTCGTGAGCTTTACCTCTTGTCTATACTTTTGTACCTGCTCTGGTCCAGTCCAGAGTGAGAAGCAGCTCTGGGGTCATGATAGTGGGGGATAAGGATGCCTCAAGGAACCAGAGAAATATTGTGTGATCCATGGGTGCTCTACTGCTCCCTGGTTGACCCCTCTGTGGGGGGATGTGCCATTGTCTAGAGATGAACTTTGGGTCTCTGCTCCGACCCCCCTCATTCCAAACATTGTGTTTTGGTTTGTTTGTTCTTTGTTATGAATCTTCTGATGCCATGTCGGTAGGGGGTAAGGAGGGGAGGGAAGAACTGGTACCAAGGGCTCCATAGAAAGTAACTGTCTAGAAAAGAACGATGGCAACATATGTACAAACATGCCTGATACAGTTGATGTCTGGATTGTCATATGAGGTGGAAGAGCCCTCAATAAAATGATCTTTTCATTAAAAAATAAAGTGCTGTACAGAGATTTACCTATTGAAATATGTCATTTTATTTCTTGACTGCCGCTTTAATGCTTCAATTATCAATCCAAACAAAATGGAACCCTTGACAACTTTTATCTTTCATCTATTTACCATGAGAGTATCTACTATTCCAGCTATGTGGATTTTGTTTGTTTCTTTGTTTTACATTGAATAGTAATATATACTGAAGTCTATAATCTTTGATATCCATCAGCAAATGATTCAAGTCCTTCACCTATTTTGTAAGAGGATACCAATTAATTACTGGGTACTACCAGAATTTTCAACAGCAATATATATAATTTCATATAATGCTCTTTAATTAGCATGTGCTGATAAGGAAAAGAAAGAAAAAAATTAATGCATGTAATTTGCAGGTCAAATTACTGGTCAAATCATCATCACTGCTGAGGAGTTGACAGTGTGGTGAAAGGAGAAATGGAGGAGCACTTTTATTTGTGCTGATTTAAAACAAGCGACCACTCTGCCATTGTGTGTTTAATAGTTCCATTCTGTGTCAACTGGGTTGGGTCAGGATTCCACCATAATGTGATCTACCATGATGTAATGAAAGCCATGATGGGATCACCTGTTAGCCGCCAAGTAGTTGTCTGAATAAAATGGAGTGCTACCCACAAATCAGATCACAGCATGAAAACAATTGAAAGGAAATTTCCACAGGGGTGTGGCCTACTTCTATTTAAGCAGACCGTGGAGAAGTTCTTTCTTGTCTAGATCACACATCTGGCTCATCAACCTGATCAACCTGACATACTGCCTGCTGACCATGGGTTCATTTGACTCTGCAGCCATGAACTTGACTTGTTGACCTTGGATTTATCCTCCTGTGCCTCCATGAGCCTGTGGCTTTCGGTTTGCTGGTTCATCTTTCTGCTTCTTGGTTCATCAGCCTTGGCAGCTGTGCAAGTCAGAAAAAAGCCCCCAGTGTAACACTGGACTCACAGCATTGAACCAAATTGGATTTGACCACTTCTACAACTATGTGAGTCACTTTCGTGATAAAACTTCCATATCATGAAGCATTGAAATAGTCCCTCTTCCAAGCCAAGACATTTGCAACATGGCTACTCAGCTAACTGACTGGAAGAGATCCATATCTGTACCTCCGGAACACGTCACTGTGCTCAAGTGCCCTCGTGTCAATGGAACCAGGAATACCACATGGTTTCACATCAGGAAAGGTGTGCAACATGTTTTGTCTTCTCATCATATTTATTCAATCTGCATGCTGAGCAAATCCTCGGAGAAGCTTGATTCTGTGAAGAAGAGTGGAGCATCAGGATTGGAGGAAGGCTTATTAACAACTTGCCTTAGGCAGATGACACAACTTGCTTGCTGAAAGTGAGAAGAACTTTAGGCACTTGCTGATGAAGATCAAGAATTACAGCCTTCAGGGTGGACTACAAATCAATATAAAGAAGACCAAAATCCTCACCCGTGTACGAATAGATAACTTCATGATACGTACAGAAAATATTGAAGCAGTCAAGAACATTGTTTTGCTTGCAACCACAATCAATGGTCATGGAAGCAGCAGTCAAGAGATCAACAACATGTTGTCTTGGGTAAATCTGCCTCACAAGACTTCTTTAGAGTATTAGAAAGCAAGGATTTTACTTTGAGGACTAAGGTGCACCTCACCCAAACCATGGTATTTTCAGTAGCTTCATATGCATATGAAAGTTGGACATTGAATAAAGAAGACTGAAGAAAAATCAACGCATTGAATTATGCAGGTGAGGACTATTGAGAGTGCCCTGGACTGCTAAAAGGGCGAGCAATCTGCATTGGAAGAAATAGGACCACAGTGCTCCTTATAGGAAAGGATGAAGAGACTTCATTTTCTTACTTTGGACAAGTTGTTGGGAGAAACCAGCCCCTGGCAAAGGGCATCGTATTTGGTAAAGTACAGGGGCAGCAAAGGAGAAGGCCCTCAAAGAGATGGACTGATGGTGTGGCTACAGCCATGGGCTCAAGCCCGGGCTCAATGGTGAAGATGGCACCACACTGGGCAGAGTTTCATTCTTTTGTGCATAAGGTTGCTGTTCTTCAAAACCAACTGGTTGGCACCTAACAACAACAAATGTAAATGTGTGAGTGTGTACATATGTATATTTGGGAGTGCGTATATATGTGTATATTTCACTTGTTTTTCTTCTCTAGAAAAATCTAGTAGCCTAAGACAGCAAGTTAATCCCATATTCAGAGAACTGGAATTCAGTTTCAGCAAAATATCCTCCATTAAAGTCTATTCCTATTTATCCTGCTATTTTTATATAGTTTGTATTTAATTTATATACTTATTTTAAGTGTATATTATATAAAATATTTAAATATACTAAACAAACAGTCTATTAAAATAATTCAGTAAAATTCTCTCTCAAATTATCATATTTAAAATAGTCTCATTATTTGGAGTAGTAACAAACTGTGTTAATGAAAAATGTATCTGGGCAAGTAAATTGGATTTAAGAGTAAAAGTTTAATGGTCAGAATAAAGTTATTTGTCTTAACACAAACATACAGACACTCACTCACACATACACCTAAGAAATCTACAAACACAATATAAAACAAGTATATACTCTAACAGAGTAACTCTATACATGCACGTATAGACACATGCTTAATAACAAACATAACACATACAAGCACATATGTATGCACATTTTCCACAAATATTTTATACACAAAGAAGATGTGCAAACATAAACACATTTTCTAAGAATTTACACTTATATTTAATATCCATTTATTTATAGGAAAGAGCTTTTTGTTTTTAATATTTTCTTTCATTATTTCCTTTTTTAAATTAATATTGATCATTTTATTGGGGGCTCTTACAGATATTATAACAATCCATAAATCAATAACATCATGTAAACTGTACAGATGCTGCCATCATCATTTTCAAAACATTTTCTTTCTACTTGAATCCCTTGATATCAGCTCCTCTTTATCCCTTCCCTCCCCTACTACCCTCATGATCCCTTAATAAATTATATATCTATCTATCTATATCTATCTATCTATATATATATTTCATGCACTATCCAATGTATCCAATGTATCCCTTCACCCGCAGTTCTGTTAATTACCCCCCTCAACAGGGGTTTTATAGCTATCATTGCTATCACTTCCTCCATCCTCCCCTTCACCTGCCTCCCTTCCCATAGCCTCACTGAATCATTACTCCCATTACTGTTTCTGAGGGGTTTATGTCCTGGATTCCGTGTGTCTAAAGCTCTTATTTGTACCAATGTATGTACACCAGTCTATCAGGGTGTATGAGGTCAAACTGGGGCCATGATAGAAGTGGGAGGAAGCATTAAAGAACTAAAGAAATGTGTGTTTCATTGGTGCTACCCTGAACCCTGGATAGTCGTCCCTTCTGTGTGTCCCTTCTGTGAGGGAATTTCCAATTATTATTATACATTTTATTGTTTTTTAAAATAAAAGACCATTTTATTGGGGCTCTTACAACCCATAACAATCAATACATCAATTGTATCAAGCATATTTGTACATATGTTGACATCATTCTTTTCTAGACATTTACTTTCTATTAAGCCCTTGGTATCAGCTCCTCCCCCTACCAGGACCCCTTGATAAATGATAAATTATTATTATTTTCATATCATACACATTATTTATTTTCATATCTCCCGTGGTTTTTGTTGTTCATCCCCCTGGAGATGAGTGGTGGTGGCTATGTGTTGATCATTGTGATTGGTTCCCCCTTCCTCCCCTCCTCTCCACACCTTCTCCCTACCCTCCTGGTATTGCTATTCCCATTCCTGTTCCTGGATTCTGTGTGTCCTGAGCTCTTATTTCTTATTGGTAGCAGACAGGCTCTGGGTCTCCACTCTGACCTTTCTCCTTGACAACAATGTGATTGTTTTTGATCTTTTGATAACTGATCCTGTGGCCTCCTCATGATCACACAGGCTGGTGTGCTTCTTCCATGTGGACGTTGTTGCTTCCATGCTAGATGGTCATTTGTTTAACTTCAAGCTTTTAAGACCCCAATTGTTATATCTTTTAATATCTAGGCACCATCAGCTTTCTTCACCACATTTGCTTATGTACCCATTTTGTCTTCCGCTACCGTGTCGGGAAGGTGAGCATCACAGAATGCTGGGTTATTAGAACAGTATTCTTTTCTTGAGGGAGGTCTTAAGTAGAGGCCCAATGTCCTTGTGATACTTTAGTGCTTTACCATATAAATATATATACATAGCCCAAATATATATACATGTATATATGCAAATATATTAATATATAAAATAGGGGTACTGGGCTGTGTATATATATGTGTGTGTTTAATTTTAAAAAAGGACATTAAAGAAAAACTGAGATGAGATTTGCCAGCATTTGTTGTGTCCTTTTGAAGATACACCCCTCTGGAATCATACTGCCAAACTACAAAGCTTGGCTCTGCCCCTTCATAGCTGATGAGGCTTGGACACCTCTGTTTAATATTTCAGTCTTGCGCTTTTCTCATTAGTAAACTGAGTAACATACTGAGAAATGAGCTAAAAAATATCGTTCAGGATTATATGAATTCTTGTATATGTAGAACCTTAATATTGTGTTTGACCAAATGAAAAAAATCGGACTTCCTTCATAACTGTGACTAATTATGTCACAATGAACAGAAAAGACGCGTGCCTATCTGGTGGGTCAGTATCCTGGGACACACAGCAGTCTAGAGTAAAGGAAATAGTACACCGCTTCCGGGTAGGGCTGTGAGTCACCAAAGGAAATTTCAGCAATGTCCATTGTTTTCTAATACAGTCAATGCAGGTTAAGAAAAGACGAACTTCTTTGTCTCTTTATTTGCTAGCTTGCTTGTTTTAAACATGTGTTTTCTGAGGAAATTTCTTGTGAACAGAATTTTTTATGTGTGAGAGAGTTCTTCTAGATTTTCGTAGGACAAAATTGTGGGCTCTTTGTAGCAGATATTATGAAGGACACATAATATCTGACAAAATGATTGCATTGTAGTCGCACCTCGCTGTTTTACCAAACCTTTGTCCCACAGACTTCGGCCATGGTGTCAGGAGAAACCACTCCGTGGGGGAAGACATCATGCTCGGTAAACTGGAGGGCCAGTGATAAAAATGAAGGTACTCCAGGGAATGGATTGACACAGTGGCTGCAACAATAGGCTCAAACATAGCAGACATTGTGCAGATGTTATAGGACAGGCAATGTTTTGTTCTGTTGTACACGGAGCACTATGAGTTCGATCCAACATGATGGCACTTAACAAAAATACCTTAAACTTTTTATTCTTGTGTCTGATTGGTTTTCTGTCAACCCGTTTAGATAGGGATTCGAAGTGGTTTGGCATTTGCACGCTCCCCCATAATGTGGGCTAACATAATATAATAAACGCCATGATGGCATCTGCTCTGCGTCAAGTAGTTACTCAGAGGATTGCGCCGATGACACAGTCTCAGGTACTTGCTGTGCTGCCCTGGATCCCACACCTATCATCTCGATGTCAGGTTTTTCAGGTAATGGTTCGACCCTGGGCACTTTGAGTAGCTCACCAGAAGACCTGCCAACCTGGGGTCTATAACAGGCATACACTGGTGATATCTACCAGCCTGTGTTTTTTCTTCCCCCTCTTCCTACTTTGTTCTTCAGCCCCATCAGTTGCACAGTAAAGAAAGGCCACCCAACTTAAAATCTGACCTATGGATGGGATTTGCCTTTCTACAACTATGTGAGCCAGCTTTCTTCCTATAACTTTGCCCTTCATACAGCTATCTGTCATTAATTTTGCTTCTCTAAGGAAGTTGGAATTGACTCAATGCCAGTGCGTTTTTTGTTTTTGTTTTATTTTATATAATCTAGTCCAATACCTGGTGTGTACTCAGCTCAAGTTGTTTCAAAGCTGAAGTATTAAATATAAGTATTTTAAATGTATTTATCATTTGTTTAAACGTTTTTTCCCTTGATGTGTTATCTGTTCAAGTAGTTTCTAGAGTATTAACTTCATTTTCTCTCCAGCTAACCCCATCCTACAAAGTGGTTAATGATCTGATAACTAACAGTTGAATGCACTAGAAACCCTGATATTTCAATAATTCCTTTGTGAAATTTCTCATAATATGAATAACTCTGTATTAGAAATGATCCTGCCCACTAATTGTTTTGTAAATTTTCAGAAACAGAAAACATTTTTCTTTAATTTAGTTATCAAGTAGATGGTATTTAACAGAATATGCATATGCTTATTAAATGAAATGTACTATGTGTACTGCATATTACATATTTAAAAATAAATATAAACATATTGCACTGCAGTAGATTCTTTAATGTGCCCCTTAGAGCCACAGTCTAGGTAACTTCCACAAAATTACCTTTTCCTTATAAGCCTGGATAAGAGAAGGGATGGGAAGATACTGAAAGGATTATGACTCAGCTGTGTGTTATTGTTAACAGTATTCCTTGTGATTACCATCGTGCTGGGTATAAAATGAGCTGGGTATAAACATGAAGGAGCAAGAGAGAAGGCCACAGTGGAATGCATCGTCTGGACCAGGAGATCACTTTGACACCTGAGAAGTGGCAGCCACAGAATCGAGAGTCAGCACAAGAGAGAACAGTGTACTTTCCATCCCCCATAGAAAGCGAAGCTGAGTCTTTTTTGACAGTAGGCTGGGTTGTGGAATAGGATGCCCCTAGGTACTTAATATCGGGGGGAAAAAGAATCCTATAAGTATCTCCCTCACCTTCTATCACCCAAATCCATCAGGAAAAGTTCACTTAGTCTGTCAATTTTTTCATACTGTGGTGGCATTTTCCTATGAAATTACTGAAAGTGAGGAGGATTTGAAGCACTTGCCAATGATGACCAAGGATTGCAGCCTTCAGTATGGATTACAGCTCAATGCATAGAAAACAATAATCCTCACTATGGTACCACCAATAGGGAATGTCATGAAGAATGGAGAAAATATTGAAGTTGTCAAAGATTTCCTCTTGCTTGGATACACAATCAAAGCTCATGGAAGCAGCAGTCAAAAGATCAAAGGACACATTGCATTGGGTAAATTTACGACACATGTCATTTAAATGCTGAAAAACAAAGAAATTATCTTGAGGAATAAGGTAAGACTGGCCCAAGCCATGACATTTTCTTAGACTCATATGCATGTGGAAGTTGAACATGGAATGAGGGAGACAGAAACATGGATGTGTTTGTCCTGTGGTGCTGGCAAAGAATGTTGGAAGCACCACAGCCCTCCAAAAGGACCAACAGATCTGTCATGGAAGAAGTGCAATTAGAATGCTCCTTGGCGAGCGGCAAGACTTCATGCCGTGTAGTTGGGACATAACAAAAGAGCTCTGTCCCTAGAGAAAGACAGCATGCTTGCTAAAGTAGCAGGGCAGTGAGAAAAGAGGAAGGACCTTGACAAGATGGAGTGACAGTGGCTGCATCTAGAGCCTCCCAATAGGATCAGCGGTAAGGCTGGCTCAGGACTGGGCAATATTTTGTTGTGCTGTGCACACAGTTGCTATGCAGCTGAATGAACAAGATGGCACCTAACAACGAGTTTGCTGACTCATAAAGTTAAAATTGAGCAGCTTCAAGTTGAAATTTTAGGCAGCGAAGTATGCTCTTTGGGAATTTATAGGCAGCCCTAAAAGAGCTTTGCTACATCCATGAACACATCCGAGGTCAATTGTCTGTGTGGCTAAGACACCAAAGCCCAGCAAGAAGCCAACCTATGGACATGTCTGAGAAGAGGATGTTCTGTCTCAAAAATTGTATTCTGAGCCTGTTAACTTTCCTAACAAACTTCATCGTGGTAAGTATTGTTTGTGAGTTCTCTGTGGCCATTGCAATGAATTAATTGAGCTCAACTAGAAATACAGAGTGCTTTAGGAGGGATTATCAGAGGCTGGAGGCATGTCCAATATCAACATCATTGGCATAGGCCTTAGCCAGCTGTTGGCCCTCACATTACCTTCACTTTGTCTATCTATATCTATCTATGTATCTATCTATGTATCATCTATCTATCTATCTATCTGAGTGTGTGTGTGTGTGTGTGTGTGTGTAACAATCCAGAGTCAATTCTGACTCTGCAACCCTATTAAGTGTTTTTGAGGCTGTAAATATTTAATGGAGTACATAACAGCTGGTGGATTAAAATTCAACCTTGAAATTTGTTATCTGATATTTATAAACATGATTATCGGATTAGACTCTCTGGCAGAAGTGTATACACACACACACACATATATACTTGTACATATGTGAGTGTATATATACATAAATACATATGTAAAATTACTAACTAGCTCAGAATGAATTGATTTTGTTGTTTTTAGCACTAAAATAGCATGACATGATTTCATTTTTTCTTTTTAATTTCAGAGTTCTGTTATGTTTGAGATGGTCAGCACTCATGTTGTTGTAATTAAAGACCGCGGTTTTTATGCTTTCTATTTATTTAGATACAAAACTGAACACACTGTCATTAAGTCAATTCTGACTCATAGCAACCATGTAGTAAAGGGGTAGCACAGCCTCTGTGGGTTTCCAAGACTGCAGCGTTTTGCAGAAGTAGAAAACCTCATCTTTCTCCTGGGAAACAGCTGGAGATTTGAAATGACTGACCTAGTGCTTAGTGGTTCAATGTGTAACCCCTGTGCCACCAGGATTTCTCTATTTAGATATCTTTAATCAGACTTTCCAAAAAGAAAGAATATTTAATGATTTTTCAAAAAGCAATAGTTAACATGAGCTTGTTATTTTATATATATATTTTACTCATTCATTCAGTCACTATTCACTGAGTAACTCCCAGACATTGTTCTAGAGCAGCTTTATTGAGGTATAATTACAAATATAATAAATAAAATTACAATAGTTAATAATAAAGTATAGATAATAAAAGTATGCAATTTGATAGATGTTGACATACGTATATGCCAGGATGCCAACACCCAAACCAAATATGTCCAGTACTCCTCATTTTTTTTGTTTGTAAGCATCTACCATCAGCCAATTGCCACTATTCCTCCCACTAATAAATCAATCTTGGTGAAGTAGAGGGCCAGGGAAAAAAGAGAGAGGTCTTTGAGAAGATGAATTGACAGTGGCTCAACCAATGGGCTCAAGCATAAAAGTAATGGGGAGACTGCTGAGGGCCCAGGCAGCGTTTCGATCTGCTGTACACGAGGTGACTATGCGTTGGAAACAACTCAATAGCGCCCACAACACGCAATCATGGAGGCTTCGGATTTTCTTTCTTGTTGTTGTTAGGTGCCATTGACTTGATTCTGACCTGACCTTATCTACGAGCGACCAAAACCCTCCCCTGTCATACGCCCTCCTCACCACTGCTCCCGTGCCTGAGCCCATTGTTGCAGCCACCGTGTCACTCATTTCCTTGAGGACCTTCCTCTCCGTTACTGTCTCTCTAATTTACCAAACGTGATGTCCTCCGCCAGAGATGAGTCTCTCCTCACAGCCTGTCCAAACTATGTCACCATCCTTGTATGTAAGGAGCCTTCTGGTCATACTTCTCCCAAGACAGATCCGTCTGTCCATTGAGCAAACCACTGTCCTTTTGGTATTCGTCACCAGTGAAGCAATCCAAACACATTGATCTTCTTTGTTATGCTTTTTATCAATTTCCAAATTTCACACGCACATTTTGTTACTATAGTGTATTTACATGTTCTATAATTTTATGTGAATATAGTAATAAAAAATGTAGCTGGTTTTTGTTTAAGTTTTTTTTGGTAAGAGGGCATCTCATTTTCTCAGCATAAGTGCTTACAGATTAATCTATGCTGCTTTGTATAACAACAGTCAGTCATTTTATTGCTGTATCTTATTTGATTGTATGGTGTGAATATTTTGTGTCAACTTGGCTGGAACAGGATTCTCTATGGTTGGCAGTTCATGTTTCGTAATCCACCATGACCTGACCTAACACAATATAATCAAAGCCAATCAATTATAAGCCCCATAATGTGGCAAGATTCTAATATAACACCCTTACTCAAGTCACAGACATGAAGAGTTAACAGAAAGGGCACTCAAATGTGACCGGATTCTAACATAAGGACTCTGTGGTAAGGCTTGCTTTGCTTTCTGCTGCGTCTGGATCATGCTTCTGACTCATTGACGTCTAATTCTGTGTACTGAGTCAACGGTCAGCCAAAGAGGCTGCAAACAAAGCAATCATTTGACTCTGCAGCCACCAGCTGTGATCTTCCTACAGGCCCTGGAAAAGTCTCCATCTTAACACCTAACCTAAGGATTCTGCACCTACCTGGACTGAGACCTGCTCCCTCAGACTATTGTGTAAGCCATTCCCTTGTCCTAAATCTCTCTCCTCCTCCCTCCGTCTCACACACACACATAAGCATCATTAGTTTTACTTCTTCAGAGAACTCAGTCTAAGATATATGGATATACCAAAATTTGTTCATCACTTCACCTCTTGGTGGACATTTAGGTTAAATACAATTTTTAACTCTACTAAATAAGGATGCTTTACTCGAATGGTATATGTCTTTGTAGGGCTATATGTTTTTATTCTTTTTCGGTAAATTTGAATTTGCCTAATGACAAATAATGATCCAAATATTTGTATGGGTTATTTTTTTCTCACATCTTCTTTGGTGAATTTCAAGGAGGCTTCAAAAAGTTCTTCCAAAATGTATTATTATTCAATTCTATTTTCTATGGACTTTTTGATGCCCCTTCAAATCTATTCAAATATTATGTGTTTTTTTCTCTTGTATTGTGAAGTCTGCTGGGTTCTTTATATAGTCTTGACACAAGTCCTTTACACATTTCATTATTTTCCAAAAGCTTTTCCTCCTGTGTAGCTTCTCCTTTCATCCTCGAGCAGAGGTCTTCAAGGAAAGGGGGCCAGTGTGGGCAAATTTTGTGTGTGTGTGTAGAATGCATAGAATGCAATGCAAACAGTACTTAATAGAAAATGTATGGCACTAAAAGATAATATTAAATTTTTAGTCATTTCTGGAACAACAAAGTATTTCTCTCTATTTACAAATCTAGATAAAATTCTAGGTTTGCAGTTTTTCTTTCAACACATTGACACAATGTGTTTCTCTGTTATCTTTTCCATTGCATTGTTCCTAACAAGCAGCCATCACTGTTCTATTTCGTGTGCCCATTGTGTGTATGTATTTTATATTTGCAACCACTACAAAATGTGAAGATAGTAGAGAGACTTCTCATGGACCTCCATTCACTTTTCTTCATTAGCTTGTTACAATCAGGTCTACGTCCTTCCTACAGAGAAAGGAGCCTGGCAGTCCATTGGTTTAAATATTGGACTATTAATTCCATAGTGAGTGGAGGAAAGCCATCAGCCTCACTCACAGGAGAGCGAGGTAGCTGTCTTCTCCCATACGGTTTTACAGTCCTGGACATCCTGTGAAACAATTCTTTCCTATCCTGTAGAATGACTATGAGTTGAAATGCATGCCATGGAAGTGAGTTTGTTTCTTTTGGGGTTTTGTATTTTAGTCACATTTTTTAGTATTTGCCTAATATTCTCCCCCACCCCCACGCTTCCCAACCACCCCCACAAAATTCCATCCAGGATATCGCGTTACCACTCACTCTTATTAAGTCAAGGAAAACCAAATGCATTCACATTGCGGTGTTGGCGAAGAATCTTGAATGGACTACCAAAAGAACAAGCCTGTCCTGGAAAAAGTACAACCAGAATGCTTAGTAGCAAGGTTGGCAAGATCTCATCTTGGGACATGAGGACAGGTTCTCATGAGAGAACAGTCCCTGGAAAGGACATCTGCTTGGTTAAGTAGAGGGCCAGTGAAAACGAGGAAGGCCCTTGAAAAGATGGGATTGCCACAGTGGCGGCAACAATGGGCTCCAGAATAGGAATAATTATGACCGTGACACAGGACCTGGCAGTGCTCTGTTCCTTTGTACATAGAACCATGCAATGACTCAGAAGTGACTTCATGGCACTTAAAAGCAGCAGCAGCAGCAATAACGTAATTTCTGAATCATCGCAGCCCTGCAGAACAGAGTAGAACAATCCCTTGGGGTTTCTAAGGTTATGAATCTTTATAGGAGAAGGAAGCCTCGTCTTTCTTCTGTGGAGCAGATGGTGAGTTTGAACTACTGAGCTAGCAGTTAGCAGCTGGCTGTGTACTCCACTACACCACCAGGGTTCCTGCAGTTGGTCGTAACTTTTTCTTTACCTCTGACTGGCTATTCCAGTTCATATGCATCTTTCTTGCCTGTGGCTGAATTTGACTTTGGATTTGCCACTGCTCTTGAGCCATTTGATTATGATATGGTTTTATATAGTTTTCTTCATGCTTGTGTTCTAATTGTCTTCAAATTAGGGCTCTTGAGCTTTACAGACCTGGCCATAATTCCCACCCACGCTTTTTTTGTGATGCCCTCTCTTTTTTCAGAGTCATATTATATGTATGAAGCTCACTTGATGTTTTGCTCTGTGTTTCCTTTTCACTAGTTTTTATTATTATATCTTTAAGTCCACATTTTTTTCATTCTGCATGGTCTAATTGTCTATTGATCCAATCCAGTCAAAGGGGTGATTTTCATTTCATATTGTAATTTTTATCACTAGAGTTCAATTTGAGTATAATGTGTGTCTCTATAACTCTACTTAACATGTTCCATCAATCTTTTCACTAGTAAACATATGAAAAACACTAATAATAACTTTTGATATCCTTAACTGCTAACTCTAACATCTCAGTCAGATATATATCAATTGCATTCAATTGATTTTTTCCTCATTATTATGAGTTATCCTTCTTAGCATCCATTGTGGCGTCTAATTTTTTATTGGATGTCAGGTGTTTTGAATTTTACTTGTTTTGTGTAGGCTATTTTATATTTTTCTACATATTCTTAAACTTTGTATTAGGAGATATTTCACTTATTCAGACATAGTTCAATCCTTTCAGGTCTTGTTGTTGAGCTTGGGTAAGCACACCAAGCAATATTTTGTCTAGAAATACTCATTCTCCAAAAATGAGGCCCACCACTTATTTCCCATACTATGGTCACTTTCATGTTGCTTTGATACTTGAAGTTATGTCACTATGTCAGTGTTATTTCAATCACAAGTAGAGTCATACAAGGTGAGCAGATTTCATCAGGAACCCATACTAAGAACAGACTATGAAGAAGGAATAAGCTGTCCACTTCCGAATAATTAGCCCCTGAAAATTATATGAATATCAACAGACCATCATCAGATATTGAAAACCCCACGAATCAAAGCAGAGCACTGTTGGAGACAGTGCCAGGAGATGAGCCCCTCAGAGCAGAAGTCCCTTCAAATATAACCAAGGAGAGCTCTCACCTCAAAGTCGAATTAGCCATAATGTCATGGATGGATGTAAGGCTGTGGGAGTAAGATTTTGGGACCTACATTTGCTAATGGGGCATGACTCAAATATTCAGAAAGTGCTACAAACATCTGTTAAAAATGGAGTTTGAAGTGTATAAAATATGAATCTAGGAAAATTGTAGGTGGTCATAAATTTAATCGATGACATAAAAATTGATATCTAAGGATTTGTTAACTGCAATGGACTGGTACCCCCAAAACCCCTCCCTGCCATCAAGTCAGTGCCAACTCACAGCCACCCTAGAGGACAGGAGAGAACAAGCCCCTGTGAGTTTCCCAAACTAACGCTTTACAGAAGAAGAAAGCCTCGTCGTTCTTATACAGAGCAGCTTGTGATTTTGAACTGCTGACTTTGAGGGCTTACAGTCCAATGCTAAGTCACTATGCCACCAGGGCTCTGGGACTGATACCGAAAACTGTGATTAAGATAATCATATGGTTTAATATTCTGGAAATGACAAATGCAAGAGGAATAGCATGGCATTCATGATCAAAAAGATATTTCAAGATTTATATTGAAGTACAATGCTATTTGTGATAGGATAACATCTATTCACATACAAGGAAATCCAGTCAACATAACTATATTCAAATGCATGCTGAATTTGAACCAAAATTTAGTGTGTTGAA
>NW_022111369.1:98054351-98056416 GCF_000313985.2 Echinops telfairi | reverse complement strand
AAAGGAAGAACATGCTCAGCATATCTTAAACAACTAAAGAAAAAAATCAAGCCTTGAGGTGCAATATCGAAAGATACTCTGGCCATAATTATCCCATAGGTATACTATATTCAATCTGTATGCTGAGCCAATCATCCGAGATGCTGACTCATGAAGAAGAATGTGGCATCAGGATTGGAGGAAAGCTTATTAACAATCTGTGATATGCAGATGACTCAATCTTGCTTGCTAAAACTGGGGAGAACTTAAGGCACTTGCTGATAAAGACCAAGAATTACAGCCTTCTATGTGGATTACAAATCAATGTAAAGACTAAAATCATCTTATCGATGTACCAATAGATAGTATCATGATAAATGTCAAAAATATTGAAGTTTTCGGGGATTTAACATGCTTGGAACCACAATCCATGCTCATCCGAGCAGCAGTCAAGAGAACACAAGATGCATTACATTGGGTAAATCTGCTGTGCAAAACCTCATTAGAGCATTGAAAAGCAAAAATTCTCTTTTGAGGACTAAAATGCACTTGGCCCAAGCCATGGTATTTTCAATTTCCTCGTATGCATTTCAAATTTGGATGTAGAATAAAGAAGACCAAAGAAGAACGGACACTTTTGAATTATAGTGCTGGCAATAATATTGAAAATACCCTGGGCCTTTCACTTGCTCTCTCTCTCTCTCTCTCTCAGTTCACTCCCATGTGATCTAAATAGACCCACCTTTCTCCCCGGGCTATATCTTCAGTGCTGTCTGCTGTGTTGCTTTCTTCTGGGGAGGGAGTCAACATGGCTTGGCTTGGGCCCGCCCCCATCATCCTCTCCATTAGTTCGCTGTTCCATGCCAGTGTATTGCCCTCAAGGCCTGGCACTCTGGGATGGGATCTGGTCCCTCTCTCCCTTTCCTGTGGAGACATAAACAATACCCTCCCCATGGGTGTATTAGTGCCCTGTTTCCCATCACCCTTGTTTTCTTTTTTCTTTCTTTTCTTTTTTCCCCCTCTCTTTTCCCCTCCATTTTAGTTGGCTTCCATTTGCATCCCTGAGTTGGGTCAGACCCCTGCCAAAGTGTATTAAGTAGCTTGTCCCCTATGCCCATTGTGCTTCTTAAAAAAAAAGAAAAGAAAAGAAAATGCCCTGGGCTGCTAAAAAGGACGAACAAATCTGTGTTGGAAGAAGCACAGCCAGAGTGGTCCTGAGAAGTATTTTGGATGTTTTCAGGAGATACAAATCCCTGGAGAAGGTCATCATGGTTGGTCAAGTAAAGAAGCAGCAAAAGAGAAGAAGGCTCTCAACGAGGTAGATTAGCCAGTGACTGCCACAATGGGGCCATGTGAGGATGCTGCAGGACCAGGCATGGTTTTGTTCTGCTGTGCACAGGCTCACTACCAGAACTGATTAGATGGCACTTGAAGAAAAACAAAAATTGGCAAAGTATTCAATGACCAGCATTGTTGCCCGAAATGACGAGATTTTAGCTGAGCTTCCAGACTTAAGAAGAGACTACAAAGAAAGAATAGGGTACCCATTTCTGGACAATTAGCCACTGAAAACCTTATGGCCATAATTGAAACATTTTTGGATAAAGAACAGCTCATGAAAAAAAGCAGTATTATCACAGATAGTTGCACATGAAGAGCCCCTCACTTCAGCAGATTCTCAAGCCCCCACTGAGGAAGATCTGCAGTCTCAATGTAGACTTGATGGCAATGGCATGGACGCAGTAAAGCCTGTGGGAGTAAGCCCGTCAGGACCGTCATTTGCTGGTGCAGCATGATTCAAAATGAGAAGACACAGCTGAAAGCATCAATTAATGATCAGAACTTGAAATATACTAAGTGTAAATATAGGAAAACTGGACATTGTCAAACACGAAATCGAATGTATAAAGATGAACATTCCAGGTTTTAGTGAGCTGACATTGCCTGGTATTGGCCGTTTTGAACCAGAAAGTCATTTGGTTTACAATGAGTTGAAGGACACAATCAAGGGGAATGACGTACTCATCGTCAAGAAGGGCATTTCAAAATCTATCTTGAAGTGCTATGGTTTCTGCAATAGAATAAT
>NW_022111369.1:98051210-98052813 GCF_000313985.2 Echinops telfairi | reverse complement strand
AGCCAGAGTCCTCCTTAGAGGCAAGGATGGCAAGACTTCAGATGTACTTTGGCCATGTTGCTAGGAGGGACTAGTTTCAGGAGAAGGGCATCTTGCTTGGCAAAGTAGATGGGACAGCAAAAAAGAGGAAGGCCTTCAAGGAGATGGATTGGCATAGTGGCTTCAATCCTGGGCTCGGACTTAAGGATAATTATGACTATGACTCCTGCCTGCTGAGTGTTACTTTATTCTGTTAGATATGGGGTTTCTACTGGTTGGAACTGACTCAATGGCAACAAACAAGTAGGGCTGCCAGGCGCTGCTCCTGGCCATCTTTTCTGATGCCATCACTGTTTGTTCTTGAGTCTTTCTTCATTTATTCATATGCATGTACTGATTTCACTTCACCGAGTGCATGGGGAGGGATGGTGGGCAGATTTTCAGAGCTGTCTCTTTCTGAAGCTTTCCTCTTTGGGACTCTACTAAGCAATCTCTGTCTACCTTTGTCTCCTTGACCTCTTAGCTCTATCTCTGTCCCTCAGATGTCCATTGGGCCTACCTGAGTCCCCTTTTCTTTGCCATGACTTGCAAACTCTCTCAAGGCACCTTACTGGCCTATTTTGCCTCTTGCTTCATTGATTATGGCTGGGTTCCCTTAATTTACCTAATTTCTCTATAACGGAGGGCCCCAGGGCTCAGTCATTAGACCTCTTCTTTTTTTCTCTTTCTCTATTCACTTCCTTGTTCTCATCTATATGCTAATCACTACCAAATATATATCTGTACCTTTGGTATCTCCGTTGAAATCCATATTTAAAATATCCAAATACTCAGCTTTGACATTCATCTCATGCTTAAATCACAATGACTCCACCCCCCACTTATTTGTAGGCTGCCCCTCTTTCATTATTCCCCATCTAAGGTGGTGGTAGTAAAGTTTCTCATTTGCAAACTGGAGAGAGATCCTTGAATGAGCAGTTTTTCTCAAACCTTCTATCAAATATTATTATTTTATCTTCAAAATTTCACATACCCCCAAACTAGCCACCTATCACCATTTCCTTTGCAAAGATCATTACATCTTACCCAGTTAATATCTATTTAAAATCTCAGTATCTACTTACAACATGTGGCTGCTATAGTTGGTTTGTTTTGTTTGTTTTTTAAACAGAAATGTTGCAAATAAATTAATTATTCTACATAGACCGCCCCCTGGATATATATTCAGAAATGACAAAATTTCAGTGAGAATAGCTTACTCTAAATACTTGAATGGATATTTACTTTAGATAATGTTTTTATTTATAGATAGTTGAGGAGGGATAAAAGACTTTATTTACTTTAAATAAGGTCGTTTGGGGGGCTGGCTTCAGGGGTTGAAAAGGGATTATTTGATCTGAGAGATTCAGGCCGTATATTAGGATTTGTACTGCCAAGTGAGCAATGGCCAGACTAGAAAAGGCTCAAAAAGCTGGTTAATGATTGAGACGCAAACATTAACTAACCAATCAGAAAAGAACAAAGGGAAAAACACTGACCTCAAATCGATGGCTCCTTCTAGCCTCAATGTAGCGTTTTGAATCTGTAAACCTTTATAAGAGCAGAAATCCTCATCTTTCTCCCA
>NW_022111369.1:98047643-98049726 GCF_000313985.2 Echinops telfairi | reverse complement strand
GATGTTCTTGACGTCATTCCATACCTCCCCAGCTCTTCTTTCATTAGTGTTCAATGCAGCTAATCTATTCTTCAGATGTTCTTGAAATTCATGTGGCATGTAAGGTCATACATTGGATCTCATGGACTTATTTTTATTTCCTTCAACTTCAAACTAAACTTACATGTGAACAATTGATGATTTGTTCCACTGTTTGCCCTGGTCTGCATTTAGCTTTTGAAATTGAGCCTCTCCTTGATCATTTCTTCTAAGAGATGTAGTCAATTTATTTCTCTATCTTCCATCTGAAGAAGGCCATGTGTATAGTTGCTGTATGTGTTGTGGAAAAAGGTATCGGCTATACCAAAGTGGTTGGTCCTGAAACATTCTATCATGCAATTCCCAGCTTTGTTGTTATCACCAAGTCTAGATTGTCCAATTACTGTTCCTCTCTCTTTGTTTCCAATTTTTGCATTTCAGTCACCAATAATAATCAATATTTCTTGATTGCAAGAATCATCAATTATAGACAGAAGATATTGATAGAATTATTCCATTTCTGCATCACTGGCTTTCATCATTGGTGCATAAATTTGAACAATACTAGTATTGATTGGATTTCTTTTATCATTACAGACGTGATCTTGTCAAAGACAGCCTTGTACTTCCAGATAGATTTTGAAATGTCTTTTTGGCAATGATTGCAATGCTATTCCTCTTGATTTTGCCATTCTCAGTATAGTAAACCATATGATTTTCTCAATCAAAGTGGCCAATACCTTTCCACTTTTTTAAGCTCACTAGTGCCTAGAATATTGAGCTTTATATGTTCCACTTCTTATTTTCCTGGATTCATATTTAGTACATTCCAAGTTCTGATTATTAATTGATGTTTGATTATTTTCTCATTTTGAGTCATGCCCTATCAGCAAACGAAGGTTCCATGGGCTTTACTGCATCCATATCATTACATTGTTTTCTTCTTTGAGAAGGCAGATTTTCCTCACTCGTTGTTGACTCATGTTAGCACCATATATGTTTTCCAAGGCTATATGTTCCATTAGCTTCATCTGTAAGTCAAATTAGGACAGTGAATAAATAAAACTACATAAGATTTGATGTATTTGAATGAGGGTGTTGGTGAAGAATACTGAAAATACTGTAGACTGCTAGAAGAACAGACAATTTTTTCTTCAAAGAAGTACAGCCACCTTGCTCCTCAGAAAAGGGAACATTGCTATTTCCTGTAACATATTTTCTGACATGTTATCAGGTGATACGTATCACTGGAAAAGGACATCATGCTTGGGTAAAGTAGCAGTTCTGCTAAAAACAGGAAGACACTCAATGAGATATATTGAAACACTGGCTGTAACAATAGTCTCAAACATAACAACTGTGAGGATGGCTCAAGGCCAGGCAGTGTTTCCCACTGTTGTAGATAAGGTCACTAAGAGCCAGAATGGATTAAATGGCATCGAATGACAACATATCTTTATGAGAGCAGATGGGAAACCTATGGGGTCATTATGAATTGGAAATGACTAGAAGGTAGTAGGTTCTCCTACAGAATGGCTGGTTGAGAGCAGATGGGAAACCTATGGGGTCATTATGAATTGGAAATGACTAGAAGGTAGTAGGTTCTCCTACAGAATGGCTGGTGTGTTTGAACAGCTGACTATGTGATTAGCAGGAAAAGACTTACTCTACACTGCAAAGTGTAGATTTTTTTTTTTTCCTGGCAAATTGATGTGGGTGATTTGTTGTTGTGGGCTTCCTCTTCCATATAGTCTGGTAGCTTCTCAAAAAAAATTATCTATTTCTAAATTGCTGACTGCCTTGGGCCATTTTCCTCACAAACTGTATAAAGTATGAATGATTCCACAGTACTTCCACCCAGTACTGGGTTGCTTTCAAACAGATGTCTTACCCCTTTTTAGCATCTCAAACTAGATCCTACTTAGACATGTTATAGCAAGTCAATTGAAGTTTATTTTGATGCAAATATTTTTGAAATGCATGCATAGTCTTAAAAAGTACACTTCCCTGCCCCCAGCCCCACCCCCGCCCCCACCCCTGCAGAAAAGAATTTCTTTCAAAGGAC
>NW_022111369.1:98014269-98045820 GCF_000313985.2 Echinops telfairi | reverse complement strand
GGCAATGAATGTGCAAATGTGCTTTACACAATTGATGTGTGTATGGATTGTGATAAGAGTTGTATGAGCCCCTAATAAAATGATTTTTTAAAAAGTACACATTTTCCATGAATGTTTTGAAATGCCTGTACTTTGGATTCTATTCCAACATTAAATGATTTATTTTCTTGTTTTCTGTATTTCACCAAGGGGAATCTTCAAGGTTGAATCCTGTGTCTCTTTGACATGTGACCACAGGCCTTCTATTTATCACTTACTTGCTTTCCAGTATCTTCAAACATGTTACTATCAAAGAATTAACAAAGTAATAAGAACTAAAAAATGTTTAGGTTTCTTTAACTCCGTGCCCTTTTTGAAAGCAGAACATTTGTCATTGGTTTCAATTACTTGCTACAGCAAGATGCCTGGGGATAGCTATTTAATTGGGTTAAGATGCTCTGTTAAAGTGTGTCTCTTCAGACTAGCTCAAGGCTGACTGTCGCTTCTGAATTTCCCAAGGCCAATCTACATAATTTCTTTGAATTCCTATGCCTTATGTGGACACCAGTAACATCTGCCATCAACCAAGCAAAAGCCTTGCATTCTGTTAATGTGTGTATCTATCTTTACATCTAACTTATTTATATTTAGATGTACCATTCCTTAGGGACAATGCGGTCCCCAAAATGTTTCTTTTGTACCAACTGTAGGGGAGTTGAACGTGAAGAACATATAATAGATCATTTGATTATATGTTGCACTGGATGGTAAAGGAACTCCAAATTGAATCAGACAGTAAAATTGTAGCTGGACATTATTTTTGCATTTTTACAATTTCTAATGCTCTCATGATTCATCAAGCACCTGCTTAGGAGCCAAAGCTTGACTCATGACCTGGAAGCATTTGTAATACAAATTTTATATGGATTGGTCCTCTTGTATACTGTATTGGAAAACACAGTAGTTAATTATTGACTGCAGTCATCAATATCTATCCATTAATTTTTACAAATAAATGTAACCGGTTTTACAATCACCTATGCTAACACGATAGCATATATGTTCAAAACAGGGCCTTCTCCTGTGTCATTTTTTTCAACTTCATTGGTTAATATTAACATTATCCAATTCCAGATGTCAACAATTAAGTTCAATCAAACAAAACATTTAGCCAGGCACTTTGCTCAGACTGAGAATAAGAAGACTTTACATAAACATTCATACTGGATTTTTAGTTCTCTTGAGATAAAATAGTTGTGTTTAGTGACTAAACATATCATTACACAGATGCCTGATCTCCTTTTGCAGCTGTTCTTGCTGTTCTGGTTCTACGTAGCCCTGTGCTCGTCGGTCTTGAAACTCTCACTTAGTACTGCACTATTTGGTGGGCCGGGGGTGGGGGGATCAGCAGAGGAGGGGTTCTGGCTGGTTTTGTAATGTGCCTGCAGAAAGCTAAGCTTGCATTGCAATGAGGTCAGATTTCATTTCTAAGCAAGGTCATGCTCAAAGGCTGGTAGAACTCCAAGGAAAATCAAAGTGCTGACAGACCCATCTAAAAGGTGGTGATTCAGTAGGTGGCACTCTTTCCTCCCTACAAATCCCGATGTCAGTGCTCTGGTCCAGGGTGTCTTTCAGAGTAGATTTACAACTTGTCCTCTTTTGACCACTGAGGATCTTAGGGTAGAGGTATTTTACTGTGTTTATAGCTTTCCTCAAGAACCCCCACCCCCCAAAATCAGAAGAGCAAGTTTCCTTTAACCCCTCTCTTCCAGTTAAACACAAACACTCTTTCTCTCTGGTGTTAGGAATTTCAACATGACTAGCTGTGCTAACGCATCAGGAGCTTAGCCACTCAAACCCCTTATTGTGTTGGGCACGTATGCCGTTTTCTACATATAAGTCTTCTTTTCTGAAAATAGGAAAGTCTCACTTAGTTCCCACCATTGCACTGACTCCAGAGTTGGCCTCCCCTCAAGAAGTTTCAAATTTTAAAGAATCGAACAAACAAAACTACTGATTTCTCTGTTGTTTCTTCATGAACTTGAGAATCAAGCAGGATCCAGTGGGTAGATTTATGAGTGACTTAACTTTCGTTTTTCTTCTTCTTCTCGTCCATTGTAAAATAAAAGAATAAACAAAGTAAGAAGGCACTTGGTCTGTTTCCACAAGAAAGCCAGGTCATGTAGTCCAAGAGGCAGCCATCGATGTTGTTCATATGTATTCTCATTTACTTAAGCGTCCCTGGCAATGGCTTCAAGGTTCCATTCATGTTTACTTTGCACGGAAGATTAGTAATAGAGACATCGGCCTACTACAGACTTTCCTACTCCAGTCACTCAGAAGCATGGGCTGCACAATGAGTGATGATTACCTGATAATTGACAAAAGTATGATTTCTGTTATCATATTGTAATTACATTTGGGCATTCTTTTATTTCTCCCTTTGTGTGTACATTAGCCCTTTGCTTGCAATCTGAATGTCCCTCAGTTCAAATGTACGAAGAATGTCAGGGGTGACGGAATTTAGGTCTTTGAGAGCAAAGGAGAGTAAATAGCTTCAGTGGAGGTTCTAGTCGGTCACGATGTAAAGGTTGCTCAGCTTTCATGGTTTGACATGTGTGCAGCACCTGCAGAGTGTGGTGCAGAAAGGGCATATTATTCACAGTCAGGGCAGATCAACCAGATCATCCCCAAATAGAAGATGAAAGATCGAAATGTCCCAACAATCTGTTGTTTGAAGATACAAACCATCGTCCTTTAGTAAATGTTGTAGAAACCTCTGGACTCATTTCATTCAGACCCCCCATGAAACCTCCCACCAATTAAGCTTTGACACACAAACGAGAACCAACCACAAACTGCAGTTACAAAATTATATGATCTGCAAATCTCCCTAAATTCCTTTGGCTCCTATTCCTAGAACAATACTCCGCTGTACATAGTATTAATTGTTTCTGATGACAGGGATAATTTTAGAGAGGACTTGGCTGGCGTCTCTAGTCTCCTTATTTGCACTCCTTTAAGACAAGTTCTGCAAGGAGCCAGGCATTAACGCTTTCTTAATTCTCCTGGGAAGCTCATTTGATATCCTGAGGTTATGTGCCTAAGTAGGAATCCTACATATATTTTCTTATTTAAACAGTCAGAAAATGTAAAGTAAGCTTTGAGTCTGTGTTGTGTGTTCTTGATTCTGTAGAGCTTCAATGATCCTCTTTGGGGTTATGATATAGAGATTTGAGCAAATGTTCACATCAAATGAAAAATAACCACAGGGTTTTTTTTTTGGCTGTTGTTGTTTTTGATGGGGGTGGGAGTGTTAGTGATGAGACTAATTGGGAGAAAAAAAATAAACACATTTATAGAGTGAGAGAAACATCATCCTATGAGTATGTTGTAGCATTACTTCCATGCTCATTTGAACTTTATATTTAATTAAACCTTCATCTATGCTTCTTACTTTTATACATTCCATCCTTTTCACAAGAATACCTACTCTAAGCCTCTCCCTAATATGATCTGCCCACTGGCAAAATTGATTCATTCTTAAAATGTATACATGAACTGATGGGTGAAACCTTAGCTTACTTTTCATCTATGAAGCTGATTTAATTGTCTCTCTCGCTGTCTAGCATGGAACTCATGTGCTATTGCCTATAATTAGGTATTTGGATGGATGGATGGATGGATGGATGGATGGATGGATGGATGGATGGATGGATATTTGGAGGAAGGGAGGGCGGGAAGGAGAAAGAGATAAATACTTGCTCTTGAGCCAACCCCAACTCAAGGTGACATGGTGCACAACAGAACAAAATGCTTCCCAGTTGCAATAATTTTTAATAGAATTAATACCAGACTAGCTCCAAGGAGTTGGATATTAAAGATGTTCCAAATGTCCAACTTTTCCAAGAAGGAAATACAGCTTAATTTTTCTTCAACTACTCCTTTTCCTATATTCCCTCATGTCCCTGGATTCTGTAATTCACTCCAAAGCCTCACACAACAGAAACTCATGAAACATTAAGGAAATGTCTCATGTGGTTGTAAACACAAAACTCACTATAATTTTGTCAATGTCAACATATAGAAACTCCATAGAGTAGAACTTCCCCTGTGAGTTTCTTAAAATATGACTGTGTACAGGAGTAAAAAGCCCCTCTTTCTCCCACACAGTCTGTGGTTATTTCAAACCGCTGACCTTGAGGATCTCAGCCCTATGAGTAACCACTATGCCAGGCGTGGGTGTGGGGTGCTGTTAAATCTGAAGGTCAGGAAGAGGCAGGTCAAATGCAGGGTCCAGAGTCAAAAACCAACTATGTTTCAAAGTCAGAGCTATTCTTCCTACCACCAACACTCAGACAGGACACAGGTAACAGAAAATGGAAGGCTCTGATGAAAGTATGTTTTTGATCTTTCGGGTGGCCATATGCCCAATGGAAAACAAAGGATGGTGACTTAAATCACCATCCCCAATGAAGTCAGGTCTACAGACACATTCCACCCTAATAGCGTAACAGAGAACTCGCTCCTTAATGGGCTCGTAACCCCAGCCCAGGATCTAGAATCTGCAACACGTCACAAAAATGGGTTATGGCACAGAAGATTATAGCAAAAAGGGACATCATAAGTAAGTAACGGCCATCTCATCCATTCTGCCCTGTCTCATTTTCACAATGATGGCCAGGTTTAAGTCCACGGTGGTTATTGTGCCAATTCTTCCATCTTATTAGGGGGTCTCAATTTCCCCCAGGTGCATGTGATAAATTGTCAGTACTTTTCCAATCCTGATGACGTGTTCTTCTTCATATAGGCCTACTTCTCTGATTGGCTGCTCAGAACACAGATTGAATTCAGTATGGTAAGAAAACACAACCTTGACACACACCTCCCTGATTTTAAACCACAACGGATTCATTTGTTCTCTTCAAATGAATGCCTCTTGATCCATGTACAGGTTCAGAATGATCCCAGTGAAATATTCTGGTATCCCCATTCTTCTCAGGGCTCCCCATAGTGTGTTATGATCCACACGCGCAGACAAGTAGTGGATAGCTATCACTACACTTGCACTGCTTTGTTTGTCTATGCTGTGAGTAGACCAAAAAGCCACAGGGCATCATTTGTCAAATCTCTAACTCATAATAGTGTGCAATTTTAACTGGAGGAGGTGGTGGTCATTAGCATTGTTTAGTGCCATAGAAACAAGACAGAATCAGATGTAGCCTAGTAATTATCAGTGTCTGTCACATAGAACTTATTCAAGAAATATTAATTAAACAGAATTCATCGAAGGGTAAAAACTACATGTCTTTTCCGTTGTGGCTGAAATCCCTGGGTTCACAAGTAGACAGACTGAAGTTGTTAAGGATTTCAGTTTTGCTTGGATCCACAATCAACACGCATGGAAAACGCAGTCAAGAAATTAACGGACTTCTTGCATTGAGAAAATCTCCTGCAAACATCAGTTGAGCAAAGACGTCATTTTGAAGATTAAGGTGTGCCTGACCTTAGGCAAGGAATTTTTTGATCACCTCCTATGCATGCAAAAGTTGGACAGCAAATAAGGAATACCCAAGAAGAATTGTATGCATTTGAGTTATGATGAATATAGAAAGTACTTTGCAATACCAGAAAAACAAATGAATCTGCCCCCAACAAGAAGTATTGGGGGAATGTTCCATAAAAGTGAGGATGGTGAGACTTGGTCTCATGTACTTTGGGTACATTATCAAGAGGGTCAAGTCCCTGGGGAAGGACATCATTCTTGGTGAGGTAGGGTGTCAACAAAAAAAAGAGGAAATCCTTCAGGGAGATGGATCAACACAATGGCTGCTGCGACGGCCTCAAAAGTTGTGAGGATTGTACAGGACCATCCAAAGCACACTCAGGGACACGGAGTCCATTCTGACTCATGGTAACCCTGTAGGACAGGGGAGAACTGCCCCTGTGGGTTCCTGAGACTGTAACTCTTTATGAGACTAAGATCCCTCATCCTTCTTCCACAGAGTGGCTGGTGATTTTGAACTGGTGAACTTGTAGTGAGCATCCCAAGGTATAACTACTAAGCCACCAGGGCTCCTGATGTGCAGGACAAGAGAGATTCATACTGCTTTCCAGAGGGTCACCATGATTCAGATCCTACTTGATGGAATCCTAGGATACTAAATAACTTACGAAACTAAGCCCAGGAGTCCCTTGGTAGGAACTACTAAGTGATTGTGTACTAGCTAAAGTTAAGCATTTCAAACCCACCAGTGTCGCTTCAGGAGATCAGACCAGAGAGGTGATCTGCTTCTGAAAGGTGGAAGCCTCGAAAATCCTATGGAGCAGTTCTGCTCTGAACACCTGTGGTCCTTCGGAGATGATATAATTGATGGCACTACTCACAGTCACCCGGTTGTTGTTGTGCGAACTGTTACCAGACTTGGCGGCTAACTGAAAGATATGAGATTTGAGTCCATCTCGAAGTGCCTCAGAATGACAACCTAGTGATGTACTTCCCAAACAACGGCTGTAGAAAATCCTATGGAACCTGGTTATTAGCTATCATGAGTTGAAATGGACTCTGTCTCGACTGGGTTTTGATCTTCAAAACTACAACCAGTGGTGTGGATTGAATCACTTATTTTGCACTACTGGGGAGCAGCATATGGACTTGGGTTAGAACTCAGTTCTTGTGTGCCTATCATTTCCACAGTAGCAAGCTACTTCCCAAAGAGGTGACATGGAGAGCTATGCTTCAATGGGAAAATATTGATTTTATAAAAAATCCTGACTTCTGAAAGCATGCCTGTTCAGGCACTCACATTTCCTTTCAATGTGTTGGATGACTGTGCCTCTAACCAAATCGAGCAATCTCGTCATCCATTTCTCGTTCTCAAGTTAAATAGCACTTTACACTCCTCTCCGTATAAGATCACAGTGCTCTCTACAGGTACTAATTAGGCCTCATGACACTCCCCTGTGGAAATGATCTTATTATTATGACTAAAATGGTACTAAAGATATTTAAGGTGTTTAACCTAAAGTGAAGAAAAGGCGTTAAGTAGTCCAACTTCAGTTTCCTGATACAGAAAAGCACTCTAACTCGAGGGAGCTCAGCAGCATGGCCTGGGACAAACTGAAGCCATGGAGGGAGTCTTGTCTTATGGGCTATGTCTTCAGAGAGGCCATCGCCCTCATGTCCCATACACCTTCCTACTCTCTACCGCACCGATGCCCTACATTCTTTGGCAATTTTTCTAGCACCTTTTTGATCCTTTTAATCTCCAATCTCCTAAAGGACTCCCAGGTGGTACCAAGAGACTCAGCTGCAAACTGCAAGGTTGGGAGTTTGAACTCACCCAGAGGTACCTCGAAAGAAAGGTCTAGTGACCTCCTTATGAAAAAACCGTCTACTGAAAACCCTGTGACACACAGGTCTATTCTGACACACAGGTCTATTCTGACACGCACGAGGTCACCTGAGTTGGAATTGACTTTACAAGAACGACCCACTGATGATTGTGAAACATCCCTCACCAGATAACTATCTGCTTAAGTGGACAGGCTGTAAAAGTATCTGCTATTTACATCATTGTTTTACTTTGTCTGTAACTCCATCATGCGTGGCGATGGACTCAAAAACCCACCGGGGCAATTCTACCCTGCCCTTACAGGGTTGCGGTGAGTCAGCATCAATTATTTGGTTTTGGTTCTGTGTGGTGAAATATGTGGCACGTACGTTTGCTTTTCCAAGTTGTATTCGATCTACTCCAAGCACGTGCCCAGGCGTCATGAAGGATTTCAAGGTGATTTCATCTGCTCCCCGGTGTGCATTGCCACCAGTGGGCCTTGAGTCAGCTTCAACACATGGCAACCATGTGTGAGTCTGGGTAGAATTGAGGTCTTTAGGGTTTACGATTGCTCCTTTTTCAGAAATAGATTGCCAGGTTTTTCTTCTCAGATGCATCTGAGTGCATTCTAAGGTTCCACTTTTCAGTTATCAACCAAGTGTGTTAACCATCTGTACTATACAGGCACTCTGTCCATTCCATTGCTGAGCTGAAAGGAGAGAGGGCTATGAGGAGAGAGGGCTGTTAGATGCCATAGAGAACCCTCAGCTTTGATCCCCTTAGTCTCTATGGAACTGGTCATAGGTAATAATACCTCATTGTCCTTTGAATGCAAGAGCCATGTTAGCTTGGGAGGCTCTTTGGGACATGGTGCTATGTGCTAAGGTACGGTATGAGGGCCTTGATCCCGCCTCCTGAGATGCTTTTGCTTATGTATCTTTGGGTCTATTAGCCTCTTAACCTCAGTGTGATATTAGAAGTGATTCTTCAGAAGTTCCTCACGCCTCATAAAACATGTGTCTTTGGGGGCCATGTAAGGTGCAACTATTGGTTGCTCCCCAGCCAGAACAAAGAAGAATGAAGGGATTTGAAGATGCACCAAAATAACTTGTTCAATAAATTAATGGGACATGCAATTATCAGTCTCCAGGACCTTAAAATCCAAAGAATCTGGTGTTCCTATTTCTCCAAAAGGGATTTCATTACAAGGTTCTAGAAAGAAAGGAGCCTTGTGGTCCTGTTTGGGGTAGTGTTGGGCTGATAATACCAAGGTCAGTGATTCAAGCCCACTATCTACTCTAATGGAGAATGATAAGGCTATCTATTTCTGTAATCTTTGCCAACCCGGAAAACCCTATTATAGGGTTGCTATGAGTCAAAATCAATTCGATGGCAGTACGATATGCATTGAATGGGAAAAAACATAAAACAGAACTTAAAAATCTTAAAAGGGACCAGGCTAAGTGGTGACATAGAGGGACAGGGGAAACGCCGTGGTCACCCTTCAGTTCTGGAACTGAACTGGCTCAATTATCAGTCAACAATAGACTGAAGGAACAATAACCTTAGGAATGGATGTACTCTGTAAAATAACCAATCACTTGAGACCAAAAGGACAGCATTTGCCCAATGACGAAGTTCAGAAGTGTTAGAAATTAAGGAGTGGAAACTGGAAACACAGGGAGGAAGTACATTACATTGTGGGGGGTTCCATCAGTGACATGAAACAAAACGTGTATGAAGTATTGGATGGAAAACTGATTTGCTCTCTAGCCCACACCTAATTCACAATTAAAAATAGAACAAAGAGATAACCGTTTCTCTTAAAGTTTTCTGTGAAGCTTTCTTCAATTCCTTCTTATTCGATTCATTCTGTCCCCTCACCTTACATCCTCCCTCTGTCCGCTGATTTGTAAGTAAATCTGAGTGCAGTGACATTGAGTTGATTTTGACCTACTGCAACTTTTTATATAGCGTCTGAGACTATACATCTTTAGAGAATCAAATAGCCTCCTTTTTAGCTGGCAGAGTGGCTGGTAGCTACTGGCCTTGTAGTTAGAAGCCCATTGCCCAACCAACAGCCCCCCTAGGGCTCCTTGTGTATTCCTTGGAAAACCCTAAATCACCTAAATCTGACTGGCCTTTAACAATAGAACTCTTTATTTTTCTTTCATTGGGAAGGCATGCACCCTAGTGACCAGCTGTTGCTGTAACTGAGATGCCATAGGTGGGTAGCTTTAAAAAACAGAGACTTATTTTCTCACAGCTTGGGAGGTTCAAAGTCCAAACCAGGGTCTCTGCCAGGTTGATTCCTTCTGGGTATCCCTCGGTTCTTTAACGAACCTCATATGACATCTCTGTGTCTTCCCCTGTGTTTCATATCTCTGCATCTAATCTGCTCTTTTGTTAACTCCAAAGTGATTAGATAAAAAAATCTCAGTAAGATATGATCTAATTAACAACATAAAGAAAACTCTTTTCAAGCTAATTACAACCACAAGTGAAGGGGTTAGAATTCTGACATATATTTAGGTAGGGGTGGGGGGGGTCATAATTCATAATATTATAAGAAAGAGATACTAATATGTCTCCTATGCATTCCTTCTTTCTCTTCCCTTCCTTATTCCCACCTTCCCTATAATCCCTTTCCACCCTACCCACCTTCTTCTGTTCGTATGGTATATTTGTTCTCTATCTCCTCCATATAATGTAACAAGTCTTGTCAAACCTAGCATCCATAGTCCCCTTACCCAGCACTATTTCTCACTCTTTGTCAAGGTGTTTCTACTGCCTTAACCAAACCTTTCTCAGCATGTGATGATGAACATCCTCTGCTGCCAACAATACCCAGCGAAGATGTCCCTTCGCTCAAGTATTTGAAAAACTAGTCATTGTTTAGCCAATGACCAAACAAATATGTTTGGTTTCATCGTCCTTGTGGTAGCCCCGGGGCTGTGGTCTTTAAGGTTGTCCGTTGGACACTGCCCGCTAATCTGCAAAGGAAAGATCAGGTTTTCGAGTCTGGCAAATACCCTGTTTCCCCCAAAGTAAGACACCCTCCCCCAATAAGACCTATTTACAGTTTTGCCTCTCGCTGAAATATAAGGCATCCCCCTGAAAATAAGACCTCCCGGAACATAAGGCCCCTGGAAGCTACCTTAACTCTGGACTCTGGACCATAGCGGTGGGCGCCATCGCGCAGCTCACTTTTGGCCACAGCACAGCTGGAGCAGACAGGAAGTGCGGGGTCTCTTTTAATAAAACAATAAACAATAAATGCGTACCGTATTCTTCTTCATGGAAAAATAAGACATCCCCTGAAAATAAGACCTAGCCCATCTTTGGGAGTAAAAATTAATATATGACACTGTCTTATTTTCGGGGAAACAGGGTAGTTCATCTCAGACATGCACAGGGGCAGTTATGACCTTCCCTATAGGATCATTGTGAGTCAGCGCTGACACGATGGCAGGGAGTTTGAGCTTGACTTTGAGTGAGGATAAGAGAGTGACTCTCCACTGAGGGTTTAGTATTACTGTTAGTGCTCTACGTGTTAACTATTGGTTTTCATATCTGTGTTTCCTTGAGGTTCCTGCCTGGATCTCCTTATGTGTGGACCTCCTTCTTCATCCTCACATTCAAATGCCCGCCATCCTCTGCTTAGTACCACACTGGGTATACATTAGGTGCTTAGGAAGATGCTTATTGATTTAAGGTGAGCACAAATATCTCGAGCACTCATTGTATAAAAACATCTCTATAATTCCTCTAGCAGTTACAGATTTTCTAAACAAACAGATTTTGCCATGTGAGTACAGGTAAAGTACTCACTTAATGGTGATATTTAACTTTAAAGAAGATCTGGTGTCATAGTGGTTACTCGTTGGGCTGATAATCTCAAGGTCAGCAGTTCAAAACCACCAGCCACCTCCACAGAAGAGAGACCAGACTTTCTACTTCCCTATAGAGTTACAGTCTCAGAAACCCATAGGGACAGTTCTACTCTGTCATATAGGGTCACTATGAGTCAGCAAAAGTTGAACATTGAACGACAGTAAGTTTTTGTTTGTTTTTGTATTATTTTGTTAAAATTATATATTTTTAAAATCATCATTCTCCTAAGAGATGCACAAATTGGAATGGAATTCAAAAGATGGTGACATGAACAAGGAAAATTTTATCTCCTCTCCTCTGAGATCTTGCTTACCCTAATCCAAGAAGTCATGCCTGCTTTGCATGAAAAATCTTAGGAAATGTCACAGGTCAGTTGCTTAATTCATCAGGAAAGAAAACTGAATTACTATTGGTTGAGTTTCCACCACGTGTCTGTCAATTTGTCATACTGTGGTGGCATGTGTGTGGCTGGAAGTTGAGCCATTTGTATTTCAAATACCAGCAGTGTCATCCACAGTGAATAGGTTTCAGAGGAGCTTCCAGACTAAGAACAGACAAGGAAGAAGGAATTGACTGCCCAGCTCAGAGGAAACAGCCACTGAGGACCTTATGCCCAGCTTCAAAACAGTGGACTGGAGCGTACAAACAGTTGTGAATCTGGCAAAGGAATGGGCCGTGTTTAGGTTAGCCCTGTGCTACGTAGGGCTGCTATGGGGGAGAACTGGCTTGATGGCCCCTAACAGCAACAGCACTGATTGAGCTTGAGTCCACTCCCACCTGACAGGACGCAGCAGTCAGCGAGAAACGGACAATGACTACAAGTGATTTCTGGCATGCTTACGCATCTTTCTTAGTTATCTCGCTCTGTGGTGACAGAAATCCCATAAGTGGGAGGCTTTAGAGAACAGGCGATTATTTTCTCACAGTTTGGGAGGCATACAATCTAAATCAGGATCGTGGCCATGTGGATTGTTCCCTTACTGATATCTCAGGATTTCCTTGATTCTTGGACATTCAGAGAAACCTCACAGGGCAGCTGTCTTCCCTGGTTTGTGTTTGCATCATCGATGCCTAACCTGCTTTTTTATAACGCAGAAGTGATTTAGTGTAGGGCACATCCAAGAGCGATATGGCATGAGTAACTGTAGCAAAGCAGAGCAAATTTAACTCCTAAATGGGATTATACCCAAAGGTCTGAGGGTTAGGATTCCAGTTCACCTTTGAGAGAGGCACACTTTACCTATTCAGAGGGCTCTACGGCATGATGTCTGTGCAGGAACGAACCCAGAAGAACCGAAGCAGAGAAAGTGAAGAGGGAGCTTGTAGGATAATAAAGATACAAAGAAAAAGTTGAATTGCTCAAGGATATATACAAGAAATAAGAGAATAGATGCAATAGTAGTAAAATGTTTTCTCCATCTTCTAAATAGTCACACTGCTCTTCAATAATATCTTGACCATTTAAAGGTAAAAATATGAGTGTGTCTTTAAAATGATCTAATAATAAACACTGCCATTTGTGTGGTGCTTTAGAGCTCACAAAAGTTGGTCTTGAGCGACAAACTGAGAGAAACTAATTCATTCTTCCCATTCTACAGGAAGATGCACTATGCGGAGTGGAGCTTATATCAACCACCACATAAGTCAATGCATAAGCCATGTCTTCCAATACCAATTCACATTCTCATTGTAAGTGCCATTTATTAACATCTCATTTTTATCACCTTTTTTATTTTTTCCTATATCATCTTTTTCCTAAACAAGTATCAAATCTTATAAAGTTAAGAACGAGTTTGATGATCATTGATGACTTTGAAGAAAGCCGATGTAATTGAAGAACATAGAGTTTATCAATCACAGAGGACTGTGATTGCTAGGATACTGAAGGCAGAAAATGGTGACTACTCTTTTCAAGGAAAGTAACACTTCATATCAAGTACTTTGAACCGCAGGACATCATGCTTAGGAAAGCAGAGGGCCAGTGAGAAAGAGGAAGGCCCTAGACTAGATGGATGGACACAGTGGCAGCAACAAAGGGCTCAAACATAACCACAATTGTGAGGATGGTGCAAGTGTTTCATTTTGCTGTACATGGAGTTGCTATGAGTCAGAACTGACTCCTTGACACCTAACAACAACAACAACAGCTCTTTTAATCATTTTAATGGTGAAACAAACTCAAACGAGAACATTTTCAGAAAGCGTTTGTAAAATCTAGGGAAGACATTTTCCTGAAGCTAAAAGACCTGAGAACTTAGAGGCAGAGATGTAGACATTGACTAAGAATCCAGGCATCATCCCACAGAGATGCATGCAGACTAGGATGCTTTCTAAAAGAATGAATGCTTGAAATCACCCAGAAAGAAAGGTCTGGTGGTTTATTTGCCCCAAATGACCAACCATTTACTACCAAATGGAGAAAAGTTCTTTTCTTACATGAGTTGCCATGAGTCAGAATCATCTGTTGACAACTGGTATCTGCAATGGCAAAGTGAGATGGAAAAGATCTAGAAGACAATGGGAGAATCATTGAAAAATCCTTGAGGAAGTCAGGATCTGGTAGCATTAGTCTGAAACGAAGAGGAGCGCCCATTTTATCACGGACACAGAAGCCAACATTGACCTAAAGGGAAAGGTAATAGAAAGCTGAAACGTTAGGATTGTTAACAGAGAATGTTGAAGTGGATAGGACAGAATCCAAGCCCAGATAAGTGCACTCTTTCCAGGCAGCCATAGGACAGGAGAGTGAGAAAGAAAAATTTACATTAAATTACAGAAAACTTTTAAAAGAAACTCTGTTACTATTATTACATGGTAGCAGCAAGTCATCCTTAAAAGAATCGTTAGCATTAAAAGGCATCTCCTGAAGTGCTTAAGAATGGACTGAATTCATTATGACCATACATGTTTTCTAAATATCATTCCCCATAAAAAGGAAGTAGAATTCCTTTTAAAAATCATTAATTTCTGGGATGGGTAAAACAAAATGCAAAATAAACTAGAATATCTTCATACACTGGAAAATAACAATTCTTTTAAAACTGATGATGGCATACAAAAAAGTATGAAGAGGCAGATGATGAGGTTCCCAAATCTAAGACAATTTGAGTGGCAGCATTAATAATGATACCACTGGGTTATAAACCACTGAATAAAGAAAGGAGACATGAGTTGTTGGTAAATGAGTAGACAGGTTGTTGGTAAATGAGTAGACAGAAAGCTGAGAAGAATGCATAGGAGAACACCACCTGATAGATGTACAATAAGCAAAGCGCTTGGCAAAATCGTCATTGTGCTTTCTCTGTAAGACCATCGGATGAAGTAGGAATCAACCGTAGATGCAAACAGCAGCCTGGAAAATGTTCGTGAGAAACACAATATTAACATGATCTTGAAATGCCTTTCCACAAATTATTTGTTGATTACAAAGAGAAATCCAAATGAGTGGAGAGACATAAGCTTGATCACTTTAACCAAGAGATCAATGTTAAACATATTTAAAATGAGATATGAAGTGTCTCCTAAGTAAGATACACACAGATGGAAGTGAAATTACAACCATAGCATCCTTACCTTTAAACGCATATCTTAAATCTCATCATTAGGAAACATCAGAGACGACAAATTGAAAAATGTTCTATAACTTAACTAACTAGTACTTCCCAAAATGCCAATATAATGAAAGACCCAGGACAGCTAAAGAATTATTCCAAATAATGAATGAGACAGTAAAAGAAAATTATCTATATTATCATGTATTAGATGCTAATTACATTTTAAAATGCTAGAAAGAACAAATTAATGGGGAAAAGTCACTGTCAACCATAAATAGCTCTCAATTGCTACTCATGGTGATCATCATCGAATTCATGTACATCACAAGAGAATTGTGCTCTATAACTTCCTACGGCTGACTTTAAAGAATTATATCACCAGAACATTCTTCCAGGATGTCTCTGGATGGACTCCAAAGTCCAAACTTTTGGTTCACAGCTGAGCATGTTCATTGTTCATGCCACCAGGGGTGCCCTGGGTAGGGGGCATATTGGCTGTGTTGCTGTGAAGGTGTTCTACAGATGTGATTAACATTTATAATCGCTTAATTTAAAAAAAATAACAATGTCAAACTTATTGACTTTCCAAAGAAAGTAGCTTTTATTTCTTTTTTCTCCAAAGTATTTTCTGAAGTTACCATCCAGGCAGCATTCCTTTCAGTCGTTCAGTCGCAGCAAGCAGTGTTGTACAAGCTCTGCCACAATCAGTTTCAAAGCATTTTCTTCCCTCTTGTACTCCTCGATATAAGCTTCACATTGTTCCCTGCTGTACCCCGCAGAACACCCTTATTCTAGTTCACCCACCCTAGGTTTCATATACGGAAAAGCATAGAAAAATGCAAAACAAGGAGTCAAGAAGGCTACCAACAGTAACAAAACATAACAGAGATAAACCCCAATTTGAAAAGCATAAACAAAACCAGAAAATATTAAAAAACAGATCAACCTCAAAGTATATCAAAAAGGAGATTAAATGACACCATTTTAATCATTCAAGTGAGATTTATCATCTCTAAAATACTCTCTTTTTGATAACCATGTTATTCCTATCCGTCAAATATGGCCAGAAGGAGATCATTGGAGGCTTATTCCCTGTGTAGATTCTGAAAATGTATTTGGGGCATCTACTGTCATCCACAGCCTTCTGCAAACAAGAATTTCACAGTTTAAACTCTGATACCAAACATTCGTTCAGATTTGGATTATACGCTTTACAATCCTTGGATCACAGATGTTGAGCTGCTTCTTCCATAGGTGCTTCATTGACATCTCACTTAGATGGCTGCTTGTTTTAAAATAAGCCTTTAAGACCCCAATTGCTATTCTTTCTGATAGCCAGGCACCATCTAATTTCTTCACTACACTTTATTGTAGCATCCATATCTCCCACGTTTCCTTCATGAGAGCAAGGATCAAGCAGGGCCACATTGTAAGAGCTAATTGTTGTTTTATTGGAGCAAGGATGAATGTGAGCTCAAAATCCATTCCTAAATCTATGTTTTTTGTCTGCCTTTGGATCACCTTAGAGACATCTTTGTTATTTATGTTAAAGAATCTTATCCATCATCTCCCTGAGCATAAGGTTCTTCTGTTTATGGTGTCATTGTTTCAGCCTATGGTAATGAACTTAAACATTTAGAACTAGACTTTTAAAATACAACTGAGAAAGGGAGGTTAAACAACAATCACTTAATTCTAAATAAAGAAGATTACTTTGGATAATATGGGCGGGCCTTGCCTCATTTAGTCAATTGAAGGCATTAAGAACAAAAAATGAGAGCCCCAGTAGAATAATCTGCTGTGCTTTTAATACAGAAATCCCACCTGTATTTCCAGCCTGCCACCTGCCTGACAGATATCAGACTCAAGACGACAGGTGTCAGATCTTGAACTCTTGCCTGTGTTTCCAGCACACTGCCCCTCGGATTCTCAACTTGGCAGTCCGCAGGAGTCTATTCCTTAAAATACTTCTCTGTCTCAATCTCTCTGTGTATTAAATATCCTATTGGTTCTATTTCTCTGAAGAACTCTGCCTGATACACTGGGTATCCTCTATTTTGCCTGGCCCAATTGAGTGGCTCTGGTTTCCCAGGACTCCGTTAAAGAAATGTCCTCAGGCCATGTGAAACAGTGAGGTAGCTTCTGGGACAGCCCAGTGTGGAGAGTGCTAACCCCTAGATGTTGTATTGAGAACCACTGCTTCACTATGACGTTTACAGCTCTCAAAGATGTTTCCTAAGCCATCCTTCCAAGTGTATTTTCTGTTCCTGATAAACTGTTGTTACGGCTCACTGCCCTTGGAACGCTTTGCACCTAGATCCACTCGTGACTGGCACATTGTCTTCTACTTCTCCAAATCTCAGTTTGTTACCCAGTACGCTGGTGCTGATATCAAACACATTGCGATGCTTGCTTTCCTTCTCAGAATGCACACTTTTCGTTTGTTGAAGGGTTTATTTATTGTTTCCTTATCTCTTGCTACTAGATTGTAAACTGAATGAAAGGAGAATCCTATCTGTGAGGGTGATGCCCATAGATAGCCCCAGTTCAGTGTCCGGCACATAGTAGATGCCACTATGTTCCAAACTTGGCAATCCCATAAACACAACCCAGTCCTTAAGATTGACCATATCTACTCGTGTATAAGCCTAGTTTTTCAGCACATTTTTTAATGCAGTTTTTGTGGTAAAATTAGGTGCCTCGGCTAATATTCGGGTCTGCTTATACTCAATATATACAGTATCTTTTTCTGTATCCGATAATTTCTTGTCCCCCCCCCTATCCCCCATCTGTTTATATGTGCATGTATGCATATGCGACAAGGACAAAATCTAGTTCTGTCTCCTGTATATTTTTTCTTCCTTTTTTGACCAAGGCCTGTTTGATTGACCCAAAGATGGCAGCACCGTGTTTAAAACAAACGTACACATTGGGACGACCTAAACATGTTACACCAAAAGATTCACCAAAGTGCACAAACTGCCCACTAACAAGGTTTCACGTGAAGGCAATCTAAATGAGCATCTTTTTCAGAGCTGTTCATAACAAATGGGGAGAGAAAAATAACTGGAAATGAATCCCCAAAGTGGGAAACAATAGAGCCTAGGAAAAGGCCACCAACCACAATAACAATAAAATCAGAAATGTCAAAGAATGCTTAAAGGTGCCTCAAACCCATGACATGGTCTTGGAGGATACCCAGATGGTCAACATGGGCAAAAGCCATGGCAGAAAATATTTACTCGGGTCAGTTTGTCCTCGCTGTTAGTGTTTGTGGTGCTGGTGGTGGTTACCCAACTTGTGTTGGTACATGCTCCCTTTGCTCAAAGTGCATCGATTTCCAGCCTTTCTTTTCCCTTGCTATTTACCAAAGACACACAGTGCCACACATGACATCACTAGATTTCAATACAGTGGTGCAGTCGTTAACCATTTGACTGCTAAATGGAAAGTCCATGGTTTGAACCCACTAGCTGCCCCATGGGAGGAAGAGGTGGCAGCCTGCTTCTGTAAAGATCAAACCTTGTGAGCCCCGTGAGGTGCTTTAACTCTGTCCTATGGGGTTAGCCATGTCATAGGCCACTATGAGTGGGTGATGGAGCTCTTGTGGTTACAGGAGGGTCAGCAGTTCAAAACAAACAGTCACTTCACAGAAGAACGACCTTCTGCTCCCACAAAGAATTACAGCCTCAGAAAGCCCCAGGAGCAGTTTTATCCTATCTGCTGAGGCCCCAATGAGTCAGAATCGACTTCATGACAGTGAGGTGAGTTAGCCCTGGGTTTGTTCTTGGAGTAGTTTTTGTTATTATTTTTATCAATGTTTACAAGGTGGTGGGAAAGAAACAGCATTTTAGGGATAAGAGAAGACATGTTCAAAGATCTTAAGTGGTTAGACAAAGAGGACAGGAGACCATTCCAGTGGGTCCTTCCTTCCCTGGTCCAGACTGTCTCCTTTGTCTTGTTTGCTGAGATGAAAGCTAGAACCATGCTCTTTCGGGACAGAGAGCCCAGGGTTTCATCTCCCCTGACTTCAGCAGACGCGTACTGCCAAGTTGCAAAATCACCCAGCGTGACTCAGCTGCTTGCTGCAATGCCAGTTGATGAAGTCACATGGCCAATCTCTCCCAGGCAAAGAATGTCACTATTTCTGTTTTCGTCACTTGTGTTTGGCCATAGCAAGAGGGCCCCAAGGGTAAAATTGCAGTCACACTGATATAATTACTCAGCTGCTCTGTCCGTGTGTTCTACAGCAAACTACGGGGTGATACCAAAAATTTGACCCGCTGTGACATGGAAAAACAGGTATCAGTGGGAACTACATCACAGGTTGAAAGAGACACAGAGGATGGGCCTTAACTTTGTTGTTCTTTGTTTAATCCAACTAGCGTTTGTCAAAAATCCCAGGCTTAGGAGCAACCATATGACTAGTGAGTTATATTGAAGATATGTGTTTAGCCATAGCACGTTTGTCTAAAGGGAAGAAGGTGAGCTCGCTCTCGCGGTTCATGGATCACAGCCTTGAGCATGAAAGTCAGCCACCTTGACAGAAAAGAGTCAAAGACACTTCTGCCCACACAACAAACCCCCCTGGGTCTCATGGAAGCTGCCTAGGCAGCTAGCGTATAAATCATCCCCGCCCTGCCATCCATTCGTATCTCCCCTTGCCTTCTCTCTGGCCTTTTGCATAATGGTAAGCCATGGGTCACTTACACACTGGAAACAGAAATATATACTTTTTTAATATGCAAGTCTAATGGCTCCATTTGACAAAAGAGATCCCAGTGATCTATATTGTCTCCTAAATTGATCCAACATATTCTAGTGCTCTCGCCAAGTTACTTCCTGCTATTAATTTCTTAACCGAAAATGGAAAGACAATAGCATCAGTAATTCAAAGCACACATGTGATTAAATGCCACTTGAATATAAGGCATTATTTTCCCTTCCTCCAGCCTGACTCTACCCCAGCCCACCCAGAGCAGGAGGTCGGATCCTGTGCAGGCTACAGCAAGGGACACTATACAAATCACCCTAAATTACCCACCCCTGTGAGGATCTGGTGGCTGGTATGTAGCATTCTTAAATCAAAGACAGATCTCTATTGAGGCCACACCTTGATTTTCTGTCTTGACCTTATTCATCTTTCTCCAAATCTAACCAGACCTTCTTCTGTGTGTGTTTCCCTAAAACTTTTAAATGTTGGAAACTGGCAAGGACCTCTTACTTAACAACATTCAAATTGTCACCATCTATATCAATGAACCCCAGTGGTGTAATTGTTATCAGCTAGACAGCAATCTGCAAGGTCAGCAGTTCAAAAACACCTCCAGAGAAAGATGGGGCGTTCTACTTCTGTACACAGGTACAGTCGGGAACTCACAGGGGGAGGTCTATCCTGTCCTATAGAGTTGCTATGAGTCAGGATTGACTCAGTGATGGTGCGAGAGAGTTCAATGATATTAGTTGCTCGATCACATCCCTCTAAAAGTTTCTGGGTTTTCGCAGTGTCCTTGATTCTAAACCGTGGCTTTCAATTTCTCTAAAATCAAACGATTAGTAAGTGAACTCATTTTTGACTCATGGAAATATTATATGTACCATGGGCAACTAAGTGAGAACCAGGAATGGAGTGTATGGGCACAAATTCTCTATGCTCACAATTACAGATATCTGAGAGGCCAGGATCCTGGGTAGAGGGAGACCTTTATATTTGTGAGTTGGAGAAGAGTCCCAGTCACATTCTCCTCATTAAAAATGATCCCCACAATATCCTCCCATTGTATTGCTACCTTGATGACACTTCTTACAAGCACATGGCTGATTACTATACGGCCGACAATTTTTTTAAATTGTTTTATTAGGGGCTCGTACAACTCTTATCACAATCTATACATACATCAATTGTGTAAAGCACATTTGTACATTCATTGCCCTCATCATTCTCAAAACATTTGCTCTCCACTTAAGCCCCCGGCATCAGGTCCTCATTTTTTCCCCTCCAGCCCTGCTCCCCCCTCCCTCATGAGCCCTTGGTAATTTATAAATTATTATTTTGTCATATCTTGCCCTGTCCGACATCTCCCTTCACCCACTTTTCTGTTGTCTGTCCCCAGGGAGGAGGTCACATATAGATCCTTGTAATTGATTCCCTCTTTCTAACCCACTCTCCCTCTACCTTCCCAGTATCACCATTCACACCACTGGTCCTGAAGGGATCATCCGCCCTGGATTCCCCGTGTTTCCAGTTCCTATCTGTACCAGTGTACATCCTCTGGTGTAGCCAGGCTTGCAAGGTAGAATTTAGATCATGGTGGGGGTGGGGGGGTGGGGGAGGAAGCATTTAGGAACTAGAGGAAAGTTGTATTTTTCATTGTTGCTACATCGCACCCTGTCTGGCTCATCTCTTCCCTGAGACCCCTCTGCAAGGGGATCTCCAGTGGCCTACAAATGGGCTTTGGGTCTCCACTCCGCACTCCCCCCATCATTCACTATGGTAAGAATTTTTGTTCTGATGATGCCTGATACCTGATCCCTTCAACACCTCGTGGTTGCATAGGCTGGTGTGCTTCTTCCATGTGGGCTTTGTTGCTTCTGAGCTTGATGGCCGCTTGTTTACCTTCAAGCCTTTAAGACCCCAGATGCTATACCTTATGATAGCCGGGCACCATCAGCTTTCTTCACCACATTTGCTTATGCACCCATTTGTCTTCAGCGATCGTATCATGGAGGCGAGCATACAATGATATGATTTTTTGTTCTTTGACGCCAGATAACTGATCCCTTCAGCACCTCGTGATCACACAGGCTGGTGTGTTCTTCCATGTAGGCTTTGTTGCTCTGAGCTGGATGACGGCCAGCAATTTTATCTATAGGAACAGATATGTATTGCCACTCAGGGCATAGTAAACATTTTTCCACCTGCCCCAGTACTGGTGTAGGTTACTCCCCCAGTGAGCTCAGGGACCTTTAGGGTTAAAGTGCTGTCCACCTTGTTACAGAGATAAGTGTCTGGGTGGGGTGGGGAGGCGGAGGAAGGGCTTGCATAACCTGAGACCATATAAGCTGTTAGAAGAATGCATTATCTCTCTCTCTATCCCTCTTAGACCTAGTTCCATGGAGGAGGTGAGCACCCCAAAATTTAGGCTGTCTTTTTATTTATTCCCTTCAATTACACAACCATTCCTTAGGACCCTTCTGGACGTGAGCTAGCTCCCACAACGTGCAGAGGAAAACTGCACTTCATTGGATTTCCATATCTGTGACCTTTCAGAAGCAGATGACCAGGCCTGTCTCTGAGGTACCTTGGGGTGGATCCCAACCACCACCCTTTGGGTTAGAAGCTATGCTCTTAACTACTTGCACTTTAGAGCCTATATTTTCTCTGAGTTTGATGTCTTATTTTGCGGGTTTTTTCCCATCTCCTTATCCTTGATTTTTAACTATAGGTACCAGCATGCATCTACATTTCTCACTAATATACTACTGATATTGTGTTCTATGGAATATCTGTCCATTAGTGATACATCCCTGTGTTAAGCATCAGAGGTATCCAGAGTGGCATGAAGTGGTCTCCAAGTTTCCATGTTTGTTTCTGTCCAAGGAGAAAGACGATGCTCTTTGTTTTTGTGAAGAGCCCCCATCTCTGAAACCCCAGGAAGGGTCACTGTGAGTTGGAACTGCCCCAGTGGCAGTGGAATTTGGATGTGACAGAATGCCTTCTCGTTCTTCATGGGCAATGAAAAGTCTCCTTTTAAAACTTGAATAAGGGTTGGGGAGGGGAAGTCACATAACTGTATGGGGAGAGACAGATTTCTTTATCTGTTTATCCGTATTTGCAAGTGAAAAGAGAGCAGACCCATACATGAATGTTTGAGTTGTTTGGGGACATTGTAAGAAAAGCATCATGCTATCTTCTAGGATATAAGTTTGAACTCAAAATTATATTACTGTGATTTATTTTCCATGCTCATGGAAGCATGGGTCAAGAAATCAAACCATGCATCTTACTGGGAAAGTATGCCATCCAAAATCTCTTTAAAGTACTAAATAGCGGAGATGTCACTCTGGGAATGAGGATATACAAAGCCCAAGCCACGGCATTTTTAACAATTCATATGTATATGAAAGCTGGACGATAAGGAAGGAACCCAGAGAAGAAGTGATGCATTTGGATTTTGGTGTTGGGAAAGAATATTGACAATTATTTGGACTGCCAAAAGAATAAACAAATCTGTCTTCGATGTCAGAATCCTTATTGGAATCAAAATGGTGAGACTTTAACTCACGTGCATTGGACATATTATCAGGAGAGTTCGGTATCTGGACAAAGACATCATGTGGGTTACTTGTTGGGTTGCTAAGTGCAAAGTCAGCAGGTCAAAGACACCAGCCACTCATCAGGATAAAGATGCGGCTTCCTATTTCCATAGCAATTTACAGTCTCAGAAACCCAGAGCAGTTCTGTCATATCCTCGAGGGTCTCTCAAGGTCAGAACCTCCTTGATGCTAGTGAGGAGAATCATAGACTGTAGAGAGTAATCAAAAGAGGAAAACCCCTCATGAGATGCATTGTCGTGTGGGCTTAAATACGACACAATTGTGAGGATGATTCAGGACTACACAAGGACTCTCTGAGTTGGAGTGCCCCTGACATTTGGGCACACATAGTTTTGTTTCATTTATTCTTTTCATTGCTGTATATTTCATTGTTTAAATATGCCATCACTTTTTCCCATCATACTTCTGATATTAAGCATTTGATATCTTTATTTGGAAATCTTTCAGACAATTTTTTGGATATTTTCATTGCACATGAATTAAACACACTATTGAAATGATTGTGATGTGGGGACATGTTATCTTCATATAATAGGTAGCCCCTGACATATGACATATCCAAGTGACCATGAACCGCTCTTAAGATCATCCATTTATTGCTTTGCTTTGGACATTTTGCTAGTAATTTATGTTATATGTAGTGGTACCTACTTATGCTATCATTCTCACATGTTCTCTCATTTCAGGTGTTATCAATTCAGCACTAAATCGTAGCCTCACTATAGACAACATACCAAAACACGTACCAGTCCTGTACCATATTCACAATTGTTGCGCTTGAGTCCATCGTTCCAGCACTGTTCTTACTATCTCACCAAGTGTACTCCTCCTCTTTATGGCCTGGTGCTCTAATTGGTTAATCATGATATCTTTCTGCAGGGACTTCTTTCTCCTGATATTTGTCCAAGTAATGTTGTGTTCCTTGCTATATCCACTTCTAGGAAGCATTCTGGATGTACTTCTTTCAAGGCTGATTTGTTTGTTCTTGTGGCAATACATGGTCATTTCAATATTCTTCTCCAACAACTTAATTAAAATGCATCAACTCTTCTGCCATCTCCCCTTTTCATTTTCCAGCTTTCAAATGCATATGAAGCAAGAGACAACACCAAGGGTTGGATCCGATGCATTATTGTCCTCAAAATATGCAACTGATTTATCTAATACAGTACATCATTTGATTTCTTCATTGATGCTCCAATGAGATACCACTTGCTATAAAAACCATCATTCTATTAGTTTGTCCTACTGTGATGGCTTGCATGTTGTTGTGATTCTGTGGGCTCTGTTACTGGGGTATCAAATATAATTAGTGCCAGTGAGATGAATATGTTTAAGCTGAGCTTCCACATCAAGAACAGAAAGGATTGGTTGCCCACTTCTTAGGAATTAGCCCCTGAAACCCTTCTGTATAGTAGCGGAGCATCTGTTACAGAAAACTTAATGAGTATTAGCAGAACATTGTCAGGTATAGTCCTGGAAGATGAGCCCCTCAGGGATTCCAAATATGACTGAGGAAGAGGTGCCTTGTAGGGTCGACCTTAATGATGAACATGGGGTAAAGTTTGGGGCACCTTAATTTGTTAGAGGGACTTGGTTCAAAATGATACTGAACAACTGTAAACATTTATTAATAATTATAACATGAACTGTACAGAATATAAATCTAGAACACTTGGAAGTTGTCAAAAATGAAATGGGCAAATTAAAGATCAATAGCTTAGGCATTAGTGAACTGAAATTGTCTGGTATTGGCAATTGTGAATCAGACATCCATGTGGTGTAATATGCTGGGAATGACAAGGAATGGTGTCAACTTCAAAGTGAAAAGGTACTTTTCAAGATTAATCTTGAAGTACAATGCTTCTTTGATAGGATAAGATCTATATGCACATAAGGAAATTCAATCAATGCAATTATTATATTAAATTATGCATAAACCAATAAAGCACATGATGAAGACATTGAAGAATTCTACAGCTCTAAAATTGGTCTCAAATATGATCAAGATGCAGTAATAATTATTGATTTTTGGAACATCAAAGTTGTAAACAAAGAAGAAGAAATGGTATTTGGGAAATTTAGATTGCTTATCAAAACAAAGCTGAAGGTTGCATATTAGAATTTTGAAAGTCCAAGGACTTCTCATCCCAAATACCATTTTGACAACAACAGAAACAAAGGCTACTCAAATGGCCTTCTCCATGTGGGACACACAGAAGTCAAATTGACTGTATCTGTGCAAAGAAACAATGGAGAAGCTCAATGTCAGCAGCTGAAAGAAGTCCATGCGCTAATTTTGGCACAGACCGTCAATTGCTCATATGCAACTGCAGGTTGACGCTGAAGAAAATGAAAACAGGTCCATAACAGCCCAAACGCAATAACTAACACACTTCCAAAGTACCATGGACTTCCAAAAGAACAAACAGATCTAATTTGGAATAAATAAATCTAGAATACATTGTACTTCAAGATAAATCTTGAAAACTATTTTTTCATTCTTAATTTGACCCCATTCTTCCTGAATTTGCCTTTCCCAGTACACCACATAGATGTTAGATTCATAAATGTTTCTTGGAAGAATTCTCATTTTGTCTTTTGCTCTTTGGAAATGACATCAAAAGAAAAGCATCTCTGTAAAGAATATCATGTTTTGTAAAGTGGAGAAATAGGGGGGAAACTGTCAAGGGAATGGACTTGCGCAGTGGCTGGAACTGTTGTATGGGTCATAGCAGACTGCACAGTGGTCTCAGTCATAGCAAAATGTATGAAGCAAGCAGGACCAGGCAGTTTCTCTCTGCCATGCACGGGGTTCCTATCAGTCAGAATGACTGGGTCCCCTAACAATAATCATGTCTTGCAGGACTATTGAATATAGATCCAAGTAAAATAAAATGCTTGACAACTTCAACTTTTTTTCTGTTTATAATCATGTTCTCTCCTGGTACAAGTGTAAAGAGTTTGGTTTTATTTCTATTTAATTGTAAGCCATACCAAATGTTCTCTCAGATAATAATTTTTATAATTTACTGCTCAAACACCTGTCATAACCTGGTCTATAATAAAATCAACATCAAGGTCACATGGGTAAAAAGTTGGGCAATATTCAACGTTAATGACATATCATGAAGAAAAGTTGTTAAAATATTTTACATGAATGGGTTAACTGATTTTTTTCAAAACCTAATAAGTAGATTCCAGGAACAGTGGATGTTACTAAAAATTTATTAAGGGAAGTTGAAGAAGAAGATAAAAAACGACCATAAAGAAAACTTCCACTGATTTTGGGACTGGAAATGATATCTGAATTCCTAAGGATAATCCAAGTGATCTGGAAATTTCCAAAAATGAAGTTATTGCAACTACCAAAATTCCAAAATCATCCAACTTTTCATTATCACAGTCAATTTTAAAATGGGTATATATTTATGCATGTGTATATACCTGAAAATATATCCAATAACATGAAAGTTTAGATTTATAAAATTCTTGATAATGAAAGGCAATATTTGAACTAAATGACTAAATAAAATGAGGTATTCCAATAACATCAGACTCCACTAAGAAAGGAGTGGTCAAAACGAACACTATTGAAATCCAAGGACTGCTTATAAATATTATATCTTGTATTTATTATTATATTATGCTAAATTCCCCCTATTAATCTAATTCCTTGTTATACATATTTGACACAAGGCTTTGTAATGAAAACAAATGCATTAGATATAGGGCAATTTTATAACAATTTGTTTAAACAAATGTGAATTATGTCCAAAAAAATTACTTGATAAATGCAGTGCACTGCAATAGACCTTAAGAATAGAGAGATTAAACATATTATTGCTGTTCTCCAAGGTTTTGAAGACTAGAGGTATATAAACCAGTAACGTAAAATTGTAAGTACCACCAGGGAAGGAAAAATACTACAAAACTTCTGTAAGAAATGTTCACTTGAAATCAAATTATACAAAGCATTTCCAGGTGGATGTGGAGATTATGTTTGACCCATAAAGGTATGTTAATTAGGGTGATTTTGTAGCATATTCCAGTGAAATAGTTGCAAATAGTTGGGTCTCATTTTACCTGTTTTTGAAATCCAGAAACTAGGTTTGATCTTAAAACATGATCATTTCCTTCAATTTCATGCAGTCCTCTTTGTTGACCATAAATAAGGACTTTGGATGCTGTGAGCTGCTTTTAGCTTCTGTGGGGTTTGATAAAATGGAATGTATCCTCCTCAATACTCCCTTCCTCTCTTGGTTACATGTGTATTGGATTTGTGCTATTTCTGAACAGGGTGGTATCAAATGTGATTGACCGCTGTCCTCCACACACAGCCAACACCTCCTCCACGGCAGCCAGACCTTGTTCTCCCTGGGGGTACATCTCCAGTCAGCAGTGACATTACCTGAACCCTTGTTAAACATTTAAATTGTGCCCTCTCAACCCAGAGCAACTTCATCAGACACTCCCTGGTTGTGACTGCATTACCTGTAACTTAAGTTCTTCCAAGTGATTTCAAAGCATTTTAAAGTTTGAGAACAACTGCTGTAAGGAATATGTAATGAATTAACCAGTGCTTCCTGTTGTGAGGTGCTGTCTAATCAATTCTGTCTCAAAGTGACAAGCAAAAGAATCCCTGCCAGCTTCTGCTCCATTCTCACCTGTCATAGCTACATAATCTGGTGTCAATTTGGGACTTGAGAGGATTAAGAGTGAAAGGGTGGGGTCTAGTCTGTCAATCGATCATAGCCAATGAGACCTCTGTGTGGGCATGGCCTTCTCCTGAGAATTCTGAGAAATCTGTTTTTCCTCCTTGGAGGCGGGAGAGACTCTGCTCACTCCCTTGGAGACTCTCCACTAGCAAAACACATGGCACTCTGCTGATAGACCCCCATGCCATGGAAAATGGAGAAGCCACTTGGAGACCCCTGCCAGCACTGAGATGCTTACAACACCACTGGATCCAAAAACTTTCTACCCACTGGCCTGTGATCTACCTGCATTCAGCGTCATTGCATGTATTTCGTGGTTCTGAAGAGGACTTTATAGATTGGTATTGGATATATGGGCTAATATCGGACTTACGGGTTTAGACTGGACTGTGTTGGGATGCTTTCTTAATATACAATTACCCTTTATATAAAACTCGCTCTTATACCCATATGAATCTCTATGAATTTGTTTCTCTAGTCTACCTGGACTAACACACCACCCTCATTGCTATACTTCAGACCATTGCAGAAGCACTATTTCAATCCATCTTGTTGACTGACTTCTTTTTTACTGACCCTATACCAAGTGTGCTGGCCTTTTCCATGGACTGGTCCCTTCCAATAACATTTCAAAGTATATGGGATGAAATCCCTGCATCTTTCAAGAAGTATTCTGGCTGTACTTCTTTATGTTTCTCTTAATTCTTTCTGACAGGCCATGGTATATTCAATATTCTTCAATCAAAATCACAATGCAAAAGCATCAATTTTTTTCTATGATCTTCCTTAAACATTGTCCCACTTTCCATTTAAAGAGGTCTTTTGCAGCTGATTTCCCAATGCAGTAAATCATGTGGTATTTTTCTTTATTTAAAGCCGACATCACTTTATTCTTTTATTATCATTTTTTAAATATTTGTTTTCCCTTTCACCCAAGTTAACATGTGTCTCCCCTCTGGGCAGTGATTGTGTGTCACTCTCCTATTTCTCTAGGTTATTTGCCAAGTTTGAGATTGCTGGATAATATGTTTTTCTATTTCCATTTTCTAAGGAAATATATAGTTTTCCACAGCAATTGCGCTGTTTTACAGTCTCATCTGCAATGTATAAGGGGTCCAGTCTATTCACATCCTTGGCAGAATTTCTTTCTGCTTGTGTGTGTGTGTTTGTGTGTGTGAGAGAGAGAGAGAAAGAGAGAGAGAACCTTTGCTATTAATGCTAAGATGAGTTGACCTCCCATGGTTGTTTTTATTTGCATCTCTCTACTGGCAAATAATCCCGAGGATTTATTTATATATTTATTGGCTGTCTGTATTTCTTCTTTGCTGAAGTGTCTGCTCAAGATTTTTTGGAAATTGGATTATTTATCCTTTTGTTGTTTAAGAACAGATGCTTTCTATACGTTTTAAATATTAGACTATTGTCCGGTGTGTCATTGTCAAAATATTCTCCCAGTCTGTGACCTCTATTTTTTTATGCTTAGGGTGAAATATTTTTATGGACTTAATTATTAGGAAGCGTATTCGTCTTTACCCAGTTCAACCCATCTTTTGACCTGAATGCTGCTTCCATGAGGGAAAAATCACATTTTCCCACAATTTTTATATTTCTGACACTCTATCAAAAGTAATTTGGGAAATGGAAAGACAAGAAACAAATGGAAAATTAGGAGAATAAAATGTACTTCAGAAACAAGTTGACGAATATGTAGACATTGAAGTAATTAGACACAGCTTATAAATAACTGTATCAAATAGTTACATGAAAAGATGGAGAATTTTTCCAGGAAACATAAAAGTACTAATGAGAGAAAACCAAGTAACTAATTGTGAAACCAAGCAGACCAAATCCTTGACAGCTTCAATTTTTTCTCTATTTTCATGATGCTACTCTTTTTTACTGAAGGATGCAATCCTAGATCCTCATCAGCTTCAACTCCTCCCTACTTTTAGCATGCAAGGTTGTGTCATCTGCATATCACAGGTGATTCGTCAACCTTCCTCCAATCCTGATTCCACTTTCTTGTTCATATATCCCAGCTTCTCTTATGATTTTCTCTGCAAACAGTTTGAACAAGTATGTTGAGAGGACAACCCTCACGCACACCTTTCCTTATTTGAAACCATGTAGTATTCCCTTGTTCTCTTTGCACAACTGCCTCTTTATTCATGCACAAGTTCCACAGGAGCACAATGAAGAGTTCAGGAATTCCAGTTCTTCTCAAGGTTACCAAGGTTTATTATAATTCACAGTCAAAGTTCTTTACATATTCAATAAAACAAAAGTAAACATGGTTCTTGTATTCTCTGCTGCTAACCACAATCCATTTGTAAATGTGCTGCACAAGACCTTTTCAGAGTACTGAAAAGCAAGGATTTTACTTAGAGGTCTAAGGTGTGGCTGACCCAAGCCATATTATTTTCAATTGCCTCATATGCATGTGAAAGTTGGACATTGAAAAAGAAGACTAGAAGAATGGATTCATTTGAATTGTGGTCCTAACAAAGGTTATTGAAAGTCCCTTTCAATACGAAAGGCTATGGACTGTCAAAATGACAAATCTGTCTTGGAAGAAGGGAGGCCAGAAAATATCATGGTTTGAAACAAGCCCATCTTAGTCCACAAAGTAACACCTTTAGAGGCATGGACAGAGAGATTTGTCTTATATACTTTGGAGAGATTAGGGCCTGGAGAGAGGCATTCCCTCAAGGAGATGGACTGACACAGTGGTGCAGCAGAGCCCTCAAGCATAGGAACTATTGGGAGGATGGCACGGGGCTGGGTAGGGTTTCGTTTTACTGTATATTGGGTCGCTGTGTGTTGGAACCAATTTGATGGCACTTTACAACTGACAACGTTCATCTAGCTTGTCTTTCGGTGTTCGTGCTTTCAGTTATGTTGACAGTGTATCTAACACTATTAGGGACCTACATTTGTCCCAATTTCTTCGTGTGCCTTTTATTTTATTTTCTTGCCTTAAGCCTCCATATAAGACTTCCAGGAATTATTATTAAGTGCATTTTTATCTGATTTTTGAACACAAGGGGATTGTTTTCAGTCTTTTTTGAAGTTAATGTTGACCATTCCATATATACCAGTAATTATATTGGGATAATTCTTGTTAGTTTCTATTTTGTTGACAATTTTTATAAGAAATGAGTGTTGAATTTTTTCTTGGATTTTTTCTTTAGATTTATATGATCATGTGCTTCATTTTTTTTGCTATGACATATGTGGTAGTTTACATTGATTGTTTTTCTAATGTAAAACTATCCTGGTATCCCACTTGGTCATAATGTGTTTTGTGTGTGTGTGTGTGTGTGTGTGTGTGTCCGTGTGTGTAGTTGGATTCTCTTGGCTAGGATTTTGCTGAGAAGTATTTCTATGATCATTTTCTCTTTCAGAATGTTGTTGACTGGTTTTTCCATAGCGAAGATACTTGCTTTATCAAATAAATTCAGAAATATTTTATCCTTTTCTGTACTTTGGAACAGTTTAAGGAGCACTGATGGTATGGTCTCTGCATTGGGCTGCTAATCACAAGGCCATCATTTCAAAACTACTAGCTGTTCCATAGGAGAAGCTGTGAGTCTCTGTTCCAATATAGAGTTTGTTGTTGTCGTTAGGCATCGTTCAGTCAGCGCCAACCTATATTGACGCTGCGTCCAACAGAATGAAGCACTGCGCAGTCCAATGCCATCCTCACACTTGCTCCAACCCTGAGCCCATGGATGC
>NW_022111369.1:98011337-98012749 GCF_000313985.2 Echinops telfairi | reverse complement strand
AAGATTTCCTTTGATCCGAAGATGTATTTTAAAAACGAAAATTACATTAACTGGGCATGTTCCCAAAGTATCACTTCACCTTTATTAAGAAGTGAATCGCGAGCAGTTTCAATTTGTTAACTTAAAATCTTGAAATGGGACCCAAAATAAGAGTCACTCTGTAATAAGTAAGGAGCCTTGATGGAGCACCTCGTGGGCTGTGTGTTGGCTAACCACAATGTCAGCTACTCAAGTCTACCAGCCCGTTGGCAGCAGAAAAATGACTTCCTGCTCCCACGAAGACTGACAGCCACAAAATCCCACAGAGGGAGCCCCACTCTGTCTCCAGGTTCACGTTGAGCCATAATCAGCTAACCGGTAGTGGGATTGGTACAATAAATAGGGATTTTAATTTTTAAAACCCAAATGGGTCTATCAGAGTGCTTACTCCTTTACTAAAATTAAAATGTTCCAGTCTTGTTATAAAATGACATAACTTCTCAATCTGTGCACGGGAATTCTTAAATGGAAAATTTTGAATTTCTTTATAAAGCAGCTTAAAGTCCATTTCACCTCTGAAATATTTCATGTGAATTATCCATTGACTTCTATATATTAAATTGTGTTCTGAAATGTTTACTGAATAATTGGAAGAAGCAAAATTAGATCTTCAAAAATACTTATGACAATTGCTAGGAAGTCTTACATCTTTGACACTCAACCTTTCCCTTACATCTTCCATGTATGTACCCTTTCAATTTGTTTTTCACTTTCCACTCTTCTCAGGCTGGATCCTAACTCTGTAGTACCCACCTTGTAGTTTCTGTATCTATAGGGCACTGCTTTCCATATCAAAAAGAAAAACCTCTAACATCTAATCAATCCTAATTACATATAAGTTGGAAAAGAGCAGTCCGTTTGGATTTCCAAACCTTTAAATCATTTAAAGGCTACAGTGTGACTGGTGGATTTGAACCTGCCAACATAGAAGTCCCTTAATATCTAATTATTATTTTAAATATTTTTTACCTTTTCTGTTTTATCCTATAATTTGTGGGTCAGAATTCTTCTCATATTTAAAAGTAGAATGAGTAATTAATATAATAATATGGTGGAACACCATATCTAAAAAACTAGAGCTGATGTGGTCTATTTAATGCAGTTTCTAAGTCAGCACCCACAATAAGCCTCGCTAGGAAAAGTCTGAAAATGAAGATATGGAGAAATATTGTTTTTGTTGGGCTGTGATTGATGATGTTGGATTAAAGTATGGATTTTATTTTATTATTATTATTATTATTGTGTGTGTTCATTATTATTAGTTTTGCTATGTTCCAAAGGCTTGGGTACAGTGTGCTTTCATTCTCATTTGATTAAAGGACTTTTTAATTATATTTTTAATTTCTTCTATGATTAAGTATTTTCTCAGCAGA
>NW_022111369.1:97993173-98005939 GCF_000313985.2 Echinops telfairi | reverse complement strand
AACAGGATTGCACTTGGTGAATAAGCTTCAACAGAGATTCCAGAACTAAGATCAGAATGTAAAGAAGGGATAGGCTGTCCACTTCTGAAGTATTGGTCACTGAAAATCTTACAGATAGCTTTAAAACATTGGTAGAAACTGACAACCTAATATATAATAGCAGAATATTTTCAGAAATAGTGCCAGAGTCCCTCAGGTCTGAAATACTTGCTAATGAAGGTCAAAGATTGCAGGTTTCATTATAGATTACAACTCAGTATGAAGAACACCCAAATTTTCACAAGTGGACTGTGTTAGGCAGGGTTCTCTAGAGTAACAAAACCACAAAACACTTATGAATACACACAGGCATGGAGAAATATAACAGCTAATTAGTTCATGCAGCAGTACAGGGGGTTCAGTTCAACTCATTTCCATGGAATAGTTAATATACTGGAAGTTCTTCAACTCATGAGGGCTGCCAGTTCCAAGGTCAAGGAAGCAATCAGCTGCGACTTCCCTCAGGCAATGCAGGCAGAGCCCACAGGCAGAGTCCGCCCACAGGCAGCAAACACCAGGGTAGGTCACCAACAATCAGCAGCTCAGGCTTAGTGAAGCATGCCCCAATGGGATACAGATTTCAAGCAGTGCAAGACAACAGAATCCACCAACCTCAAGCTCAAGTGATGTATACACCAGCAGCGTGGCAAAGCTGGTCTCAAAAGAATCTCAAGCTCTAGTGACAAGATCAATAGGTTGGCTTTCCCACAGGTAGTGTAGCTCAGAAGCTGAGGCAGAGAACTAGCTAAAGAGGCAGCATGCTGGTCTGATCACCAGAGAGCCAGAGAGAGAGGCAGGCCTTGCTGAGTTTTGCCATTTGTCTCTTTGCCCTGCAACCAAATGATGACCTGATTAATTCCACATGTTTCTATTGGCCAGGTTTGCACAATAAACCTACCTATCACATGGACCAATAAATAGCATCATAATAAGACAGAGAAAAGACAGTTATCAAAGATTTGTAACTTGTTGGGATCCACAATGTTCATGGAAACAGCAGTCAGAAGATGAAAGGATACATTGCATTGGGTAAATCTGCTTCACAAGACACCTCTAGAAAGCCTTAAAGAGCAATGAGGTTACTTTGAGACTGTGATGTGCTGACCCAAGCCATTGTATTTTCAATGGCCTCATAATATGTGCAAATTGTACATTGAATAAGGAAGACCAAGGAAGAAGAGTCATGGTGCAGATGAAGAATATTAGAAGTACCATGAGCTTCCAAAAGAACAGATCTCTCTTGGAGGAAGTACAGCCAGACTACTCCTTGGAGCCGTTGGTTTCCTTCACATATTTCCTGTACTTTGGGAAGGTTGTTAGGAGAGACCAGTCCCTGGAGAAGGACATCATGCTTGGTAAAATAGTGGTACAGCCAAAAAGAGGAAGGCCCTCGACCAGATGGATTGACACAGAGGCTGCAACAATGGGCTCAAATTAAAGAACAGTTGTGAGGATGAGTATGGCAGGCGGTGCTTCATTTTGTTGTACAAAGGATTGCTGGGAGGCAGAATTGACTAGATCTCTCTTAACTATAACAACATACGACTAGATAAAAGGCCTACTGAGGCCAATGGTTTTCTCACCCCACCCAGAACATGGAGTCAAATTCTGAAGTTTTAGAAGATGTGTTGCTTCTATATGTCTGAAATATGCCTTTCAATCAACCCTTTTTCATCAAACAGATACTTGTGTCTATACCTAGTAAGCTGGTATTTTTTATGTCTCTGTTTATTCTGAAATACAGTAGGAAAGGTGGGAGAAGGGGACGCTAATATTTTCTCACATGAAAGTTCACTAAAGTATAAGCATAGAGAGGAGAAAAAACACAGTTTTCAGAATTTTCATAGCAAAAATACCCATTATAATGAGACATAAATGGAAAGTAAATAAATTGTTAGTCTATAATAAAGTCCTGAGATTTCTATAATGTTATGCATGTTCCCTATATTGTCCTCCTGGTGGGGAAAATTCTACTCCCCTTTTGAGATAAGAACAACTCCCCAAATGACCTAGTTTTTATAACACATTTACCCCTGTGCACTCAATTAATATGACTTATATCTTATTATGATACTCATCCTAAAGCAAAGATGTCTTGAGTACAGAGACTACGTACTTCGCTTCTGTAATAATATCTGAAAATAGTGATGAACACAAAGTATCCAAGTAATACGTGTTTATTTAATGGATGAATGAGCAGAAGTATAGGCATCAGCTCAGTAGTAGGAAGCTTAGTTTCGACATTTTCAGATATAAAATGGGCTCAAACTTAGCAATGATTGTGGAGATGGAACAGGACCAGATAATATCCTGCTTTGCTGAACAGAGGACCATTACCACTAGGAGCCTATTCAAAGACAGCTAAAACCAACAGCAACTTAGTGTACAAATTCTGAAAGTAACTATAAATCATGGCAGTCTTTGAACCTGAAGGGAAGTTTCGACTATAGCGTAGATTTAAGAAAGAATTCATTTTTCTGGTTGGGGAAGTGTCCAACAACAAAACTGATATAAAATTGTGTAATTTTAGAATATTTGTAGAAACATTTTTTTAACAATATCAAACTGATAAATGTAAAACTTTTGACTTGATAGGCACACTAAGTGGAAACAGAATATATGATCATACTATCGACAACTCAATCCAATCTTGCAAAGCAGCTTAGTGTTAGTCATTAGGGAACTTACTACAATGGCCAGGTAACAGTGACTGCATTTGACTTACCTGTGGGTTCTGTGGGAAAATGAACCACTGTTACTGTTGGTGAAAGGTTAGTTCCCATAACTATTTTTAATATTTTCTGTGTGCCCCCCTTCTTCCAATATATTCTATCTTCAATGTAAACAATCAACTATGAAAGGGTTAAACAAATCCCCCTCTGAATTTTCACAAATATCAAATTATCAGGGTATGAATTAATGAAAACTTAAACCTATGGTGCTTCATTTCAACCCTTACAGATAAAAGGTGCTGTGGAAATTTGGAGGCAGTCCAAAACGCAGCAACTAAAATGATTAAGGTTTGAGTAATATTCCCTCTGAGAAAGGTGAAAGGAATGACATTTATTTAGCCTAGAGAAAAGAAGACTGAATGAGGAATTAATAATAGTTCTCAAGTATATGAAGAAGTGTATGAGTGACAGGAAGCAAGTTCCCTTCTTTTTATGATATATTATATTTTTCTGTTAATACTGAGCATATAACAGCAGAACACAGGTTCCATACATGTTCAATTGATTACATTCTTTGAGTTGTGCAACCACTCTCACTCTCCTTTTATGAGTTATTCCACCTCCATTGACATAAAATCACTGCATTCTAAAAGTTCCTTATTGAATCTTTCAAGTTGTCATTGTCAACTCAGTCCAAGATATCAAACCAAAAGACCAAGTCATTGAATCGAGTCCAAGTCATAACTACTCTATGGGGCCAAGTAGATCTACCCTTGTGGATTTCCAAGACTGTAATTCTTTATGTAGTAGAAAGCTTTGTCTTTTTCTGCAGAACACTGGTTGATTGGCAGTTCTGATCTTAGCATTAGCAGCCCACATCATAACTATTATGCCACCAGGGCCACCAGTGAGCTAATGGAGGTATACCTTAAAAGAACACAATGCTCAAGTCATTAATTTTCATTAATTAAATTTCCATAAATATAGTGTTATGTACTTGATGAAGGAGAGAGTCAATGAAAATGAGGAAGATCTTAAATGAGATAAATTGTGGCTGCAAAAATTGGCTCAAACATAAAAAGTATGAAAATTGTGCAGGGCTTAGCAGTGTTTTCTTCTGTTGTACATAGGGCCTCAGTTTCTTGGAACAAACTGGACAAGCAATAAATCACACTATTATTTTTTTAAGAAAGATTTCAGAGGACAGTTGGTTAAAGATTGTCTCACGTCATTCATTTCAGTACTTTATCCAGCCTCTATGGCTCTGGAAGTGTGGATTCCACAAGAAATTGAAATTCTTTTTCATATTCTCCCTTTGATTAGATGTCTATAAAATCTTGGTTCAAAATATTCAGTTATCAAAGCTGGGTATCATCCAAGGATTTCAGTACTTCTGATAAGGCCAGAACAGGAGGAAAGCAACTTGAGACCAAAGGGAAAACCACATTAGGCTTTAAAGGCCTTCCTTCTACATAAAGGTATACAACACTAGGTGCCTTTGAAGAATACTCCAATGAAGATATTATGAAAAGCGTAAATGATTACCTTCCTCCATGAGCTTATGTGAAGTTTTGACTGGCAGATGGGATAGACTAAATGATCCCTTGGTGACTCTTCTAACCTGATTAATCTATTCAATAAAAGGTCATTTGGTTGAATTGATTATAAAATTAAAGTTGCACTCCTGGATCAGTGAATTTAAAAAAAAATCATTTTACTGGGGACTCTTACGGTTCTTATAATAGCCCATACATCAATTGTACCTAGCATATTTGTACCTTTGTTGCCAACATTATTTCCAAAACATTTTCTTTCTACTTGAGCCCTGGGTGTAAGCTCCTCTTTTTTTCCCCTCCCTCCCCTTCAGTACATTTTTAATGGAAGAGAGAGGCCTCCATTCTGAGTGACTAGCATGAATTTCATCCTCTTGGCAATGACTCCAAGTTATCCGAGAGTGCTAGGGAAACCAAGACAGACAAGACTGCCTTACCCAAAAGAATAAGCCTTGTTGGCATCAGACTGAGAGCTTTCCACCTTTTCTTATAATATGTTTCAGAGTAGCTCAAGTGACCAAACTGCACTTCTTCTAGATTTGCCTCAGGTACTAAGGCAATGAAGCATTTACAACGAAGAGTGTTGGTTCCAAAAGAAACCAGGCTAAATTTTAACCCCTAAGCTTTCCAAAACCTCCTGCAGGACCAGGATAAGATCAGCATAGAAAGCCCAAGAACAATAGCACAGACAAGACTATGAGGGACTTACCAAACCGAAAACTCACACTCAAAATTCCACCACACGGTTTGCAGTTACCATATCTTCCTCTGAAAGAAAGAAAAATCACAAAGAGCCTTCGTCGACTCAATTGCCTTTAGAGTAAATAGAGGAGGGCAATATTTCTGAACTCTTCCAGAGCAGAACCAAGAACTCCTGCAGGGAAGAAACAAAGAGATCATCTTGGCTTTCCCCCTTTCTTTCCACTAAAACAAAACAAAAATCCAAACTTGTAGAGTTGATCCCAACACAGTGATTCTATAGGACAGAGGAGAACTGCCCCAGAGGGTCTCTAAGGCAGTAAACCATTAGAAAACAGTGTCCTATCTTTCTGTCACAGAGTGGTGGGTGGGTTTGATTCATCAACCTTACAGATAACAGCTGGCAATCTTATCTACTGTGTTATCAGGGTTCCTTTGTGTCCAAACTACATCCAAGTCCTAGGCTGCTTTACTTTATATCCTTCCACGTATGAACCCTTATGTTCTCACTGACATACTCATGCTCTCAAGTCTCAACTACCCTCTTCTCCTTTTTTTTAAGTAAGCATTTGATTGGGGGTTCCTACAGCACTTATCATGATCCATACATATATCCATTCTGTCAAGCACATGTGTACATATGTTGCCATCATCATTTTCAAAACATTTTCTTTCTGCTTGAGCCCTGGGAATCAACTCCCCTCACCCCTCTCCTGAAACCTTGATAATTTATAAATTATTATTTTTTTCATGTCTTACACTGACCGCTGTCTCCTTCACCCATATTTCTGTTGGCTCTCCCACTGGGAGGGTGTTATATGTCAATCATTGTGATTCAGTCCCCCTTTCTCCCCACACCTGCCCCTTCCCCTCCTGGTATTGCTACTCTCATTATTGGCCCTGAGGGTTTATCTGTCCAAGATTCCATGTGTTGAGAGCTCTTATCTGTACCAGTGTACAGGTGCTGGTCTAGCTGGATTTTTAAGGTAGAATTGGGATCATGATAGTGGGGGAGAGGAAGCATTAAAGAACTAGAGGAAAGCTGTATGTTTCATCGGTGCTGTATTGCACCCTGGCGGGCTTGTCTCTTCCTTGTACCCTTCTGTAAGAAGAGGTGCAATTGTTTACAGATGGGCTTGGGGTCTCCACACTGCGCTTCCCCTAATTCACTTTGATATGATTTTTTGTTCTCGGTCTTTGATACCTGATAGCTGGTCCCATCAACACCTCATGATCACACAGACTGGTGTGCTTCTGCCATGTAAGCTTTGTTGTTTCTCAGCCTTTAAGAGCCAGACGCTATATCTTTAGATAGCCGGGCACCATCAGCTTTCTTCACCATATTTGCTTATGCACCCATTTTGCAATCGTGTTGGGAAGTTGAGCATCACAAAATGCTGGGTTTTTAGAAAAAAATGTTCTTGGGTTGAGGGAGTACTTGAGTAGAGGCCCAATATTCATCTGCTGCCTTTATATTTAACATATAAATATATGTACATAGATCAATTTCCCTATCATTATATGTAAATATATTTACATATATACATGCATGTATGGACCTCTATAAGTGTCCTTTGCCTCCTAGTTAGTTCTTTCTGTATTTCCTTTTACTTTCCTCTTGTCCCACTATCATGTTTGGCCTTCATTCAGGTTCCAGCAATTCTTCTCAGGGCTTCATTACCCTTGATCAAGCCCCACCAGGCATCCTATGCCTTCCTCACCATCAATTTTAGATCTCTTGCTGTTCCCTTGTCCCTGGGTTTGTTAACAACCCCCTTCCTTTCTCCCACCTCCCCCTCTCCCGTGTCCCCCTGGAACCATTGGTCCCGTTGTTTTCTCCTCTGGATTGTTTATTCTGCCTATCTTATCTAGATAGACATACATAGACAATAATAAGCACAATATGAATAGCCTTGCTTATCATTCAGAGTGCACTGGAAAGTGGATTGTTGCAGATGAAAATAGGTTAAAATTTAACACCTCATCATTTCATCTCCCTTTTAGCCCATTTTTAATTTGTTTTGGTATTTACTATTTTCTACTTTCTTTTCAGTTGAGATTTTTCTCTGTTTTATTTTGTTATTGTTGGTGTTTTTTGCTAGTTGTGGGTGGTGATGTTCTCCTTTTTTTGGTATGTGTTTCTGTATATGAAATTCCAGATACATAAATCTATAGAGACCTAATTGAATTAATGATTTCTTTGGGGTATTTCAGGAGAGGTTGGAGGAAAATGGAGAGCTAACAACGGAAAGTACAAGAAAGAAGGAAATGATTTTGAATTAATTGTACAACTCTTTTTTTTAATTTGATTAAACTGTTAAATTGTATGTGTGAATTATATGCCAATAAAACTGTTTTACACACACACACACACACACACACAAAAGAAGAAAACCAAACAAAAAACAACAACAACAAAACCAATGACAAAAAGAAAAACCTATAAATAGTTTGCTTGTTGATCTTTAGACATGTTTTCCAGTCAAGTCTGATGGGGTTTCAGGCCCTGACCCCAAAGTCTATTTTTGGTATTCCCCGGGGATGTCACTGTTTGCTCCAGTTGCTATTCTGTTGCATGCCCTTAGTGTTTCACCTCGGTGTGGTGGGATCGGATGAGGCACAATTCCCACACTGTGTCTCCAGTGTTGTACCCATAGGGCTATGGGCCAGTGAGGGACATCATGTCTTGTGGTGGGGCTGCCCTATGATCCTCTCTGTGCATTGGCTGCTCTGAACAGCAGTATCATCCTCAGAGCTTGGTGGGCCAAGATGTGTTCCACTCTCTGTCCTTCCCTCTTTGTTTGCTGCTGTGTAATCTCCTCACCAGTCTGCCTGCCACTTGCAGTTCTCAAACCAACCTACAAGAGCTGAACATTCCAAATCGTAATACTAACTATATCATCCACCTTCTCAAAAAACCTCTAATAGAAATTTCAAACCCTTTATATCTTTCAACCAGTTTCTTTATAATTAAAGTTGACTAACATATTTCTTGGTTCATCTTTAAGGTCTTCTCTTCCTACCTTAAAATACTCAGCCCATCTAAAAGCTACTATTGTGGGGGGTGGGCAGGAGGGAGGGGAGCATTATTGTTAATATTTTGCAAAGTATAAATTGTTTGGGAAAGTTTCAACTTATTTTGTTAAAAATTTGATATTAGCCCTGACCTCTAAATTTCCCCTCCAACAACTCCATAGCATAAAAAGTCTTTCTCTTTTGAAAGCACCCTAATGAGATCCATACAAGTCTATTATTATATTACTGAAAGAATTTGTCTGCAGCCATTCACTTGCCAATCACAGACACATGCTTAAGTACATTTTGTTTAAAATGAATCTGTCCATGTATTAACTTACAACCCTAAGAGCAAAACTTCTTTGACTTACCATTGTACCTAACACAATCGCATTAGGTAGGAGCAATAGAAAAACATTCAAATGATTAAAACGGTTCCCAAAAGATATACACAGGATAAAAATGAATTCTATTTTTAACAACTTCATTGTGATATAATTTGTAGGTCATAAAATCACCTGTTTAAGATTGTGGATCATACAGGTTTTTAGTGTATTCACAAAAATATGAAGCAAGTCTCCACTCCAAATTTAGACACTTTTAATCACTCTACAAAAAACTCAATACTCTTTAGCAGTCTCTCCCCCCTTCCAACTTTGACAATCTGCTGTATGCAACCAATAGTGTACTGTCTCTGTAGATTTGCCTTCTTATGTAAGGATATAGTATATAAATACACCAAGACAAGATGTCTTGATAACATTGTTGAAGGTCAATTTATCATGAATGTATGAATTTCTTCCTGGTCGTTGGTGTTAAGTGCCATCGAGTCAGTGCTGATACACAACTGTCCGACGAACAAGGGAAGGCACTATCCGGTCCTGCACAGCACTCACAATTGTTCTTGGGTTCTCAGGGAAGTACATGTTGTTGTTAAGGTTCCACCAAGTCACTCTGACTTAGAGCACCCTCATACACAACAGAACAAAGCACTGCCCTGTGCTGTGCCATCTTAAAATTGTTATGCTTCAGCCCATTGGTACAGTCCCTGTCTGAACCCATCGCCTTGAAAATCTTCTTAATTGCCTTTCTTTTGTACTGAGGATTAGGACATTTTGCAGGGTCTGGTCTTTCCTGATACTATGTCCAAAGTGCTTGAGTTGAACTCTTGTCACTCATGCATTCCAGCTGTACTTCTTCCATGACAGATTTGTTTTTCCTTTTGTCACTCTATGGTACTTTCAATATTCATCATCAGTACAATACTTCAAATACACTGCTTCTTTGATTTTCCTTATTCAATGTCCCATTTTCACATGCATATGAAGTGATTGAAAATACCATGTGTGTCAGGCCACCTTAGTCCTCAATGAGACATTCTTGCTTTACAACACTTTAAAAAGTCTAGTGCATTACTCCAATTACTGCTTCTGATGGGTTTATTGATCTTGGATTTCGTGCATCAAAAGATCTTACCAGGACCAATGTGTATATGCAGGTCTAGAAAGATTAATGAGGTAAAAACTAAGGCCTAATAGTTAAAGGAGGAAAATTTTAAAGACCTAGAGGATAGTTATGGGTTTTATCATCACTCTCCTGCACCCTGGATATATTGTCCCTTCTATGAAGGACTGTTCAATTATCGTACAAATGATCTTTGGATATCCACTTTGCCTATGCTCCTTCACATCAATTTCATAACTTGCTTTTGAACATCTGATACCTATTCCCATCGTCACCTCATGATCTCACAGGCTGATGTGCTTCTGTGTTGGCTATGTTGCTTCTCTATAGATATGCCACTTGTTTAAGTTCAAGCCTTTCCGATTCCAGATGATATAGCTTTTGATAGCTGGGCACCATCAGTTTTCTTCACCACGTTTGCTTATACACCCATTTTATCCTCAGTGATAGTATCAAGAAGGTGAGTATCATACATTGCCAAATTATTAGAACAATCCATTCATGTTATGAGGTAGAATTTAAGTAGAGACCCAAAGCCTATCTGCTTACTAGTTGTATTAATATATATATGAATATATATATGTATATATACACATTCATAGATAAATATACCTGTCTTTATATATTTACATATATACATATCTATATTTATACTTATATAATTAATTTTTTGCTTCCTTGTTGTTTCCCTAATTCTGTTTTCCTTCATCCTATCCCACCATAATGTTCACCCTTCATCTGTCTCTCATAAATCCTCTTGAGTACATCTCAATTGATCAAACATCACCAGGGACCCTACTCCCTCCTCACCATTGATTTTACATCCCTTACTATTCCCCTGTCCCTGATGTGTTGGCTCAATAATACATGTATGAAGTCCAAGACAGATAAACCCATGAGAAACACTAATGGGAGTAACAATTCCTTGTGGGTTTGGGAAGAAAGAGGGGAAGAGGGGAAGGTAAAAACTGGTGGCAATGATGACTGTATAATCCACTGGAGGGAAGCAAGCATCAGAATTTTAGGTGAATGGATTTATTTGATGTTATAAGTTATGGCAAAACCCCTAATGATAATAATATATAATAAATTAAGGTTAAGGGGAGTGGGAGAGTGAGAGAGGAAGGGGTTAAAGGGGAGCTGATACCAAGGAGTTCAGGAAAATGAAAATGGATTGTAAATGACAATGTGAACAATTGTACACCTACACCTGATCTAAAGGAATTATGGATTGCAATAATATATGTAAGAACTCCCAATACAATGTTTACAAAGAAATAAACTATATCGTGTAAAAAATAGTCTAGTGCATTAGATGCATTCCAAGCCATGTGTCTTTGATATTTTTTATTGTTGCTTCCATAAATAAGATTGTGGATCCAAGCAAGATGAAATCTTTGACAGCTTCAATCTTTTCTCCATTTTTCATGATGTTGTCCATTAAGTCCATTTGTGAGGATTTTGGTTTTCTTTACCTTTAATTGTAATCAATAATGAAAGTTGCACTTTTTGATCTTCATCAGCAAGTGCTGCAAGACATCCTCACTTTCAGCAAGCAAGGTTGTGTCATTTGCATATTGTAGTTTGTTAAGAAGTCTTCCTCTAATCTTAATGCTGTGCTCTTCTTCATATAGCACAGCTTCTCTGATTATTTGCTCATCATGTAGATTGAATAAATTTGGTGAGAGGATACAACCTTGACAGAAGAGAATATGACCTTTCCGGATTTTAAACCACTCACTATTCCCTTGTTTTATATAAATCACTGACTTTTGATCCTTATATAAGTTCCACCTGATACTTCATGATTTGTTGTACTGTGATGACTTGCATGTTACTGTAATACCGGAAGCTATGTCACAGGTATTTCAAATGCCAGCAGAGTCACCCAAAGTGAACAGGTTTCAGAGGTGCTTCCAGATGGAGAAGAGACAATGAAGGACGTAGCTCCTTATTTCAGAGGAAAGAGCCAATACAAATCTTATGCACGGCTTCCAAAGATTGTTAGATAAGGAAGGCCTAATGATCGGAAGCAGAACTTTGTCATAAATAGTGCCACAGGATAGGACCCTTAGGCCAGAGGCCACTCAAAATGTGAGTGAGGGGAAGCTGATTTCTCAAAGTGGTGTCCATTATGAGGATGTGAGTCAGGTACAGCTTTTGGAGTGAAACCTTCAGGACTTCATTTGCTTATTGGAAATGAGTCAAGGGAAGGAGAAACAGCTGTACAAATCTGTTAATGATCACAACTTGAAATGTGCAAGATATGAATCTAGGAAATTTTGAAATCATTAAAAATGAATTGGAATGCATAAAGATCCATACCCTACACATAAGTGACATGAAATGGACAAGTATTGGTCATTGAGAATAAGTAAATCATATGATTTACTATGCTATGAATAGCACAATCAAGAGGAATCAAATGCTATTCATTGTCAAAATCATTACAGAATCAATCTTGAATCACAGTATTGTCTGTGATGGGATTATTTCTATCTGCCTTCAAGGAACTACAACTATTATTGAAGCTTATGTACCAAGCACAAAAGCTAGTGATGAAGACAGAATTAAGGAATTCTGTCACTGACTTCAGTCTGAACTTGCTCAAATATGCAATCAGATCTCATTGATAATTACTGGTGACTTGAAAAGAATTTGGAAACAAAGAAGAAGGAATAGTCCTTCCTCTGGATTGGAAAATATGGACTGATTGAAAGACATGAAGCTGGAGACAACAAAATATTATTTTGAAAAACCAATGACTTATTAATAGCAAATGCATTTTATCAATAACACTAAAGAAGACTATACATATAGACTTCTCAAGGTGGAATACACAGAAATCAAATTAACTACATTTATGGGAAGAGATGATGGAGAAGCTCAATATCACCACTAAAACCATGTGTGGATGATTGTGGAACAGACCATCAATTTCTAATATTGAAGCTTGGGATAAAACTGAAGAAATTTTAAACAAATCCATTAGAGCCAAAATAGAATCTTGAGTATATCTCACCTAAAACCTGACATAGTTAGTGTATTATGCCAACCTGGCCGATAAACACACATGGGGGTTAATTGAAAGGCCTAGGGATAAATGGCTTCATGAGCCTCACCTTTCTAGTTCTTGGGTCTCTTACTTTGTGATGGTCAGACCAGACCAGGGTGCAGTTGCATTAGCCAGTTCCTGCTTCAGCTTGCAAGACTCACTTCCTGAAAGACATCCCCAAAGAGAAGCCACATGGACCTACCCCGATGCAACCATGGGTGCTGGAGCAGCCACATGGAGACCCCTGCCAGTGCTAAGATGCTTACACG
>NW_022111369.1:97991854-97993073 GCF_000313985.2 Echinops telfairi | reverse complement strand
AATGTTGGACTTGTGGGCTTGGGCAGCACTCAGTTGGGATGTTTTCTTGATGTGCACTTAACCTTTATATAAAACTCTCTCTTATACACGAGTTTCTGTGGATTTGTTTCTCTAAAGTACCCAGACTATTACACCTGAATTTCCAGAATATCTCAAGAACAGATATGACAGATGCACTGAACATTCATGGCAAAAGACCTGATGAGATGTGGGAGGACATCAAAACCATAATTTACAAAGAAAGCAAAGAGTCACTATAAAACACAGGAAAAAATAAAAGGCCAAAGTGAACGTCAGAAGAGACTCAAATTTGTTAATAATCTTAGGGTAGTAAAGCAAACTGAAGAAAGACTGAACTCAAAGGGCGAAACTCAAATAGAAGTTGTCAAAGGGTCTGAATATTATAATTCAATGTACAAAAACCTAGAACTAGAAAACCCAAAGGGAAGAACATACTCAGCTTATCTTAAGGAGAAAGAGCTCGAGAAAAAATTCAAACCTCTAATTGCAATCTTGAAAGATCCTATTGGTAAAATATTGAATCATGCCAGAAGCTTCAAGAGAAAATGGAAAGAATACAGAGTCACTGTACTGCACAGAACTAGTTGATATTCCACCATTTCATGAGGTAGTATATGATCAAGAAACAATGGTTCAGAAGGAGGAAGTTCAAGCTACACTGAAAGCATTAGGCCAAAACTAGGCTCCGTAAATTGATGGAATACCCAATGAAATGTTTCAACAAGGTGATGAAACACTGGAAGCACTCATTGGTCCATACCAGGAAATTTGGAAGAAAGCTACTTGGCCAACTGTTTGGAAAAGATTGATATTTATGCCCATTCCAAAGAAAGGTGACTCAACAGAATGCTCAAACTATAAAACATTATCATTGGATAACATACAAATCATATTTTGCTGAAAGTCATCCTACAACAGTTATAGCAGTTTATTACCAGGGAGCTGCAAGAAGTTCAGGCTGGATTCAGAAGAGGACATGGAACAAGATTGTGATAGTTCAGTTTATTGTGCCACTTGGCCAGTAGGAACATGTGGGATTAATCAGGTCAGTTTGATTGGAGGGCAAAGAGATAAATGACTGCAAGGCCTGCCCCCTTCTCTCTTGCTCTCTGCAAGACCTGCCCCACCTTGTGTGATCGAAGTGAGCTGGAGTGTACTGCTGCTTCAGCTAGTTTTCTGACTCTACCTGTGAGTTACT
>NW_022111369.1:97983006-97990758 GCF_000313985.2 Echinops telfairi | reverse complement strand
CTCATGGAAGCAGCAGTCAAGAGATCCAAAGACTAGCTGCATTAGGTAAATCTGCTGCACAAGACCTCTTCAGAATATTGCAAAGCAAAGATGTTACTTTGAGGATTAAGATGCACCTGACCCAAGCCATGGCATTTTCCTTTGCTTCACATGCAAAGTTGCATATTGAATCATGAAGACCCAGAGGAATTGATGCTTTTGACTTGTGGTGCTGGAGAAGAATGTTGAGATTAACGTGGCCTGCTAATAGGATAAACCTATCTGTCTTGGAAGAAGTATGGCCAGATTTCTCCTTAAAGGCAAGGATGGCAAGACCTTGTCTGACATACTTTGAACATATTGTCAGGAGATCTCAGAACCTGGAGAAAAGACATTATAATTGGTAAAGTGGAGATGCATCAAAAAAAAAGGCAGGCCCTCAGTAAGAAGGCTTGAAAGCATGGCTGCAACGCTGCACGCAGGCATCGGAACACGTGTGAAGGTGGCTCAGGATCATGCAGTGCTTAGTTATGTTTCACATCCGGTTGCCATGGGTAGGAATTGACTAGACGAAACCAACAACAACAATAACAAGGATAGTCATGATTCTATTGATAATATTGATTATCAAATCAATTAAATTCCTTAATCATATCTTCTATTTTTAATTGGGTTTTTTTTTGCTTTGTATTTTAATCTCCTGAACTTCTAGTGGATTTTTTATAGTCATTATTAATCTTATGTGATTTTTAATATTTGAAATAATTTTTCCCAATCTTTTATCTGTCATAAATTTTATCTGTAATACCCTTATTGAGTGGAAATCTTTCACTTTTAGATAATCAGAATCACCAGCCTTTCACCTCATTGCTTTCCCTTTAACAACTTGTTGGAGAAAGCCTTTGTCACTACGCAGCACACTTTTGTTTTTTTTCATGCTGTGGGTTTAAGAGTTTACTTCTCTATCACGTTTAGATGTTTTATCAAGCTGGGAGTCTTCACCATATTTCAGTTCTAGTTAGGGTTGCTCTGAGTTGGAATTGAGCTGCAGCAATAAGTTTACATCAATCTTTCTTTTATTACAAATTAAGTCCGTTTTCCCTCCTCAACTGATATCATCCAAGTTTCTGTGAAAGTGAGACTGAGGTTAATGCTCTGTTTCTTATCTTTTAGCCTATTTGTCAGTCCTTTCATCACTAGTGTGTTTTCACTTTTTACTTTTTGTAACAGCTTTGTGATATCTCTTAATAGGGAGGGGATTCTGTCTTTGTGTTGTTTTTGAAAACATTATATGTAGATATTTCATCTTTATTTTAAATTTTGGAATAACAGGTTCAATAATAGCAAAATATTGAGTTGAGAATTTATTTTGCATTATGTTGATTCTGTTGATAACACTTAGAAACGTTGACCTCATAATTTCCAGTTGAACCATCAAAAACATTTGTAAAACTCTGTTTTAGGTTGTCATTTATGTTAATTAATGAGGTTTAAAATTTTTCTTATGGAAGATGTTTTAGATTCTTCCTCTCATAATTTTCAAGTTTATATCTATGTAGTATAGATGCTGTTCTATTTCTAAATAATTATTGTTAATAAATGGGGATACTTTTGAAACAAAATTATTCCTGTATCATATACCCAAATTGGATATTCAGATAAGCTTAATAGGAATGTGTTGTATTATGGGAATGTTTCGGATTTACCAGCTAGATTGTTATATTGCTTAAAAGTAAACTTTAATCCTTACATACTTTATTTCTTATTATTTTCTCACAACATTTCTTCAAGGATCTAGTACTATAATAAATAATATTGGTTATAAAATGCATTATTATCTATTCCTGTTTTAATCAGAAAGTCATTTATTTATTTCTATTTTAATAAGTAATTTTATTGGGTGCTCATACAACTCTTATCACAATACATACATACATCCATTGAGTCAAGCACATTTGTACATTTGTTGCCGTCATCATTTTTAAAACATTTGCTTTCTATTTGAGCCCTTGATATCAGCTCCTCATTTCCCCTCCTTTCCCCACCCTCCCTCCCTCACGAATCCTTAATAATGTATAAATTATTATTTTTCTTTCAATGTCTTCCTTTACCCACTTTTCTGTTGTCCATCCCCCTGGGAGGGGGCTATCGGTAGATTATTGTGATCGGTTCCCTCTTTCTCCCCCCACCTTCCCCCTACCCTCCTGATATGATTACTCTCAATATTGGTCCTGAGGGGTTTATCTGTCCTGGATTCCATGTGTTTCCAGCTCTTATCTGTATCCATGTACATGCTCTGGTCCAGCCAGATTTGTATTGACGTCATGAAATTGGGTAGGAGGAGGCATTAAAGATGTAGAGGAAAGTTGTAAGTTTCCTAGGTTCTATACTGCACCCTCCATTATTGTCTATTCCTAAATTTGAATAAATGTGTATTATGTAGTTCCATAAAAATTATTTTTTAAATTTTATATAACTTCTATTATGTCAGATAAGTTTTATTCTTCTACTGATTCATTTAAGTGTATTCCAAAAAGTGACATTGAAATTAGTGGATTAAGTTTCAGTGCCAATTTTAAAAGCCCTATGATTAGCCCCTTATGTGAGGATAAATTAAAACAGCAATCCAGAAATGACTTATTTGGGTATTTTTCTTATTTAATTTGGAAATCAAGATTATACTACATTTTAAAAACTTAAATTTTTTAGAAGGCATAGTGGTTACATGTTGGGCTGCTAACATAAAGACCAGCAGTTCAAAACCACCAACCACTATGAGGGAGCATGAGAGAGAAGGAATTCTGCCTCTATAAAATGTTAGTCTCTGAAACCTGCAGGGGCAAGTCTACTCTGTCTTTCAGGGTTGGCATGGACTCCAATGTGCCCATGAGTATAAAAACTTGAGTATCTCTCTTAGAATTCGGAAAAGTCTTCTACAAAATAGAAAATGTCGATTATAAGAAAACTCAGATATGAAGTCATTTGGACCTAAAGGTTCTTTGGAAAAGAAGTCTGAAATGAACATTTCAATTTCTCTAATAGTTATTGGTCTACTCAAGTTTTATACTTCTGGCCCAAATTTTCCCATATTTTTACAGATTAATTTTTTTCCAGACTTGTAAAAGTATTACTTTGTAGTTGTTATACTTAAAATTTGCATTTAAAACTCTTGTTGTTGTTGCTGCTGCTCAGTGTCAGCCGGTCAGTTCAGACCCATAGTGACCCAGTGCACATTGCCCGGTCTAGAGCCGTCCTCACAGTGTTGCCTACGAGTAAGCCAATTGTTGCAGCCACAGTTTCAGTGCAACTGGTGACTGACAAATGTTTGCAAACATATATTTATTGGTTTTTAAAAATTATTTATTATTTATTTTCCACATTTCTCTGTCAGTCTGTCCTACTCTGGTAGCTTGTTTGTTGCTGTGATTCTGGATGTTTTGTCACGGGTATTTCAAATACCAACAGGGTCACCCAACGTGAACAAGTTTCTGTGAAGCTTCCAGACTAAGAACAGACAATGAAAAAGTCTCTATTCCCCTTTAAGAAGATGGAGTGACTGAAATTCTATAGCTTAGAAAGATTGTCAAATACTGAAAGCCTAATGAGTGGAAGCAGGACATTGTTGGACATAGTGCTTGCGGATGGGCCCCAGAGATCAGGGGACACTCAAAATATGACTGAGGAGGGGCTGACGTCTCATGGTGATGTCTATTATGGTGACCTGAGTCATGCGAACACGTTGGGAGTCCAGCCTTGCAGTCTTCATCTACTGATAGAGCACAACTCAAAGTAAGGAGGAAGAAGATGGAAAAAACTGCCAATAATCAGAACTTGGAATTGCCAAGGATGAATCTTGGGACATTGGAAGTCATCAAAAATGAAATGGAATGCATAAACCTGGTATCCTAGGCATAAGTGAGGTTACATCGACTTGTATTGGTATTTTGGATAAGAAAATCATATGATTTACTATGTTAGGAATAATATAATCAAGAAGAATGGAGTGTGATAAGATTATATCTGTCCACTTCTAGGAACCCAATCGATACAACTATTATATAAGTTTATGCAGTAATCACAAAATTGAGTGACAAAGCGATTGAAGAATTTTACCAAAGACCAGTCAGAAATTGATCAAACATGCAATCAAGGTGCATTGATAATTATTGTCAACTGGGCGAGAGGTGCAAACAAAGTACTAGGAAAATATTGACTTTGTGATATAAATGAAGCTGGAAAATCACATTACAGAATTTTGTAAAATTAATAACTTATTCAGAGCAAATGCCTTTTTTCAACAACACAAAAGGTAACTAATGCGCGTGGACTCCTCCCGATGGAATACACGGAAATCACATTGACTCCATCTGTGGGAAGAAACACTCGAGAAGCCCCAAGTCAGAAGCTAATACATGGACAAGGGGTGACTTTCGAAGAGAGGAAAATTGAAACAAGTCTATAAAAGCCATAATCCAACCTAGGGTCTATCCCACCCGAATTTGCGAACATCCCAGGAACAGAATTGAAGCATTGAACACTAATGACAGAAGACCTGATGCGCTGTGTGAGGCCCTCAAGACCATCATTCATGAAGAACACGAAGGCCATTAAAACGCCAGGAAAGAAAGAAAAGAACAAAGTGGATGTCAGAAGAGACTCTGAGACTTGCTCTTACTTATAGAGTAGTTAAAGCAAATGGAAGAGAGGATCTAGTCAAGGATGTGAATAGAACATTTCAAAGGGCAAATTGAGAGAATAAGGCCAAATATTAGGATGAAATGGGTAAAGATCTGGAATTAGGAAAACAAAAAGAAAGAACACACCCAGCATCTCTTAAACTGAAGGCACTCTTGAGGAATGAGAGTTCCGAATACTTCATTGTGCTCATGTGGAACTAGGACATGGATCCAGAGGCAGTTGTGTGAATGAAACAATGAAAACTACTGTTTAGTTTAAAATCCAGAAAAAATTGTGTCAAGGTTTTCCCCATTAACATATATATTCAATCTGTATGTTGAGAAAAAAATGGTAAAAGCTGGTGTATATGAATAAGAATGTGGCATCAAGTTTGGAGGAAAGCTTTTTAACAACCTATGATAAGCAAATGACACAAATGTGCCTTGAAACAGCTGCTGATAAAGATCAAGGATTCAGCCTTAGGTATGGCTTACAACTCAAGGAAATGAAGACCCAAATCCTCACAACTGGGCCAATAGGTAACATCATCATAAATGGGGGAGAGGTTGAAGATTTCAAGGATTTTGTCTTGCTTGGATCCACAATCAAGGCTCATGAAAGCAGCAGTCAAGAGATCAAAAGATGCATTTTATTGGGTGAACCTGCTGCACAAGATCTTTTTAGAGTGCGGAAAAGCAAGTATGTTGGTTTAAGGACTAAGGTGCACCTGACATCAGCCATGGAATTTTCAGTTCTCTCACATGCGTGTACAAGTTGGACACAGAATAAAGAAGAATCTTTGCATTTGAAGTTTGGTGCTAAAGAAGAGCATCAAAAATTCCAAGGACTGCTCAGAAATGCAAACCACTGTGTCTTGGAAGAAGTAAAACTAAAGATTTTCTTAGAGGCAAGTATGCATGGCTTTATCTTACATACTTCATGATAGACCCTTCCCTGGAGAAGGACCTCATGCTTGATAAAGTAGAGGATCAGGGAAGGAGGGGACGGTCCCTCCAGGAGATTGATTGACACCTTGACTGCAACCATGCATTCAAGTCTAGGAACAACTTTGAAGGTGGTGCAAGACCTAGTGATGTTTTGTTCTTTTGTGTACAGTGTCCTTAAAGATAGGACCAGACTTGATGGTACCTAGCAACAAAAACAACATTTTTTTTAACTAATCATTTTATTGGAAGACTCTTACAAATCTTATGACAATCCATCATTCAATTGTATTAAGCACACTTGTACATATGTTGCCATCAACATTTCCACATTTTCTTTCTACTTAAGCCCTTGGTATCAGCTCCTCCTTTTACCCCTCCCTTCCTTGATCCATTATATATTGTTGTTGTTATTTCGTGTTTTGCACTGTCCATTGTGTCCCTTCACTCACGTTTCTGTTATTCATTCCCTTGGGGGTTAGGCTATATATCCAACCTTGTGATGGGTTCCCATTTTCTCCATCCCCCACCCCCACCTTCCCTGAACACTCATGATATCGCTACTCCCACTACTGTGCCTGAGGAAGTTATCTGTCCTGAATTCCATGTGCCCAGAGCTCTTATCTGTACCCATGTGTGTACTCCAGTCGAGCCACGTAAGGTAGAGCTGGGTCATGGTGGGGGGAAGACGTGGAAAGGAAGCATTGAAGAACTAGAGGAATGATGTGTGTTTCATCAGTGCTATACTGCCCCCTGGTTTAATCGTCCCTTCCTTATAACCCTTCTGTGGAGGGATGTCCAATCCCAACCCCCCGTCATTCAGAATGTGTAATTGTTTATTTTGGATCTTTTGATACTTAATACCAGATCCAGTTGACACCTCATGATCACACAGGCTAATGTGCTTCTTCCATGTGGGTTTATTTGTTTCCCTGCTAGATGACTAGTTGTTTAATTTCAAGCCTTTAAGATGCCAGATGCTATATCTTTTGATAGCTGGGCACCATCCACTTACTTCACCATATTTGCTTATGCACCGCTTGTCTTCAGCGATCGTGTTGGGAAGATATCAAGGAGTGCCAGGTTATTAGAACAAAGTGTTCTTGTGTTTAGGGATGCCTTGAGTTGAGACCCAAAATCTGCCTGCTATGTTAATACTTTAAAACATAAATATATGTGCATTGGCCTCTATCCCTTTCATTATAAATTAGTGTATTTACATATATACATGCCTATAGCTATGTCTCTATAAATAGCTTTTGCTTCCTACTTCTTACCTCTATTTCCTTTCCCCTTCCTCCTGTCCCACAATTTAAAAAAATATATATTTTATTTTTTTCTTAAATCTATCTTGCTGCAAATATCTTCATTACAATTATCCTATAAGAGAACCACATATATTGTTGGAATTTATCTATTGTTTCTTAAGTTTTTATTGAGGACCTACAAAACTTTAGTACACTTTTCTAGGCTAGGATAAATATAGCATGCTAAAACCCCTGTCCAAATGTAAGTTAATTCCAACTAAAATTATCATTGAATTTTCTACTGTTTCATTTTATTTCTACTATTTGCTTTTCTCCCAACCTTTTTCATTTGCATTCTAATTAATTCTACTCTTAGTAACTTACACTGTCATTCAGTGCTAACTATAAATAAAAACAAAATCTCTCGCCATGGGGTTTATGACAACTCAGAGTGACTCTATAGGACAAGTGAAACTGTCCCCAGAGTGTGTTTCCAAGGCTGTAACTCTTTCCAGAAGCAAACAGCCACATCTCTAATCCAAGGAGCAGTTCCTGGCTTCAAACAATGGATCTCTCATTTAGTAACCAGACACTTACTCTTCTACCAGGTCTCCTCTCATCGTTACCCCAACTCAAACCCATACCAGCCAGTCTACCCTGATTCATAGTAGGGCAAAGTCAAAATGTTTCATCAGGTTTAAGAGAATTTCAATCTTTACTGTAGCAACTTCCATATCTTTCTCCTTTGGAGAAGTTGGTGGGTTCAAACCGGCAACATTTTGGATAGCAGTCTAATCCCCAGGGTTTATCTCCCTCTTACCCTGGATTATCATCAATGATCTTTGATTTCTCTTTTTATTTCATCTCTAATTTTAATTCCTATTTTTCACATCATGCATCACTGG
>NW_022111369.1:97981788-97982906 GCF_000313985.2 Echinops telfairi | reverse complement strand
TCCCTCTTACCCTGGATTATCATCAATGATCTTTGATTTCTCTTTTTATTTCATCTCTAATTTTAATTCCTATTTTTCACATCATGCATCACTGGAATTATCTATACAATTATTATTCTTTTTCCTTCCAATAATATCCCTTCCTTCTCTAACGATATACATCATTGCTCTTCATATATCTTGATTTTATGAGTCGGAATTGACTTGATAGAAGTGAGTTTTCTTGTTTGTTTGTTTGCTTTTAACTTCTCTACATCGCATAATTTAAGGATACAAGGTGTATTTGCTCTCTTTTAATTGGTTCTCATGTAATCCCTGACTGTGGATGACCCTGGGGCTTCTTCTACTAGGGCGTATCATTTTCTTTCTTCATTCTCTAAGGATCATTCTGGCCACATTTCCTTCATTGTTAGACTCTACCTAAGTAGAGGGTGTGAATCAAATCTTACCCTTTGATTCCTTGGGGGAATTTTAAAGATTCCACATTAGTAGAGAGTACAGTGTAAGACTATATCCTTTGCTAAGATCGAGTATATGATAGAGTACAGTTCTAACATACTCCACATCACCTGGGAAAGCATACCTCTATTTCCTGACTGAGCTTTGATATAAGCAAGAAGACTCGCTGTAACTCTTGAACATCACATCTACTGGATCTGCATTTTTCTCCCCTCAGTCTGTCCCCCAGATTTTGGACTGAGGAGCACCCTCCACCCTGTGAGGTAATTCTTCAAAGTCTCATGAGTGTCTGTGAAACTTTGTAGCAAATTACAGAACAGAGTACATTCAGAGGAGGAGTGGGGGGAAATGGAACCACATTGCATCTTGGAACAGTTAGATGTTTTGAAGATGTTCATCTCCCACTCCTTGTAATCTGATATTAATTCTTCTAAAAGAAAATGTTACCACAAGCACCAGGAGTTGGAATAGACTCATATGAGTTTATTCCAAAGAAAATGTAGTTAAATTGTCTCAGTGAACCACTGATGGCAGCACAATTTTTCTCTCAGCAATGAACTTGCCCTGGTTTCCTTAGGGATCCCTGGGGGTGCTTTCAGGTAAGTTTTGGACTGCTAAATTCAATATCTGCAGTTCCAACCCACTAGCCCTCCACAGGA
>NW_022111369.1:97940438-97981688 GCF_000313985.2 Echinops telfairi | reverse complement strand
CTGGTTTCCTTAGGGATCCCTGGGGGTGCTTTCAGGTAAGTTTTGGACTGCTAAATTCAATATCTGCAGTTCCAACCCACTAGCCCTCCACAGGAGAAAGGTGAGGTTAACTGGCCCAGTCATGCTTTTCAGCCTCGGAAACCCCGTGAATCAGAATCGACTTTTTCATATTTTTTTATAAATCATTTTATTGGGGCTCTTTCAGCTCTTATAATAATCCATACATCCATTGTATCAAGCACATGTGTGTACATGTTGCCATTATAATTTTCAAAACAATTTCTTTCTACTGGAGCCCTGGGTATCAGCTCCTTTCCCTACCCTCCACCCCTGCCCTCCCCGACTGTCCTACCCTCATAAACCCTTGATAAATTACAGATTATTGTTATTTTCTTATTTTACACCATCTGCTGTCTTCCTTCACCCATGTTTCTGTTGTTTGTCCCCCTGGGGGTGAGGTTGGGGATGGGGTGTTATAAGTTGATCATGGCGATTGGTTCCCCCTTTAAATCAGAATCGACTTTATGGCAGTGACTTGAGTGTGTGTAAACTGGGATTGAAGGCTTCATCACACATTGTTACTCATTGCCCTCACAGTTTTGTAATTTGTGTTTGTTTTGTGAGGAGGGGAGAGGGGAGACAGTATCACTGGGATTCCTTTTCAAACATCATACCTTTTCATGTCATGGAGATAAACAATTTTGAGTTGAGGGTTAATATCAAATTTTTTACAAAATTCAAATGGACATCTTCACAAATCACTGAAGCATTGGGACATGTTTATTAAAAAGTGTCTTGCATAAAACAGCATTTTTAAACTGAATCAACCATTCTAAAGAAAATTGGGAAGATCTCAAGAGTGAACCAAGATAAGGAAGGTTGTCAACCACCATGAAAAAACTGTGACTGAAGTCCGTCTCGCAACAGTTACGCAAGTTGGGATTTCACACAGTTCAGCACCTTCAGTTTTAAATAGCTATCCTGCTTCTACCAGGCTTTCAGCCCAGCAGGTAGCAAACGCGTTGTACAAAGATTAGCTGGTTCAAAGACTTGATCTTTCCACCATCTTTTAAGCAAGACTAAGGCTAACAAGGGCAACTTCTTGAATGAATACAGGAATAAGTATTGATTGACCAATAGGTTCCATAGAGCCAGGTCCAATAAAAACAATGGCTTCCAAGGATATCTACTGGATGAAATAAATTCAAGATAGAGAGGTCTGCTCATGAGATTATAAAAATTTGGCAGTTGCGGTAGGGAGTAGGGTGTGGTAGCTACATAATCTCATGCCAACTTTAGGATATTAGGAGCTGGAAGTGCCAATGGAGACCCACACCAGTGTTGAGATGCTTCAGCCTGTGGTCTTCCTGCATGCAGCATCACTGCATGTGCTGCATGAGTCTAAAGAGGAGTTTATGGACTAGTATCAGACCTATGGGCTAATATCAGAATTATGGACTTGATCTAGACTGGGCTAGGATGTTTTCTCAATATGCAATTGTTCTTCCATATAAAGCTCTCTCTTACACACATAAGAGTGTCTCTGGATTTGTTTCTCTAGTCAACTCGGTCTAACACAGAAGGTAACATTTTCAAAGTCACAGGAAAACCATGGATGTTAGGATGAAATTTTTTAAGACAGTTGAAAAACGTCTTGTGAGAAAAAGTCCAGGAAAGTTTCACCAGGGGATTTTTTCCCCCCTGTCATTATAGACCTGCTCATTCTTTGAACACAACAAGCATTATCTGAGAATTTTGTTGGAAAACTTCACCCATCAACCAAATAGTCTTGTGCCTTCAGACATCTTTTTGTTTCACAAGCACAAAGAATATTTTAAAGGAAATCTATTTGAGCTCCATGGGAATTCCAAACTGTCATTTTAATGTGGTGTAATTTAAAGCGTGCAGAGTTATTGGGGTAACAGCTAGAGGGATGAGGCCCCCACTCTCAGAAGTGTATAGTCATAGCTGGCAGGTATGTTGAGAAACAATAGCTTCAAATGTTGATATATGTTTTTTAACTATAGGTTTCCTTGTCTCTATAGCAATACTTTTAGACTTATTCGCTTATTAAAATAGTGCTTAGAAATATGAATCTGGAAAATTGGAAGAGGCATCAAAAAGTTCATGGAAAATTTCATTTTCTTTTCATTCTATTTTTCATGCTTTCTCAAGCTCCCTGGTATTAGCATTGTTCCACCTCTCCAAATACTGCTTTACTATATATATGACGTGGGCACTGTAAGCGCCCATTGCATTGATGTAAAGATCGTGGTAATTGTCATTCTTAGAAGAGTATAGAACTGAAGTACTTTAAATCTATCAGTTCAGAGACTCCTCCTATTTTTATTCCTTCTCTGCAGATGGAGAAATCAGAACAGTAACACTTTAAGTAATTTGATCAAAGTGAAATAACTTAAAGGATGTGGAATTAAGATTTGAATGCAGACTGTCTACCATCGTAGTTGTTGTTGTTGTTGCTGTCATTGTTGTTAGGTGCCATTGTGTTGGTTCTGACTCACAGCCACTCTAGGTACAACAGAACAAAACCCCGCTTGGTGCTGCACCACCCTCGCAATGGTTGTTATAATTCAGTTCATTGTTGCAGCCACTATGCCAATCCATCTTATCAAAGTCTACCCCTTCTATGATTCTCTTCCACATTACCAAGTATGATACCCTTTGCCGGGGACTGGTCTCTCCTGATAACTTGCCATATTTAAGGTCCAGTAAATAATTTCTGATATTATTGTGAGGAGGGAATTCTATGTATGGATGAACAACAATAGTGAATAAGGTTCTACTTCCCTAATGTAATGAAGGATAACTTAAGTGTCTCATTTAAATGATATTTCCTGTTCAAGTATCTTTGTACTATTGAGGGTATATGCAAATTTACCATCACTTAATTCTGAACTCGGGATCTTGTAGCATTTTAGGAAATTGTTATCCCTGAAATTATTTATAATTCCAATTTGAGAAATGTGGGGTATAATACAGATATTGATGCATATATACTTTTGAACTGTCAGACAGGGACATGATAGATTAGGTAGATAGATAGATAGATAGATAGATAGATAGATAGATAGATAGATAAGAGATAAATAGAACAAAGCCCCTTTGACATTTACTTTATTTCAATTTGTGACCAACCCGTGTGTATTAAAGTAAAATTTTGCTCCACAGGATTTTCTTAGCTGTAATTTTATGGGAGTAGATTGCCAAGTTTATCTTCCATGGCATCATTGATATCTGGATTTGAGTTGCCAAGAATAAACTGTTCCATCCAAGGTGTGTGTGTGTGTGTGTACAAGCTCAAATATGTGTACACATGGAAGGGAAAACATGTAAGTAAAATATATGCATATGGTTATATGTACATAGACATGTACCTACATATATTACAAACACGAGCATCTATACTTACAGCCTTGTGCCTCATGCTGTGTAGTATAGCTCTTGCTATTTGGCAGAGGATCTAAATTCTGCATTTCTTAGCCAAGGCACACTCAAGTGTGTAGATGTGGCTCTGCTTTGTCCTTCAGGTGGCAGTTTTGATCTGTTGCGAGTGATAAGGTATGTGTTAATGTCATCTGACAATCGTGTTTCACTTTTCCACTCTATGAGTATTATAATTAGAGGAAATTCCTCCAAGATTCTGGAAATAGATTAGTTGTCAATCTTACTTTCTTGGTTTATTATACTCTCTCATTTCTTCAGTGTTTTCCTAGGCATTTTATTATGGAAAATCACAAAGCCTGAGCTAGGAAATCCCTTTAAACACTTTCTTAACATTCTCTACTCAATCCAACCCTGTTTCCCAATTATAAGCAGATATATACCACACCTACACCGATACACACACGCACACACAGAGCTGAAGGATTTGAGTATATAATAATGTTCATGGGCTGCAATAAGACAGAAAGAGTAATTTAAAATTGTATGAGAGAAATCAGACCAAGTAAGCTCCTTGAGAAAGTTTGCTTGTCCCTCCTACTCTATGATGACAAGATGGTCTAGTCAACATGTATAGATGCAGATCAACTTATGTCTCATGAGTATCCAAAAATGTAAACACATTTTATCTGAGTCATTAGTGAAGAAGTGAGAGAAGAAGCCAATTACAGGAAGCGAAAGAGATGAAACTGAGCTTGCGCAGTAGAATGCAAACCAAGCTCATTGCCATTGAGTTGACACCCACTTATGAGTAGTAGAGATCGCTTCAAATGGGGAAGATCCTGTGCTTTATGAGAATGTAGGTTTGTCTCACATAATAAGATCTAAACTAACAATTGATTAAACATGAAGAAGATTATATCTCCCTCTTGCACCAATCTGAAGATAAGCTACCCAGACTAAATTAGTAGCATGGTAGTGGACGAACTAAGCTTTTTATATTTGATTGTTTTGCTTTTCCAAGTGTTTTGTCCTCATCTATATTACCCAAGATTACATAGAGCCATGCCCCCACTCTAGGAAAAGGGAGGGAGGACGAAAGGCAGGGCTTTCTCCCCACCAAAGACTCCCCAGTAAGAAAAGTAAATAGAAATCATGGAAGGACACTGGACATGAAGAAACAATCATCTCCTTAAAAAGACAAGAAAGAAAGAACCAAGAGTGATGCCAGAGAAGACCTCTGAGAGTAGATCGCATGCAAAATAAGGCAAAGCAAAAAAATGAGAAGGTAAAGGAGCTGAAGATATCAAAGGATGGCTGGCAATCAAATGCTCAAAGACCTTGTGTCAGAAAGCCAGAAGGGAGGAACACACTAGGCATTTCTGAAGCTGAAAAGCAGAAGACAAACTTTAAGCCTCAAACTATAATATTGAAGGTTACTATGGGAAAAATATGGATATTATCAGGTGAGACCAGTCCCTGGAAGAGGACATCATACTTGGTAAAGTGGAACAGAATTGAACAAGAGGAAGACTCTCAACAAGATGGTTTGACATTGTGGCTGCAACAAAGGGTTTGGGCATAGGAACAATTGGAAGAATGGCCAAGGACCATGCCATGTGCATAGGGTCCCTATGGGCCATGGCCAGCTCAATGACATCTAACATCAACAACAACATGAGCAAAATATAAGGATCAAACAGTGAAGAAAGTATCAAAAGAAGATCAGAGGAATATACAGAGTCATTTTACCTAAAATAATTATTTTAATTCAATGATTTTAGGAATCAGTACATAATATGGAACCTAGAAATTTAAGGAAGAGACAGTTTCTTTGGGGCACTAGGAAACAAGACATTTCCAAGAATTAATAGAATACCAGCTGAGGTGTTTCAACAAATAGATGAAATATTTAAACCCGTACTGATCTATGGCAAGAAATTTGGAAAACAGTTAGCTCTTTGGCCAACTGACTAGGCAAGATCCATATCTGTGTCTATTCCAAAGAAAGATGATACAACCAACTGTGAAATTATAAAAAATATTATACTATCACACACAAGTAAACTTTTATTGAAGATAAATTTTAAAATAGTTGCAGCAGTACACTGATAGGGAACTGCCAGTAATTACAGAAAGATTCAGAAGAGGAGGTAGAACAAGGGATATCGTTGCTAGTATCAGATGGATCTTGGATAAAGTCGGAAACACTAGAACATATTTACCAGTGTTTTATTGACTATAAAAAGGCATTTGACTGTGTGGATCAAAACAAACTATAAATGACACTGAGAAAAGTAGGAATTCTAGATCATTTAATTATGCTCAGGTAAAGCCTGTATCTAGAGCAGTAGACAGTCATTTGAACATAACAAGAGGATGCTGCATCGTTTAAACTCAGGAAAGGTATGCTGGTTTTGTATCCATTCACCATACTTATTTGATCTTTATCCTGAAAAAATAATTCAAGATGTGTTATATGAAGAAAACTCTATAGTGACCTGAGATATGCTCATGATACAACCTTGCTTACTGAAAGTAAAGAGGGTTTATTGAAAAGATAAAAGAATACAAACGTCAATATGGATTACACCTCAATTTTAAAAAACAGAGCTCTCACAATCTTTATCACAATAATCATAGAAAAATCTAATGTCGCCAAGAGTTCATGTTTCCTTGGATCCACCATCAACAACCATGAAGCAATAGAGAATCAAATATGTATTACATTGGGGAAACCATACTGCATAAAAATCACTTTAAATCAGTAATAAGTAAAGTTATTACTTTAAAAATAAAGTGCACCTGACTCAAATCATGATATTTTTCATTTCCTCATATGAATGTGTAAACTGAACAGTGAATAAGGAAGATCAAAGATGAATTGATGCCCTTGAATTATAGGGCAAGTGAAGAATATTAAATCCAACATAAACTGCCATATCAAACCAAACACTGCCATAGAATTGATTCTGGCTCACAGTGACTCTATAATACAAGATAGAACTGCCCTGTGATTTTCTGAGACGCTGGGAGTAGAAAACCCCATCTTTCTCCCGTGCAACAGCTAACAGTTTTGAACTGCTAACCTTGCAGTTAGTAGCCCAATGCATAACCACTATATCACCCCAGCAACATCTGTGTTGAAGAAGTATAGACAAAAAGGCTACCTAGAAGTTAGGATAAGATATCTTTATCTAGTGTGCTTAGCTATGCCACCAAGAGGGACCCTTCCCCAGGAAAGGGCGTTCTTTGTAAAATAGAGGATCAGCAAACATTGGAAGATCCTTAATGAGATGGAATGTTAAATTTTCTCCAACAATGGGCTCAAAAACAAAGAGAGAATTATTATGAAGTTAACATAGGATAGGGTGTTTATTTCTGTTGTAAACTGGATCATTATGAATTGAAAAAGACTCCATGACCTCTAATACCATCAACTTTTGTTTACTTTCTAACCGGTAATGAAAAATTTTACATGAGTGAAAAACACTTGGAACTATTTACTACAGATTCATAATGAAGCACAGGTAAGCTTGTATTTACCTTGCTCATTAAGCACTTGGTCCCTAGAAGGGAGTAAAATTTTATAAGGGGTTATGATGTTATATGATGTAGGAAGATGTTATATGAGAGGGAAAAAAAAGATGTTATGTGGTTAGAAGAGAGACAAGTGCCAGCTATTCCTAGAAGCAGAATGTTTGATGTGGTTTAAAAATAAATAAACACTTCACTGGAGATTAGTAAATTAACAAAAATAAACCCATGCTTATCTTTCTTATTTGGGAATCCACCTTTATGCTGGCTTTATGACCATTAATAGGAAATTAGTCAAATCAACTAATGTTTCATTTTATAAAGCTGAGCATGGCCATTGTACTTCATGATTGATTCTGCATTGTCCTTTGTCACAATTATGTTATACCTAACATAGTAAATCATATGACTTTCTGATTCACAATGGCCAATACAAGTTCATTTCAGCTCACTAATGCCTAGGATAACAATCTTTAAGCATTCAATTTCATTTTGGGCCACTTTGACTTTTCCTAGATTCATATTTCACGGAGTACACATTCTGATCATTACAGCTGTTTCTCCTTACATCAAGTCGTGCCCCACCAGCCAATGAAGATCCTGAAGACTTCGCTCCCACACGCTTTCCTGGACTCACTTCACAGTCAACTGCATTCAGAAAAATCAACTCCTTCTCAGTCTCATGCCAAGGGCCCTCATACCCAAGAGGCCTATCCTCTGGCACTATACCTGTCAATATTTTTTATTGTAGTCTTTGGGCTTTCAGTATCTGACAATATTGCAAAGCTCTGCGTAAGGTCTTCAGCAACTCTTCCTCCAAAATGGGTAAATGAGTTCTTCTCCAATGTCTGCTCTTAGTCTGGAAGTTCTGCTGAAACTTGTTCAATGAGTGACACTGGTGGCTTTAGAAATAACCAGTACCATGGCTTCCAACATGACAGCAACACCCAAGCCATCACAGTACAACAAATAGAGACAAATGGTGGCTTCAAGGAAATCCAACCAATACAACTATTATCAGCTCTATGCACCAAGCACAAAAGCTAGTGATGAAGAACTTGAAGAATTCTACTAACAACTTCAAGGAGAAATTGAGCAAACATGCAATCAATGCAATCAAAATGCAGTGATAATTATCAATGATTGGAATGCAAGTGTTGGAAATAATGACTAAGGAACAGTAGTTGGAAAATATGAACTTGGCAATAGATACAAAGCTGGAAATCACATGACAGAATTTTGCAAAACCAACTGCTTGTTTTAGCAAACATCTTTTATCAATAACACTCAAGGCAACTATACACAAAGACTTCTCCAGATGGAGGGCAGAGGAATGAAATTGACTACATCTGTGGGAAGAAATGACAGAGAAGCTCAGTATCAGAAGCTAAAACCAGGCCAGGGGCTGACTGTGGAATAGTCTAGCAATTGCTCATATGTAAATCCAAGATACAGCTGAAGAAAGTGAAGACAAGCCCATAGGAGTCTATCCTCCGTGATTTACAGAACATCGGAAGAGCACATCTGACTCACGGAACACTTAAGACAAGACCTGAGGAGCTGCAGGAGACATCGAAACATCATCATGAAGAAAGCAAGAGGTCACTAAAAAGACAGGAAAGAAAAGATCAGAATGGATTTCAGAAGACATTCCGATACTTAATCGTACAGTAGCTAAAGCAAATGGAAGTAAGGCTGACATCAAAGAACTGAAAAGAATATTCCAAAAGGCAGCTCGAGAAGAGAAAGGCAAATATGATGATGAAAGGGACATAGAATTGGAAAACCAAAAGGGAGGAACATAATCAGCATATCTTAAACTGAAAGATCCCAAAAGAAATTAACTCCTCGAGTTGCAATCTTGAAATACACTGTGGGTAAAATATTTAAGGATGCCAGAAGCATCCCAGAAAGACTGAACGAATATAGTCACTGTACCAAAAGAGAAATAAAAAGAAACCAGTTTATATTCCACCATTACAAGAGGTGGCATGTGAGGAAGAACCAATGGTGTGGAAGGCAGGCATTCAAACTGTGCTGAAAACATTAGGCAAAAACAAGCTGCAGGAACTGAAAGAAACCAACTGAAATGTTTCAGCAGGTTGATGAATCCCTGGAAGCACTCCCTCATCTATGCCAGGAAATTGGACAGACTGATACTTGACCAACCACATGGACGAGATCCATATTTGTTCCCATTCCCCAAAGAATGCTCAAATTAGAGAACAATATGACTGTTATTACTTGCAAATAACATTTTGCTGAAGATCATCCAGTAACAGTTGCAGTAGTACATTGACAGAGGTTCAGACTGAATTAAGATGGGGAAATAGAACATGGATATCATTACAGATGCCAGATAGATCTTGCCTCAAAGCAGAGAATGCCAGAAAGATGTTTGCTTCTGTTTTATTGACTATGCCACTGTGTTGTACCATGTGGATTTTAACAAACTATGGATCATCTTGAAAAGAATAGAAAGTCCTGAATATTTATTTGTGCTTACATATAACTTGTGCTTCAATGAAAAGGCGGTTGTGCATCTGAAACATGAGAATATTATGTGGTTTAAAATCAGGAAAGGTATAAAGGTGTGTGTCAGGGTTGCATTCTCTCTCAAAAATTTTTCAAACTGTATGCTCAGCAAATAGTCAGAGAAGCTGGATTATATGAAACAATAATGTGGCATCAGGATTGGAGGAAGGGGAAGGCTTCATAACAACCTATAATATGCAGATGACACAACCTTGCTTCCTGTAAGAGAGGAGGACTTGAAGCACTTGCTGTTGGAGATCAAGGATTGCAACCTTCAGTATAGAATACAACTCAATGTTAAGAAGACCAAAATCCTCTCAGCTGGACCAATAGGTAAGTAACATCATGATAAATGGAGAAAAGGTTGAAGTTGTCAAGAATTCTGTTTTGCTTGGATTCACCATCTGTGCTCAGGGAAGAAGCAGTCAAGAGATCAATAGATGAGTTGCCTTAGTAAATCTGCTGCATAAATATTAAAAAGCACGGATGCTGCTTTGAGGACTAAGGTGTGCCTGACCCAAGTCATGGTAGTTTCAGTTGCCTCATTGGTATGTGAAAATTGGACATTGAATAAGGAGGACCAAAGAAGAATCCATGCATTTGAATTGTGCTGAAAAGAATACTAAGAACACCATGGCTTCTAGAAGGACAAACTGATCCATCTTGGAGGAAATAAGATCAGAGTGCTCCTTAGATGCAAGGACAGTGCAACTTCATCTTACATACTTTGGAGATGTTGTCAGCAGAGACCTGTCTCTGGAGAAAGACACCATGCTTGGTAAAGTGGAGGAGCAGTGAAGGAGGGTAAGTCCCTCAAGGAGATAGATGGGCATTGTGACTATAACAATGCGCTCAAAAATAAGAACAATTGTGAGGATAGGAACAGAGCCAGACAAATTGTTTTTCTGTGATGCGGGGTTGCTGTGCGTCAGAATAGATGTGAGGGCACCTAAAACAGCAGCATTACCACATCACAGACAGAGAACACTAGGCCTGTAATTGTCAATTGAGCAGTCACATGCATAATTAAAAACAGATTGGTTCCCTCACCAAAGAGAAATTCCCTCATTGGTGCCCTCACTATTGAATAGAATTTGGAGGCTATCATTGAACACTATCAACAGGGATCATATGTTTGGGGGCTTCTGAAAAATTAGATAGTGAGCCAGATTTGCTTTGAAAAGTTTTCTTCTTTTGGCCTTCACTGTCAGTGCTTTATGATTTTCTCCAATATCCTAGTGTCTCCTCCTAATATGTAGGGCAGGACAGTTAATGTCCACCTCTACTCCCCTTCTATAATACACTTCTAGGCAATCAGTTTCAAGGGGAGGAACACAGAAGTTCATTGGATTGTTGGATTGTTCTGATTAACTTAATGATGGTTGTCATTGTTGAGGATTTGTTTCCATCGATGGAGCCAGGATTCTAATTGCTTTGGCAATTACAACACAGTAATTCCCTCACGATGAGATTTGCTCCAGGAGTACAAAACTTGACACCTGTTGTCTTCCTGCCAATCAAAAATATATATTATTTAAGTAACATTAGCAATATTGGCTAAGGAAAACTAAACGATTTCCAAACTTATGGAAAATAGTCAAAATTAGTTAATGAGTTTGTTAGAGTGCTAAGGATAACATGGTGATGCCCCACAGCCATGTCAATTGTCGGTAGGAATCCCAGTCTGAGTGTGGAACCCAGTGAAACTAACACAACAAACCAACCACACTGACTGTCCGTAAGGTCATTCCAACTCATAGCAATGTTATAGGACAGAGTAGTACTACCCTTTGGGTTTCCCAGGAGCAAGTGGTGGGTTCAAACTGCTCACTTTTCTGTTAGCTCCCCAGCTTGTAGCCCACTCTACCACTGTGTGACCGTTCTGTATGGTGGCTATGAGGCAGGAGTCAATGGGGATGAGTTTTAGTGAGGGTACGCACTAGGGCTCCTTGGAACTCGGCTAGACACCCAGAAACGGAAGCTTTACTTCCGGAGGACGAGATACATGCTGACTTAGTGTCCCTGAAGAGAGAAATATTAGATTTAAAGCACAGCTGTCTTGGAGAGAATTAAGAGACCTAGGCAATTGGTGCAGAAATGTCATGAAAAAAACATGGATAAAGAAGCGGCCATCTAGCTGAGAAGTAACAAAACCCAGATGGAAGAAGCACACCAGCCTGTGTGATCACAAGGTGTCAATGAGATCAGGTATCAGGCATCAAAGGACAAAGTATCTTATCATTGAGAATGAGGAGGAGTGTGGAGTGGGGACCCAAAGCCCATCTGTAGGTAACTGGACATCCCTTTATGGAAGGGTCACGAGGAGGAGACGAGCCAATCAGGGTGCAGTGTGGCAATGATGAAACATACAACTTTCCTCTAGCTCCTAAATGCTTCCTCTCCCCCGCCCCCACTATCATGATCCTAATTCTACCTTACAAATCTGGCTAGACCAGAGGATGTACACTGGTACAGATAGGAACTGGAAACACATGGAATCCAGGACAGATGAACCCTCAGGACCAGTGGTGAAAGTGGCAATACCGGGAGGGTTGAGGGAGGGTGTGGTGGAAAGGGGGAACCGATTACAAAGATCTGCATATAACCCCCTCCCTGGGGGACAGACAATAGAAAAGTGGGTAAGGGGAGACATCGGACATGGCAAAAACATAATAATTTATAAATTATCAAGGGTTCATGAGGAAGGGGAGTGGAGTAGGAGGGGAGAAAATGAGGAGCTGATACCAACGTCTCAAGTAGAAAGCAAATGTTTTGAAAATGATGATGACAACAAATGTACTAGACACAATGGATATATGTATGGATTGTGATAAGAGTTGTACCAGCCCCCAATAAAATGATTAAAAAAAAAAAAGACATGGAAAAAAATCAAGACACATCTAATGAAGAGACTCCAGCAGTGGGTAGATAACCATTGATGATTGTCTTCAGGGGACTGAAGAGCTTAAGCTACTGAGTGTGTGGAAAGTAAGATTCTAAAGTTTGATTCTAGCCTCTAATACCATTCCCTGTAACAAGAGAAAACAATGACGATAGGCAAACAAGTTTTACTAAATGGAAGATAAAAGAATTCAGATATGAAAGAATAATTTTTAAAAACAATTTTATTGGCACACAATCCACATGTCATACAATTCAGTAGTCCAATCATATTAACAAGAGTTGTACAGTCACTACTATGATAAATTTTAGAACATTTTCTTCTTTCTTGTACTCCTTGTTATCAGCTCCCCATTTTCTCCCAACTCCCCTGCCACCCCCCACGATTATCCTTAGCCCAGCTACTGTTTTTATATTTTTACCAATCCTGGATTTTATTTACAGGAAAACATACAAAATAACTAACAAAGTAAAACAGGAAAACCTCAATCGAAAGGAAAGCGTAAAATATTAAAAACTAGAACAAATTTAAAATGGGTCAAAGATGCACAATGTCAGGGACATAAGCACTAAGACCAGACATTGTGTTCATATGTGAATTTGGGTAAAACCCCAAACCAGCTGCTAGCATCAAGTTGACTTTGACTCATGGAGACCCTATGGGTGCCAAGAGTAGAACGGTGCTCCCTGGCATTTTCAGTGGCAGGTGTTTTGGACATAGATCACTGGGCCTTTCTTTCTACTAAGTGCCTCTGGGTAGGCACAGACCATCAACCTTTTGTTTAGCAGCTTAGCATGTTAACAGTTTGTGCTGCCTCAGGACTGAATGAGGTTAAAGAGGCAGAATGCCTATGGAATATGTCCTGGGGAAATACTGGTGCAAAAAAATCATCCCTTGACCCTTCATTCACCTCCTTTGACCTTTTCCCAGCCCTACTTCTCTTCTGACGATTACTTTCATTTCTTAATTTTGTCTTTGTTGCTACATTTTACTTTTGGGGTTGACATTGCACTCTCCACCCCAAAACTCAGTGCCATTGAGGCCATTCTGATTTGCAGCGACCCTAGGTAGGCTTTCCAGGCCAGTAAATCTTTTCTGGGAGCAAAAAGCCTCCTCCTCCTCCCTCTGAGTGGTTGGTGAATTTGAATGCCGACCTTGTGGTGGGCAGCCTAATTCTTAGCAACAGTCCCACTGGAGCTCCTATATTTAGTTCTCAGCACTACATAAATGCACCCCCTGAAACACACTTCAGTTTGTGTTTTCCTGGCACTCAGAAATGTAATCCCAAAATGAACATGGTCCTGTGTAGCTGGCACCTTGGTCTGGCTTGTCTCAGCCACAGTTTGGGTGAGATTTGATACAGGGTCAGGCTGATTCCCATGTTTGAGTGGCAGGGAAGATACTATGCTGAGGGCGTGCAGTCTCTTGGTGGAGGGATGGAGAACAGTCATGTAAAGATTGGTGGCTTACCAGCAGGATGCCAAAAGGCCTCTTTCTGGACTGTTGACATGCCCTGGGAATTGCAGCTGCTTGGTGGCGATGTACACCGTTGGCCAGATATTTTCAGCAACAGGCGAAGTAGATTGTTTTGCTCCCTTGATTATATTAGTTGAGACAATACCGGAGGCTGGATACTCCACTTGGCTTCTAGTGGCATCATCCTGTCTTGTTCTGCTTGTCAGACAAGTTTAAAACTGTCACCAGCATCCTGACCCATTCACCTTGCCTTGTAGTATTTGGCCTCAGACATCTGGAGAGCTGAGGCCCTGCCATGCAATTTCAAATTTCCATTCCCTCCAAGTCCCAGCAATGCATGCCCCTGGTTGAAAGGAAACTAGATTTAATATTTGACCATCCCATCTCTGAACTCCCAATTCTCCAACACATTTCTTTTCCTGCTTCAAAAACGATTAGGTTCTCTGCTAGGAATGGCCTCTGCATTCTGACCTGGACTTATTACATTATCTGGATTAATTCTCTCATACCTTCCTGATGTCCCTTTAGACTCCAGTCAGTTTTTCCTGTTCCTTTACTCAAATTCTCAATTCTTTCTTTATTCTTTATATCCTTCATCTCCTGTCACTTCTTTGTATGCACCTCCATTCTCCAAAACTCCTTATACATCCGATTTGAAGATTATTTTCCCCTGTGGTGCCTAGGAAGGGACAGATAAGCTACTGTAAGCTTCCTTTTTGAGATAGATAATTGCATTTCAAAATACTTGATAGCGAAGCATGGTCCCAGGTTATGATGATGAAGTGATCAAAAACACAATTTCAGTCCCGGACGTGTTCAGTGTCACATGCAAAAAGAAAACAGAAACCAACAGAAAGACATGACAAATAATTACAATGCCGTGGAATAAGTTTGGGGGAAGAAATATGCATACAAAATCTGAAAATATCAAGGATGGATCAATATATTTTCTCTGTAGAATAAGGGAAAGCTATAGACTAACTTAACAATTCAATTTCTAGATTCTTTCTACATGACACAGTACCCAAGAAAAACCGGAACTGCATTGGGCGGAGTGGAACTTTTGTAGCACACATTTTTCCCTGCTAAGCAAGCATCAAGAAACTCGTTCTGAGTTAGTGTGGCCACTGGGGTTGCCTGGGAAGGTTCTTTCTTGTCACAGTGAATTTTTTCGTAAAAGCAGTTTCATTTAAACCTCATTTTTTTGTGATGGCCAATTTAAGAGAACAGTGTGTGGCTGTGAAATTGTGTTTCCCATTCAGGAAAAATACCACAGAAACTTTTCATAGAGGGTTAGAAGATGTTGAACACAGCTTATAAGGGCAGGTTTTCTCATTCCAAAAAAGGTGAAATGTTGATTGATGACAAATCTTGTTCTGATGTCTGTCAACTTCCCGAATAGACTTAAATGTCAACTCGTAGTGCATTTGGAGTTCATTCCACCAGGTCAGACTGTTAAACAAGCTTTCTATTTAGAGGTTCTGAAAAGATTGTGTAACAGGGTGTGACCAAAAAAAAAGGCTGATTTGTGGCACAGGAGATTGATTTTTGCTACCACAACAATGCACTGGCTCATACAGCCATCTCAGTGATCCAGTTTTGGGCCCCAAACAGCATGCTTCTCTTGCCCCACACACCTTACTCACCTGACCTTATTCCATGCGACTTCTTTTTGTTTCTGAGAATGAAGAGGGGCATGAAAGGATAGTGATTTGAAGATGCAGAAGGGTGAAGAAAAAAACCGAGGAAGGTGCTGTCAGCCATCCAAACAGATGAGTTTGAAAAATGTTTCCAAGAATGGAACCACAGATTTGACAAAATGTATTAATTACAATGGATTGTGCTTTGAAGGGGATAAGGTTGTTTTCTGGAAAAAAATTTAAATACATAGCTTTGAAAATTTGGGGGCAGGTACCCTCTTGTATATTCAAGAAACGTATTACAATTTGTTCAGGGGCAAGAGCAATCCTTGCTGTATCAATGATAATAGACTTCAAGAGATTAAGTTGCTTGCCCAAAGTCACTTAACATATAAAGACAATGTTGGCTGTGATGTATTATGATAAGTAATATTCGCTTCTACAAGAGGGAAATCCCCACAAGCTCAATGGATTCCAAAATAAAACCAAGCTCACTGTCTTTGAGGCAATTTCAACTCCTAGTGAACCTACAGGACAGGGTAGAACTGTCCTGTGGGTTTGCAGGCTGTAACGTTTAAATGAGTAGAAGTCCCCAGTGTTCTCCTGCTCAATGGATTAGCATAATGAAATCGGCTTTAAAATTTTTTTTCATTACCTTCTATGAGACTCATTTGGGGTGTGATCTTCAAGCCTTTGTGAGATTGCCACCTGAAACGTTCAGCCTCCGTCACTGTCGCAGCAAGAGAAGAGAAAGGCCCCCAAGGCACATTGACTCTGAAGTACTTGGTCTTTGAAGAGACAGGTGTCATTTTCTCTCATGGTTCATTCGCATACTCACATCTCCTTGCTTCACAATGAGAGATGTATACGAGTTTACGAGAGTTGGAAAATTAAACTCATCTTTGCTACACCTGATTCCCATGGAAATCAGCACTCTACTAAACTTGCTGTTTTAAATGGAGTCAATTCTGACTCATAGCAACCCTAAAAGAGGGAGCAGATCGGCCCCATGGGGTCTCCAAGGCCATAAGATTTAGGGGAGCAGATTGCCAGGTTTTTATCCCGCAAGACTGCTGATGCGTTCAAACTGGAGACCTGGTGGTTAGCCGCTGAGTGCTCAGCTACTACACCTTTCTCATTTTACTGTCAACGTGTGTTCCTTAATGTAAGCTGTTGACATGGTGGAGCATAAAGGATTTGTTTTCATGAGCTCTATGAACAGGTATATCAATAGAGGCTTCTATAAATACATAGATAATTGCGGGATACCTTCTAGCTCATTAATTTTCTTTTTGTTGTTTTGCTTTTTATTTATTTATTTATTAACATTTTATTAGGGGCTCATACAACTGTTATCCCAATCCGTACACACATCAATTGTGTAAAGCGCATTTGTACATTGTATCTCAAAACATTTTCTCTCCATTTAAACCCCCGACATTAGGTCCTCATTTTTCCCCAGCTCATTCATTTTCATGACTGCAGCTGATCTTCTGAGCAAGACTTGTGTTTATCTTCTTCCTCACGCTTTTAAAGAGTTCATGTCCACCCTCTTCTCTGAAGGGTCTGACCAATCTTTTGTTCAACTAGAGTTGAGAGGTTTTTCATCGTGCTGCATGGTCCCTCGTTGTGTTAATCATGTTGTAACTCTTACTGCAGAATGAAATGCCTGGCGTAGTAAATAATAGTATTAGAACTGTCTGAAAGAAAAGGTCAGTCTTATATCTGCTTGCTGATAGGGGAGTTTAATATACTCTCGCTATTATTAATAATAGTAATTAGACTCTATTGATTTAGCTGATCCTAAGGTCCCTAATGTTCTTCCTGAGCATGAGTTGGCATATTGTAGCGTGGCATTGCAAGCTTCATAAATCACGGCCAGGATCTTCTTCCCATTTCACGAAGGTGTGGCATTTATTTGTTTGGGGCTGCTTTCCCACCACTGACACGTTTAGCAGAGATTTTTATATAAACTTAGAAGACCCTTTCCTAAGACCATTTCCTGTTTGGGGGAGGTAGTCAGGGTAACATTAACCAGAGCACTTCGTATTTTCACCATTTAGCACAGCCACTGGTGCAAATCAAGGGGACAGGCATCTCTGTTGGAGGCAATAACACTTGCGGTGGAGAATTCATCTCAGCCCTGAAAAAAAGAAAAGAAGAGAAAAACATATTTCAGTTGAAGTTGTCCTACAGGGGGCAGACAGAGGAGAAGAAAATGGAAAATATTAGCTGGCTTGGTGAACAAATCAACTTCCTATCTGTTACAGCTTCTCTGTCAAGATCACCTTTGCAATAGGTTTGCAGAGATAGCATTCAAATGTGACAGGACTATCCTGGTTTAAAGGTTGCACACACAGTAGGCAATTTGACAGGTGCTCCCCATTCAAATGGATTTCTCTCCACATTTATTCATGTGCCCTGGATTCTCCCTAATATCCCACACTTTGGATTAAGACACTACAGGTCTCTATTAAAATGAACCAATGTTGCCTGGTAGGGGTGAGCTACTTATACTTTATCATTAATGTCTGACTGTGAGTAATTAAAATGAATTTTCTTCCCTTGGCTAGACTTAAAAGAAATACTAATGGTCACGCTTAAATTTTTTTAAATATGGCGTGCTAGGCTTTACAATGCAACCTGTTATTCCCCCATTTGTTTTCTAGAATAATCACATGACTTACAGTTGCAGAGAGGATCTGTCATTCTCCTTTACTAGATGAAGGGTCAGAAGCTCTGAGGGATGAATTGACTGTTTGAGGGCATTCTAGAGGAGCTGGGCTATAGAAGGAACCAGTGAAGGGAAGTAGTGAAGGGAAAGGAGGGCCATGTGGACAGTAGATACGAGAAAAGGTGTGAGTGACCCACAAGTGAACATACTGCATAGTAAGATGGATTTCTTGAATCTTTAGGAAGTCAAGTCATGTTTATTGAGTTTTCTGGGCCCTAAAGTATAGGGTTTAGGGAAGGGATAGAGGCACAAAGAACATTATTTGCCTTTCAATGAGTGTTTATGTTATGCTAACTACTTGTCAGCCAAGAAATTAACCTACTCCTTGCCTGGGGCGAGTCAGCTGCACAAGACCTCTTTAAAGTGTTGAGAAGCAAAGATGAGGACACTTTGAGGAGGAAGGTGACCGTGATCCAAGTCATGGAATTTTCACTCAACTCATATGCTTGTGAAGGTTGGACATGGAATGAAGGAGACCGACAGAAAACCAGTGCATTTCCACGGTGGAACTAGGGAAGAATATTGAAAGTAGGACCGCCAAAAGAACAAACAGATCTATGCTGGAAGAAGAACAGCCAGAAGGCTCCATAGAGGCAAGGATCGCAAGACTTTGTCTCACATGCTTAGGACATGTCAGGAGAGACCAACTACTGGAGAAAGACATCGTGCTTGGTAAAGTAACAAAAAAGAAGGACCTTGGCAAGATGGATTAACACTCTGGCTGCAACAATGGGCCCAAACAAGAACAATTGTGAGGATGGCGCAGGACTGGTTAGTGTTTTGTCCTGTTTAGCGTATGATCACTATGGGTCGGAACAACTGGAAGGTACCTAACAACAGCACCTGTCAGTTTGCCATGCTATATGGTTTCATATGTTTTTTATGGCTCAAGGTCAGCAATTCCCACTAGTCATCCCATGGGAGAAAGATGAGGCTTTCTGCTCTCTTAAAGATGGACATTGGGCCTCAATTCAAGTACTCCCTTAACACAAGAACACTTTGTTCTAACAATCCGGCATTCTGTGATGTTCACCTTCCTGACACAATCGCTGAAGACAAAATGGGTGCATAAACAAATGTGGCAAAAAAAGCTAATGATGCCCAGTTATCAAAAGATGTAGCAACTGGGGTCTTAAAGGCTTGAAGGTAAACAAACAGCCATCTAGCAGGGAAGCAACAAAGCCCACATGGAAGAAGCACACCAGCCTGTGTGATCCTGAGGTATCAATGGGATCAGGTATCAATCATCTAAGACCCAGAATAAAACCATACCCAATGTGAATGAGGAGGAGGTATGGAGGGGAGACACAATGCTCATGTGTAGACGATTGTACATCCCCTCACAGAGGGGTCACAGGGAAGCGATCAGCCAGTTAGGGTGCAGTAAAACACTGATGAAACACACAACTTTCCTCTAGCTCTTTAGCACTTCCTTCACCCAACTATCATGACCTCAATTCTATTACAAGTCAGATTAGACCAGGGCATGCACACTGTTACAGATAAGAGCTCAAAACATGGGGAATCTGGGATAGATAAACCCCTCAGGGCCAACAAGGAGAGTAGAGATACCAGGAGGATTAGGGGAGAGTTGGGGGAGAAAGGGGGAATTGATCACAAGGATCAACCTAGAACCCCTTTGCAGGGGGACGAATAACAGAAAAGTTGGTGAGGGGCAACAGAGGATGATGTAAGATATGGAATAAAATAATCTATACCTTATCAAGCTGTTGTGAATGAGGGTGGGGGAAGAAATGAGGAGCTGATATCAGGGGCTCAAGTGGAAAGAGAATGCTTTGAAAATGATGATGGTGACATATGTGCAAATGTACTTGACACATTGGTGGAATGTGTGGATTGTAATAAGAGATGTAAGAGCCCCAATAAAAGTATTTTTTTTAAAAAAAGGTTCCAGTCTCAGAAACCCAATGGAACAGTTCTACTCTGCTCTATCTGGTCACTATGAGCCAGAATTGACTCCATGATAGTAAATCTGAAGCTCAAAGGCATAGTATTTTAAATAACAACAGGATCACCCATGTAGGACAGTTTTCCATAGAGCTCTTCGACTAAGAATAGGAAAAAGGGCCTGGTGATCACATCCCCAAATTTCCAACGAAACCCCAATTGATCACAATAGAACCTTGACTGACAAAGTATCTAGGTTGGAAGACACTATACAATATATACAACAGTGGACTCAATCCTACCAATGATCATCATGATGGCTCAAGACTAGGCAACAGTCGGCTCAATTTTACTATGGTCACAATGAGTCAGTGCTAACTCAACTGCAAATAACACCATGCTTCAACCCTTTGGGGACTCATGTAGGCAGAGTAAAATGATTCCTTATGATTTTCTTGGTTCCAGTCTGCAGAGAAGCTGATTGCTAGAAGAGTCCAAGGTTCCTCTGGTTGGGTTTGAACTGTCACTATTCCAGCTAGTAATTGAACCTTTCCTTGTAAGCATTGGACTCAATTAGGATACTGTTTAAATACTGGACTAGATTTAAATTGGACAAGATTAAAAATACTGTTTTGTGTGGTTTTCATCTTCCCTATGATACTGCTAAATTGGTAGCATGCCAAATGTATGGATGAATTAAAGGAGTTCCAATTTTTTTTTGAAAAAAATCTTGTCCGAGGTTTCTTTGCTTAGAAATGGCAAAATGTTTTCTTACTCCTAAGACTCCTATTCTTTTCACAGCCACACACTGAAAGACAAGAAAGCAAACAAAGAAAAGGTCATGGAGGGGCCTTGAAAACAAATTTTACTTTCTTCACATCTGCCTCGGCCTGGGCTTCTCTGCCCCTCCCCTTCCCATTAACTCTGTAATCCCGCAAAGAGTAGAATGCTGGTCACACAACGCCCAAAGTGAGGGCTCAACCAGTTCCTCTCTGGATATTCTACTCCAGCTGCCAACGTTTCTCACTTCCACTCTGTGTTCATTATGTTGAGTGTTTCCAATGTTTGCTTCAGGACTTTCCTATTGTTCTTGATGGAAAGTGATGAGATTGTTATAATTATATTTTTACTCCAAGGTGCTTCTCCCCTCCTCCCATCCCTTAATTTCTTAACATCCTCACCATGTGAAGGCTGCTTATGTCAATAATTAGCCCCAATTACTTTTAGGTTCTATATAACCTATCAACGTATCTGGCTAGATTTTAATTTTTCTTTTTTTTTAACCAGAGGAAGAACTCATTAAGGGCAGGGTGAGTGATATAAGAGAAGGCGGGCAGCTTAACTTCCCGTTCGCATTTGCTACCACATGTGCTGTAAATTGGAATTACTCTCTCCTTGATTGAAAGGTGACCACCTCTTGGGTGAAATGTGGCAGCTGTTTAACAGAAAGAACATTAATAAAACATGATCATCTAAGAAACAGCGAAGATAATGATGAGCTCTTGCATTTAATTGACAAAGCAGTTAGAAGTTCTGAGAGGCAAGAGGTAATTTTTTATTGTTGAATTTTTATCTCCTCACTGAATGACCTGGGGTGAGCTGCTTAATTTGTCCATTACTCAGTCTCCTCATCTGTAAAATGGGGATAACAAGACTTACCTGGCAGAGGGATTATTGGAATTATTTCACCCAAAGTCCTCTGAGATCCTTGATAAATGGTGCCAAGTGATTCCAAATGATTAGCATCCTTATTATTCTGACACGCGCCCATAAGGCCCATCGATCAAACCCCATTCTAGCTGAACTGGGCAGAGCGATGGATTCTGTGACTGCATTCGATGGCAGTTTGCCCTGAAGATAAAGTCTGTCACACACAATGTCTCCCCAGAGCAAGCTTAAGCTGGTTGCAGTATTGATGTGGGTGATCTGCCCGCCAGGGTGCACAGAAGCAGTTTAACGAGAGCTAATTATGGCCAACAATAACGCCAGAGCCAGGCACTCACCTCTGATTATGATGGGATGTTGGAAGAAACGCTTTCTGACCCCGATAATCAGGTGGAATTTTCTGCGCCGTTGGCATGGGTAGCATTCTAAAATGTGTCGGGGCATCTTGGACTTCAGAGAAAAGCGACAAGCCACATTCTTTTCGAGGGAGAAAGAGGACCACAGAGAATCATTATCCTTGCAAATCACTCTCTCTGACTCCCCTCACATATTTACTTTGACTGGTTTTTGTTGTACAAATGATGTGCATATTCCTGGAATAGGGATGAGAGAGAATGGCGAGATGTAGCAAGACAGGTAAGATGTAGTTAATGGAAGTACAGCTTCAGGGAAGGTAGGAGGAGTCAGTGGTGAGTGTAGGAGTTTTGATCAGAGAGATTCTTAAATTATAACTCCATTGTATGGTCAACATTGCTAACCATAAGATTGCAAGCTACAAATATATATAATCCTCCAATCCAACTGTCTTCATATCCCAGACTATGACCTCATTGACAAGTATCATCATTTTTCACCTAGGTGACACATTAGTAACCTTTACCTGGCCTACCATGCTTTGATTCCTGCTCACCTATAGTCTGCGTATTCAATACACACCACCTGTAGTCTCACCTGTTTAGAGCCTTACTCACCTGTAGTCTGACTATTCGACACACAGCAGTGAGGTTACGCAGAATTATTTACTCAGCTGCTTCAGCCTTGCGAGGCTTCTTCCCTACCCCTTTGCCATTAGAATCAAATTTAAAATCTTATCACTGCCTAGTCATTAGACCCTAATGATTTCTATCACTCACCTTTAATCCAATCCAATTCCCAAATCTGCCTATTTCCTAAATTCAGTCCGTGTGATATTTTATCTTTGGGTTGAAGTACTCTGATAATTAACGCCACCAAATATGGGGTATCTTTTTTTTCAGAACAATAAATATTCCAATAGAAGTATGACTCTTTGACAACATAAAAAGCATTTTTTTTAGCTCAGCAGATACATTTTTCTACCCCGCTACAAATGTTTTCCCCAAAAAGATAGGACTTTGGTTTGGTTTGGTATGGTGATCTGGGGGCTGTTTTTGAAAGGTTTCAAATCATCAGTGATGCAAAAAGGTGTTAAAAGAAGCCCGTGTACGTGTTTGTCTTTGCATCTGAACCAGAGCAATCAAAGTAGCCATAAACACAGATGAGATGATATTTCCAACTCTGTGACGCAGCTGTGAAATGCTAGGAAACAAAGACTGGAAACACGAGAGCTCCTCACGATCAAATTGTCAGCCGGACTCTTAGAGCAGGACATGCTCAGGACCAACAGGAGGACCCAGTACTGAAAGATGAAACGAGTCTCTCTTGACGTTGACACCCCATGTGGTGGGGACAGGCAACATTATTGATAAGCCATTACCAAGTAGAGAGTGTGGAAAACAGAAGGCAGAGCCCTGAATCAGCGTGGTAGAATCCTGGCAGGCTTCCTTAAGGAGGAGATTCTTAGAATGACTTAATTGATGAGAGGGGAATGGTGACACTTTGAAGGGAGACACATGAGCTCTGCGGACCCTTGGAGCATCATTTTGCTTTTGAACTTCATGTTGTTCTATTGCAGTCATGTTTCCCCTTGAGTAGAGAACACGATTGTCCCACCTAGCTGCCAATATCACACTCCTACTGACAGAAACTAATTTCTCTCTCCAGCAGCCAGGTGAAGAACCCCATGTGAAATATTCTTATTTTCCAGGATTGAGTTTTCTCTCTAATCCCAGTGGCCCAACTCTCACCCATAACGTGTGCCTTTAACTTGTTTATCAAAGAAGATACCAGATTCCATTTGAAACGCATTTCTTGACATGCTGATGAGAACATAGCTAAAAGAAAGGCAGAAAGCAGTAATCGTGCGACGACGCATAGAGGATTATGGTGCAGACAAAGCAGTGAATACATCCAGGGACTATCCTCAAGCCCATCCGTGAGCAAATTAAAGAGACTCCATGTGTACATTTCAGTTGTCCCTAGACAATACAAAATATTAAATGTTCAGTTGCTGACAGGTTGGAGCTTCAAACTCACTTGCAGAGACACCTCAGAAGAAAGTCCTGGTGATCTATCTCCATGGGGAAGGTCAAAATCACTGGGAACTCGATGGAGTTACCATGAGGTGGGATTGACTAGATAGCAACTGGTTTCATTTTCTCCTTTTTCACGTGGTACCATGGTAAGTCCTGTTTGGCAGTGCAATACACTAAATATCTGCTGGTGGGTTAAGCGTGGGGCTGCCAAGTGCACAGTCCGCAGTCAGAACCTAGCACCTGCTCCATGGAGAAAATTGAGGCAACCTGTTTCCAGTCTGCTTTCCAAAGATTTACAGCCCTGGAAACCCTCTTCCATTCTGTAGGGTCATGATGGTCAGAATCCACTCGACAGTTGTGGAATTTGCTTTAGGGTAATGTCTGTACCTGCTGTCTGGCAGGGGCTTTGCTGATTTTTAATCATCTCATAATGGTCTCGTACATCTCTCAGGAGCAGTGGCAGTTGCTATCAGTAGAGTCCATGATGACTCAATGATTAGGCTCCTGAGCATCTTCAATGGCTAAATTTTTGGAAGCGTATTACCTGGTCTTTCTTCTGAGATGCCTTTTTGGGGGGCTCATATTGCCAGCATGCTGGTAACAACCAAGCACATCAACTGTGTGTACACCCCAGGACTGCTGCATCCTTCAGAAAGATTATTTTATGGGGCAGAGAGGTTTATTAACTCTTCAGATGATCACATAATTAATCTGTCGAGTTTTCATTTGTGTTTTTGTTTAGAAATGTTATGTTCCCTCCGCTACACCATGTGGGTTCTTCCGAAAACAATAGTAGGGCATAATTCATAATCTTTTCAATGGCCAGAGGTGTGCAAATAGGAGCTTTGTTTTCTTTGCTTTTTGCTGACTTTACAGTAAGAGGGTCTTCTTTCTTCAGATTTTAATGTGCTGCGTCAGGAGAAAATGTATAATGAGCGCGCTGGATTTTCTGTCTTTTGAGCTGATTCTGTAAGATGTGTCACATGTCTTTCCCTTAGAGAGAGCAATTAATGGGGTGTACTGTTCTTTCCATATCTCATCGTCTCTGGAAGAATTTTTCTCTGGGCGCACAGTGGGGGAGAGGAGAAGGGGCAGGGTGGCAAGAGCAGAAGAACACATGTAAAGTTCTGCATTCATATTGAATATTTTCCCAGTAGGATGGCATGGGCAAACATCAATGGTTACATGGGAATTACCCCTTGCTTTTATAGAGAGGTTTTCTTATGAAGCTTGGGTAACAATTCTGATAGAGGGTCACCGTCACCAGCTCTCTGATTGGGGACTGACAAGGATTGTGAGCAAAGCCTGGGATACTTGGTAGAAAACTCCGGTTGGGTTACCCCCAAATCAAGGTGAGCATGAGCTTACCAGTGCTTAATAATATGTAGTGAATAATTGCATATCTGTGGTCAAACCCACATTTTCTACATTTTCCCCTCCAGATTACTGAGTAAGCACAAGTAAACCTGTGCTCCCCTTGTTTTTGTAGGTAATTCACCCCTGGCAGATGTAAATGATTTGCACCAACTCACATAATTATTAAGCAGGGGAACTTGGATTTGAACTTAGTGACTATAATGTCAGCAGGAGAGCTCAGAGGAGTCCTGACGGTTCAGTGGTTAAGCACTGGCATCAAAGGTTTGAACCTACCAGCCCCTCCAGAGGAGAAGAGATCTGCTTTGTAAAGATTACTAAGAACATATGAAATGTAAATAATCACTTATCACCAAATCAATTCCAACTCATAATGACCTGAAAGGGCTGGTCAGCAGAACAGCCCTGGGGTGTTTTGCCACCAGGATTCCAGGCGTAAACATCACAGCCTAGAAAACTCAGTGGGGCAGTTAAACTCCATTCCTTCAGACATCCAAGAGTTAGAATTGACTCGATGGTATCCAAAACATTTGGAGCCCAGCATTTTGTTCTGGCCATGACGGAAGTGTGTCCATATGCTAAAAAATAGCTGAAGTTAAATTTCAGTCAAAAATGACTCTGATTGCTTACTACTTAATATAATAAGAAATGTGAAATTTTTAAACTTTAATCTTTCGTGGAGGACTTCTATAACTCATGTATGAGACCAAACCAGGTCTCAGTCTACGCTGCTGAGAGACAAAGACAGAAACTGGCTGACAGCAAAAGAGGAAAGCTTCACTTTGTTTCATCAAGTGAGGAGCAAACCGGGACTACAGTCACCAAGGCAAGTTCCCCAAAAAAGGAGATTTGCAATTTTATGACTGTATACCAGAAAATAAATTGAGTTAATTATGAATATGCAACAGACTTTTGAGGGATGGTCATGAATATATATTAGGGTGCAGTTATTATTCTTGATAGGAAACGGCTCATCAGATCTCTTCCTTTTAAATGCCATCCAGTGTTTGTCTGGCAACGTCTTGTTGGCAACTTTTGGTTCCTTAGCCAAAGTTCTTTTGTTCTGGATGACCTCAAGGTTATAACCTTCCTTTCTCTGCTGTTCCCTGGACTCACTCCTTGAGCTATGATGTTGAACCCATAGTGCCTGAGTTTAACTATTAGTTCCACTCCCTTTCTGTGTTGGGATACTTTCCTGGGAGGAAAGGGCTCAAAAGACAAATTATCAGGAAGGGAAGTGCTAATTAGTTATGGGTAACATGTGAGATGTATATATTTTCCAACATCCTGTGACAAATCTCATGTCCTTGGCCAAGCTGTGGAATGTACTACTTGACACAGGGTTAACCATGTTGGGGAGTGGTCTCATGTAGTAGTTGAGAAACACTGAGGACTTAATAAACATTCCTCGTGATGGAATGGCAAGAATAGAATGTCTTCAGATAATGATGCGAACACCAAGAAGATAGCTGAAGAGAATGGTAAAGAGTCAGTTTCTATGACCTGGTCGTTTAGAAATTCTAATGTAAAAACCTTGCATAAATTATATGTACAAAGTTAAGCATACTTTTCAAAATATATGCTGTCAGTTTGGGTTGACATCTAAAGTGTTGAAGATGCTTCCGCATTCTTTATGGAAAAACTGGGCAAGATAAAAATCAACAAATTTTCTTGGATCGAACAGACAACTGAGGTTGCAAGGAAAACTGCCTTGAAATATGAAATATGAAAAGATTGGTCTTCTAGAAGACAATAACCAGGATGTACTGGCTGGGAGCAGCAGCCCTGGAAGCATCCAGTGGTAGAGATACTTACATAGTCATTTCAGTGAACCACTGGAGACAGCATGGAGACAGCGTGAGAGAGAAATTGGTGGCCCAGGTTTGGAAGAGGTTGTGATACTAGAGTCTATGAGTTTTATGTCCAGGAACTCCACCAGATTTTCTAGGTAAAGATCCCAGTCAAAAGCACTCCTGGCCCAGGTGGGAGAAGCTGGGAGCAATCACTGTGAACTATGTTCAGTCTTCCATAACAAAGACCTACTCTCCAGGGAAAGAGCTTTGCAAGAGCCTTACCTAGCTAGGAGGAAGGAACAGAATTATTCCCACTTCAAGTCCCGCTGATCTTCGGTATAGTTTTTGAGGTAGAACAGGCATAGAAGACCAAGACCACAGCTTCAGGAGAATAGATTGCTGCTGGCGGGGAAAAGGAGGAGGGGGCTTGTTGGGGAAGAACTACATGCAGGAGAAACATTGGTGAAGCCAGCCCAATAAAAGGCAGAGATATAACTGACTGATCACAGAGCATGCTCTGTGACATTAAAAAAAAAAAATCATTCAGGAAACAAGAACAGTGAAACATTTGCTATCAAGTCACGCCCAACTCATGCTACTCAGGGTGATCCCTTGGGTTTTCCATGCTAATTTGTCAGAAGTAGAATTCCAGGACTTTCTTCTAATTTTCCTCTGCTTAGGGCACAGAGACCCCTTTATGGCCGGATTCTGCTGGTGTTGAGCTTCTTGAAAGGAGTGGTGGTGTAGTGGCAACACAGAAATCCAACAAACAGGTAGGAGGAGGCAGCACAGCAGGTTTATTGGACAGTAAAGTCGGGATACCTTGGAGACAGACTCTCAGTGGGGCTACATTACCTAAGCAGTGCAAGTAGGGAGACTCATCCAGAGCTGGCAGGTCCTTTTTATATGTCTGACAGGAGCTATTGAGCTTGGGGTTGGGGTTTTTCCAAAAAAGTCGTTGTCTCTGATTGGCTGAAATTCAAGCATGGTCCCTTCTTAACTGGGATCCAACTATGTCCTCATTTTGCAAGGTCCTAGATGGTCAGGCTCATGGCCTCTGGCCTCCCCATTTATGGTATGTGGCGACTCATCATTCAGACTGGTCCTTGTCACTGGGAAGATTTCAACCTCCAACCTTTCTGTTGGTGACTTGCATATTAACTATGTATACTACACAAAGAGTAGACCAGTTGTTACGAAGTAGATTCTGACTCTGGGTGACACCATTTTTATCCACACAGAGCTGTGTCCCACTGGGCTTTTAATAGCTGATTTTTCAGGAATAGATCTCCAGCCCCTCCATGGGAAGTTCGCTAGATGAATTCCAACCTCTAAGCTTTTGGTTAGAAACTGAGAGCATGCATTCATGGTTTGTCCCACATTCAGGGACTCCTTCCCAAACATTACAATCACATGAAAAGGAAAGAGGGGTCCCTGAGTATTGCAAGAAGTGCTGGACACTAAACAGAAGCCGAGCAGTTAAAATTCACCTACAGGTAACTTGGAAGTAAGGCTTGGCAATCTGCCTGTAGTTCAACTCATCCAATCTGTTGAACTAAAGCAGGGGAGGGGGGGTGGCACTACTTTACGTTATTGCCAATGGATTTAATCATGTACAGTTACTTTGTAGCAGCCATTGACTGGTGTTTGACCAACTGAACACTGTCATTAAGCCAAGGTGATGAATAAAGTTAACCATTAGGGTTTTCCCACTGTAAACTTGGTACCCACAAAGATCTCTTTAAACCATATGTGATCTCCAACTAATGACAATAACAAAGTTGTATTTCCCCCAATGTGAAAAATCTATCTTGTGTGCAAATGAAAATTCACTAACTCATTTTCCAGAGAAGATGAAAAGTTAATGCATCTTATGATTTATAAAAATTAATAAGAGAAAAGGAAGAGAGAGACTTGGTTGTGTGTGTGTGTACATATACACAAACATATCCATACAAAAACAAGGAATACACACTCACAACAATATAGTCTTCACTTCTGCAACTGATCAAGTGGACATAGTTGCTATTTGTAAGTACAGTCTTCCAGCACTCCTTCTTTACCCGTTTGCCTTTCTAAGTGTAACACACAAGCACCACAGTTAATTATGATTCTTCGCTTGGTGAAAATACTCAAACATTTATCCCTGAAAGGCCTAAACCTAATGACTTGTTTATTTTTCCAATGATTCTAAGCACAGGACATAGTAGGACTTAAGAGGTGCCATTTATATCAAACATTCTTTCCTCTGCCATATAATCACAATTCATTTTTCTCTTAGTAATCAGGATTCCACAGCACAGTTCTAATCTACTCTATAAAGTTGCCATGAATCAGAGTCAACTTGACAGTACAGAGTTTGTTTGTTTTTAATCAGGATCAACAGAATCACTCAATATAGAAATTCACTCATCTGTGGCTCCAAAGGCATGAGGAACCCAAAGTGGCATCTCTGTCATTGACACGTCCAGCACCATTGTAACTGCAGTGTCGTATGGCTCCAGTAAAAGAACATGTAGATGTCAGTCTATACCTGTTGCACAGCCTTCTCTTAACCTGGGTTCCTATCAAAAGTAAGCAATTTTTTTAGGTCACTTGGTAAATTGGCCAGAGTAGTCTTCCAAAATAAGAAATGTTTTGTTTACAAATTACAGAGACCCACTAAGTATTCTAGCTTTTTAAAAATTTGTTGGATGTTCACTCATGGCCACTGAGTCTACTCTGACTCATGGGAATGCTCCTGTGAACTACCCTATGGGTTTCTGATAACTGAATCTTTAAGGAAGTAGAACATCTCAACGGGCTCTCAGGGAAGAGCTGGTGTCTTCAAACCGCTGACCTCATGGTTATCAGGCAACGCACGAGTCTCCCTACTGTAGGAAGTTCCAGGAGGAACTTTTCATCTTTTTCGTTTGGAGGGATATATTGACATGCCCTATACCACTATTGTCATTGTGTGCAGTTGAGTTTATTATAACTTCTAGCAACCCTCTATCAATATGCATGTAGATATTTTACTGATATGGATTTTCAATAAATTGTGACCATTGATTTGATTGTAACTCAAAGTGATGACCTAGGCTTTCCAAGGCTATAAGTCTTGACTTGCGCAGACAGATTTATCCTTCTCCTAGGAAGTTGATGGTAGACATTGCTCTGCGAATCTGTGGGTAGTAGCTTACCACCTAACCCACAGTGTCACTGAGACCCCGGATCTGTTGTTGAATTTATTTTCCTCCCTCTGGCATGCAAATATCTCACAAATAACTCTAGAGTAGTGGCTGCTTCTTTCTCAGTGGGTTCAATGAGTTTGATGTCTTCAATCTAATGGACCAGCGTGATGTCTTATGAAGAGAAAGGTGGTCAAAATTCCTCTGAACTAAGGACTGGCTAATAATGTGCTGTGCAGTAGACCTGTGCAGATGTATTGTTGCCCTTGACAGCAGAAAGCAGCTGAAAATCTTAATGATCTTTACTAAGAAAAATCTTTAAAAATAAAATTTAAAATAAAAAGCTTTGATGAATCAATAGCTGTATACCAAAAGCTGTATACCAAGGACCAGGGGATGAGTTAATTTGCTCAAGCAATGTAACTACATCTGAAATAAGACCAATATCTTAAACTATATCTTGGTTAACTTTAAAATAATCTACTGTAATTCTTTATGATTTCTGGCTGCTTAAATAGGTAAATTTAACGTATGTGTTATGGGAATCCCCATCCCTAAGCACTGCAAGCCCTTAAAGGAATCAGTCTCTACAAGTACTCTAGGAATGCAGCATTGGTTTGGGTTTACTATTATTCTAGGTCAAGACAATTATAATGGATTCCACATGGGCTTCCAAGCCATACTAAGCCCTGCTTCATTGTCAGGTAACTGATGTTCGTTCCCTTTAGTTGCTCAGTATGTGTATCCTAGTTATACATTTTTGTACCAGGGATATCACAATAGGCTAGGTTTGAGGACCCACTGGGATACAGAGCAGAGCTAAGTTTCCATTGATCATGTGACCTTCACATTGGGTGCTTGAAACTAGTGTCAATTACAATTCCAGTATCCAGTGGTCCATAAAGTCTGATTATTTCATTTAACCCAATGAATTATCATCAAAATGATGGAAAGTAATAAATCCCTTTGGGGAAATTTGGTAGAAATATTAACAGTAGAAAACTTTGGCAGTCTCTAGGTCCTTCCTAAAGAGGACTTGGCCTCGGTAAGGAGTGGAATTGGTAAGTTGGATAGTCTGCACATTGATTCATAGTCCAAAACTCTAATATGAAGATTCATATTATGCTTCTTTTAACTTGATTTTGAGAATTTCTGCTTACCCAGGTCAAGTAAATATTTAGTAGGCTTCCTTCTATTTCACGCCTGAAGACATCATGACCAATTTGGGAACACCATAGGTCTATGCGGATCAGACAACAATGATTACTATTTTGATTTTGCTATTATGGCAACTTATCCATATCTTTTAAGTGAATAAGTTCCCCTATCACACTAGGATTCAGTTATGTGCCTCTTCTCCCTCCATTGCATTTATTATATCAGATTCAGGGGTGGCAGTTCCCCTGTAATAATATCTAACCAATGAGAAAAGCTACCCTAGACTTGTCCTCACAAATGTATTCTTCATCATGACAGGGAAAAAGGTGTCCACTAGGCACTCCTACGTTGAATGGGTGAGTCTGACATGAAAAATACACTCTAACTCTTCAGTTCCCTGAGCCTTTCAATGCATTTGTATAGTACATCAGGAAAGTTCTGACATTTCAACATCATTTAGTGTTGGCTACCTGTTGGAACACATTGCTTTCAGCCAACCGAGCACTACTAGATTCTTTCTAACCTCTTTAATGGCATTTCCGTTAACCACTGGCATCGAGTCTATTATGACTCAGACTGGCCCGGTGCTGTTTCCAAGTCTGCAGATCATTCAGGGAAAGAGAACTTCATCTTGCTCCCACAGAGTTCACCTGGGTTTCAATGATTAGAAATCCATTTATGCAACAGCTTCACAAGGGCTCCTTACATCTCTGCTAAGCATGTAATACAATGATGTAAGAAAGAATAAAATTGGTTCCATCTGAATTTATTAATATGGGCATTTGTGCATAAGGGGACAAAATTAATAAATTCAGACTGATTCAACTTTATTTTTTCTTATACCATTAGCCAACTGCTTAATATCCATCCACACATGGCAACCACAATTCTGTCTATTTAACTGAGAAATATCATGTAGTGAGTTTCTTTGTTTGTATGTGAGAGTAGCTCACCTACTCATGGGCCACGCTTTGGAATTGAATCTAATTTAATGTTTAGAGACAAATGCAGGTGGTGGGATGGGTCTTGCGGCAATGAGCAGAATTTTTCCAGACATCTGTCTTGAGAGAGGCCATTGCATTTTTTTTTTTGAGGCAAAGCAGGGTAATCTCAGATGAGGCTGAAAAGGATGCTTCTACTGACAGAAAAAAACTCAGTGGAATTTAGCAACTCAATATTGCCAGCTTTATCAATATATACCCAGATTTACCCATTCTAATTTCTAGGACTCTTGTTCTCCAAATCAATGCCCCTGACATGTTAACATCATATAACATGTTGGGGATTTCATTGCCAGTAAAATCTAGACACACACAGAACTAGACTCTGGGCTATATTATAAGCAATTTTAGCTCTGTGTATACTGGAGATAAGGATCTCTCTTAGACCATACATTGCAATAATTGGAATCATTTTTGCAATAGTTGAAATATGAATTTGAAGTGTTAAACTCATTCTTTTCTACCTCCACCCTGCCCAGTGAAGATAGGAACAACCAGTCAATAGCATTATGTTAGTTTGACCAAAATCTTCTAAGGCATCAACTGTATGATATCCCAGAAGCACATCTCTCATATTTTATTCAAAATACACAGTGGTATTACTTTGTGTATTTCTACTGCCACACCACGCCATAGACTGTGTGTGTGATCTATTGCTCCAAAGTGTTCTGATTCAGGTTTAGATAGAGTAATTTTTAGAATTGGTGGAAATAGATTCATAAGTGCATTTGAATCTAACCAATTTTAACATCTGATTCTATAATTCACTCTCACTAACAAAACCTTAATCAGGACACTCTAGAGCAACAGAAACACACACAAACACACACACACATTTCACTTGTATGAGAGATTTATTTTAAGAAAAGTTCTCATGCAATTATAGACTGCTGCCAAATCCAAAATCTGTAGTCCAGGTGACAGGCTGGAGATTCTTTCAGACTTATGGCTCAAACTCAATAGGTCAGACAGAGATAAGAGTGAAGACAAAGTGAGTTGTTGTAAAATGCCTATTTGTAGGCTAGAGGCAGAACACACACTAAGGAAACTCATTTTTCACTTAAGTGAGAGAATTCATTGCCAGTTAACACCTGCTTTAAACATGTTAAAAATCAACTCCTCAAGCAAAAGGAAAATTACATAGGTGAGACACTCACTGTCATTAGGAGCCATTGAGTCCCTTCCCAATTCACAGCAGCCCTCTGTACAACCCAACGAAACATAGACCAGTCCTGCACCATCCTCACAATTGTTCTCATGTTGGAGCCCATTGTGGCAGCCGCTGTGTCAATCTAATTTGTCCTGGGCCCTCCTCTTTCTCACTGCCTCTCTACATTACCAACCATGATGTCACTCTCCCGGCACTGGGCTCTCCTGATAATTCGTCCAAAGTATTTGAGGTGAAGTCTCCCCACCTTTTCTTTCTAAGAATTTTTGTGATTGTACTTCTTCTAAGACAGATTATTTTGTTATTCTTTGGCCAGGCCACAGTAGTTTTCTATTCTTAGCCAGCAACATAATTCAAATGCATCAAATCTTCTTCAACATTCTTTATTCAAGGTCCAATTGTTGCAAGCATTTGAGGCAATTGAAAATGTCATGGCTTTGGTCAGGTGCACCTGAGTCCTCAAAGTAACGTTCTTGCTCTTCAACACTTAAGAGGTCATGTCTGCAGATTGACCCAATGCAGTGCATCACAGGATCTCTTGACTTCTTCTTCTTCCATGAGCATTGATTGTGGATACAACGATGAAATCCATAACCACTTCAAAGTTTCTCTGCTTCTGATGATGTTTCCCATTGATCTAGTTATGAGGATTTTGGTTTTCATTACATTGAATTGTAATCCACACTGAAGGCTGAAATCCTTGATCTCATGGAAGCAGCAGGTAATAAATCAAATAATGTATTGCAGTGGGTAAATCTGGTTCACAAGACCTCTTTAACCTATTGAAGAGCCAAGATGTCACTTTGGGGACTAAGGTGCAAGTGTACCTAACCTACGCCACTTCATTTTCAATCACATATGCCTATTCAAGTTGGACAATGAATAAATAAGACAGCAGATGAATTGAAGCATCTGAGTTATTATATTGGTGAAGAATACTGAATGCATCATGGATTGCCAGAAGTAAAAATAAATCTAGCTTAGAAGAAATATAGCCAGGTTGCTCTTTAGAAGCTAAGATGACAAGACCTACTCATCTACTTTGGACATATATTTAGGAGATCATCCCCTAGAGAGGAACATCATGCTTGGTAACACGTAGGGAGTCAATAAAAACATGAAACCCCTCAATGTGTTGGAATGACACAATACTGCAATAATGGACTTAAAACATAGCTGTGTGAGAAAAGCATAGGACCTGGAAGTGTTTTGTTTTGTTATACATGGGGTCACTATGAGTCGGATCCAGTTCCATGGCTCTAAACAACAACAGCACAACTACTATATTATTGGAAATTATGGTCCAGTCAAATTGACACATAACTTTAATCATCATAACCAACATTACTCTTGGTTAGCAACTGAGAGTTCATTATAAATAGACATACATTGTCAATGAGCAAAATATTCAGATACAGGTTTTTTTTAGCTATTGTCCTAAATGCAAAATAAGGTCTTAAAATATAGTTGATAAGTGAGGAGTGGTTATACACAATACCGTGATTAAGTTGGATATTTCAACATTTGTCACTAATAGTTGAAACAGACAGAAAATTAGTAAGGCGATACAGAGCCTGAGCAACACCATCAATCAACTTGTTCTACTAAACATTTTGAAGATACTGTATCCAACAGCAGAACATATATTCTTGTCAATTCACATAGAACACTCACCAATATAGACCATATTCTGCTCCATAAACACACTGTAAATTTATAATCATATAAACCAGACCCGTTAAAAAATACATGCTCACACAAAATTGAACTTAATTAGAAATCAATAACAAAAGATAATTGGAATGTCTCTGAAATTTTTGGAAAAACATTACACTTCTAAATAATTCAAGATTTAAGAAGTGCCAAGAGAAACTAAAGTAAGTGTATGGATATTGTAAATATTTGAAAGAGCTTTAAAAATAATAGAAACATTGTAATCTTTTAATTCCATCAAATTATTTGTTCATTATGAAAAGACAATTTACCAAAGTTGTGAGATGAAGTGAAAAGTGTTTAGAGGGAAATTTATAACATTGAATGAGTATGCATATATTAGAAAATAGGAAACATCCAAAACCAATAGCTTAAACTTGCATCTTATAACACTAGTGAAAGAAGAGCAAGCTAAAACAGGCAGAAGAAAAGAAATTTCTAATGAAAACAGGGGAACAAAATAGAGAAAATCAAAACCCAAAACTAGTTCGTTGAAATGATTAGTACGATTGATAAAATTCTAGCTATTCTAATCAAAGATAAAGAAAGGACATAAAGTTGGGATTGAAAATGAAAGATAGGTTGCACTGCTGATCCAGTAGACACAATTGTGTTAATAAATTATTGTTAAGAACCAAGTATGCCCCCGGATTTGAAAACATCAATGAAATGGGCCCTTTCATTGAAAGGCATAATCTACAAACTCATACAAGGAGAAATAGATGACCTGAATAGTATTTCATGTATTAAAAAACTGAAATAATAAGTAATAGTTTTTGAAAAAAGAAAGCTTCTGGAAAAGATTATTTCACTGCTGTCTTTTACCAAATAACTATGTAAGTGCAGATTCTCCACAAACTCTTCCAGTGATAGAAGCAGAAGGAAGACTTTCTAACTCAGTCTATGAGGTTGGCATGCCCTACTACCAGTCAAATAAAAATATTTCAAGAATAGCACATATAAATATCTCCCATACCACAAGCAAATATATTTAACAAAATATTATAAGATTGATTTTAATAATGGATAAATAAAAATATACAGCCTAAGTGGACATGATTTCAAGTATGTCAGACTGATTCAACATTAGCAAAGCAATGTAATTTACTATAATAACAGATTAAGGAAGAGAAATCACATATGTATATCAATTGATCCAGAAAAAAAATTGACAAAATTCAATACCTCTTCACATTATAAACTCTGAACACTAAAGATGAGAACTTCTCAACTTGATAAACAGTGTCTACAGAAAGACACAAGGGATGTAATGTGCAGTGAGTGAATGAATACGTTGCCCCCTCTCAGTTATCTAGTTCTGCTACAGAGAGAAGAAGGCAACCAGTAGGCAACTTTGATGAACAAAAAATTATTCTCTCACTGTTCAAGAGGCTAGAAGTCTGAATCCAGAGTGCCGATTCTCTGATGAGTCTATGGAAAAATCCTTATCTGAGTTTGTTCTTGATGTTCCTTGGGGATCTCAACCTAATATCTATATTTTCCTATTCCTATTTTTTCTGGGCTCAAATTGCCCCTTTTATCTCTCAAATGTGAGTTATTTAAGACATACCACACACTGATACAGCCTTATTAACATAACCAAAAAACCCTCTCTATATGTTTGCCTACTACATAGAGTTGATCCTGACCCAGAGCAACCTTTTATGGCAGAACCGAACTGCTGCTGTTTCCCAAGACTGTAATGCCTTATGGGAACTGATGTAATCCATCTTCTAGTCTTGTAGTTAGCAGCCTAATACATACTGCACAAAGAACTTCTTATCCTCATGTATAGATATTAGATTTCACAACACATATTTTTGTTGTTGTTAGGTGCCATCGAGTCAGTACTGACCCATAGTGACCCTGTACACAACAAAATGAAACACTTTCTCACAATAGTTGTATCCTCACAATAGTTCCCATAACCAAGCCCATTGTTTCAGCCTCTGTGTTCACCCATCTCGTTGGAGAGACACAATTCAATCCATACCTGAAGGAGAACAAGGCGCAGATGTCTTCTATCACTGGTTTTAGTCATCATTGCACTGCAAAACAAGAAAAAAGCAATAAAGGTATACAGGTAGAAAACAAAGAAATAAACTAGTCTTTGCTGACAGTACGATGGGTTATGTAACACAAAGAATCTTTTAAAATTCTGGAACAAAATAACTAGTTTAGCAAAATGTGATAGGCTGTATGTCAACTTTGGTGGGTCAAGATTCTAACATAGTATGGTCAGCTCCATGATGGGATCTTTTGTGAAACAGCCAAGCAATTATGGGAAGAATCGACCTCTTTAATTTAGCCACACCCTTGATACAATGGAGGGAAATGCCATTTACCTGATTTCTACTGCTGAATTTGGATACTACATTTGGTTTTCTGACCTCCTATTATAGAATCTTTTGAGCCCAGTAGCCTTCAGGCGAAGGTGACTATTGGATTCGTGTGGTCAATCTCAGATTCATTCAGCTTGACATCTACCATCCTATGGTCTTCCTGCTTCATCTTCCTGCTTCCTCTTGGTGAGGCCCTGCAGTTACATGAGTCTGGAGAAACCTTCAGTTGACATCTGACCCACCTATTTGAACTCAGCTGAACTTACTCATTCATACAATGCTGTGAGCTGTTTCTTGGTATAGATTTCTTTCTATGTCCATACACATCCAATCATCACTGGGTTTGCATCGATAGAGAAGCCACCTTAGCACATAAGAAAAATGCCAAAATTTCCATTTCTTTTCTATGTTCAAGAAATTGACAAGTAGAATTCAAACTTTAAAATATGTCTTTAAAAACAATATCCAAAATTGTATAGTTGTATAATTCTAATAAAATATAGGCAGGATCTCTCTGAATACTACAAAACACCGATGAAAGAAATCAAAGAAGAAGATCTAAATAAATGGAGAGCTATTCCATGTTTGTGAATCAAGATGTCAGTTTTTTCAAACTTTACCCATCTTTTCAATGCACTCCCAATAAAAATCCCAGGAGGGTATTTTGTAGACACTGACAAATATATTCTAAATTTTATATGGAAAGGCAAAAGATCTAAACTATCCAACACACTACTACAAAAGTAGAACATATTTGTAGGACTTACTCTATTTACTTTCAAAAAATTATCAAGCTATAATAACCAATAAAACACAATATAGAAAGTACACATTGATGACTGAAATAGAATAGAGAGCCAAAAATATACCTACCTACTTAGTTTTTAACAAAGGTACAACGACAATTCAGTGGAGAGAGATGTTAGTTCACTCAGTGGTGATGGATGTCCATATTGGGATGTTCATAATTTAAAAAGAGAAGAAACAAATATCTAGTAAAGAACACTAAATACTTGATTTATATACTCTCTTCAAAGATGTGGAGTTTAATAACTCAACCATTGATGGTGGGCTATATTGGTTATTTGTTTTAAAAAAGTAATTTTACAGTCAAGGAATCTGAAAACCATGTGCAAAAAGAACTGAAGAGAAATGAAGGGCAGATCTTATACCTCACACAGAAATATATTAATTTAAAATGTATCATAGAACTCTAGGTGCTATAGTAAAGTGGAATGAAGAAACCATATGGTGCCTGGCTATCAGAAAGAATAGAGTCCGGGGTCTCAAAGGCTTGTCTTAAAACAAGCAGTCATCTGAATGAGGAGTCAACTAAGTCCACATGGAAAAAGCACATCAACCTGTGTGGTTCAAGGATTGGAAAGAATGATTTAATAGTCTTAAGGAAGAATTAATATCATACCTTAAATTGTGAACATCCAGAGTGCGGAAGGTGATGGAAAGGACAGAGGAAGCTCAAGTTCCATTTGCAGGGTCCCCGCATGGATTCAATCTCCAGTGAGTCCCCTGTGAGGAGGAGTCCCGGGATGTGAATAGCCTTGCTGTCAGAGAGGGAGCAATGTAAAGTCAGCTCTGGGAGATATAGTAAGATTTAAATGCAATGCCTTATCATTCAATCTCCCTTTTGACGAGTTTTAAAGTTATTTCAGTTTTTAATATTTCCTGATTTTTTTAAATCTTTTTTTAATTAAATAATCATTTTATTAGGGGCTCATCACAATCCATACATACGTCATTTGTGTCCAGCACACTAGTACATATGTTGACTTCATCATTCTCATAACACCCACTTTCCACTTGAGCCCTTGGTGTCAGCGCAATGTCCCCCTCCCTCCCTGCTCTCCCCTCCCCCTGAACCCTTAATAATTTATAAATTATTATTATTTTATCATATCTCACCCCATCCAATGTCTCACTCACCCACTTCTCTGCTGTCTGTCCCCCAGGTAGGAGGCCATATGTAGACCTTGTCATCTGTTCCCCCTTTCTCCTTAACCTTCCCTACACCCTCCCGCTATCGCCACTCTCTCCACTGGTCCTTGGCGGTTCATCTGTCCTGGATTCACTGTATTTCCAGTTCCTATCTGTGCCAGTGCACATCCTCCACTCCCGCCGGATATGTAAGGCAGAATTGGGATCATGGTAGTGGGGGGGGAGGAAGCATATTTTCTGCTTTTTATTGAAGTTTTTCTATGTTCGGTCTAATTACTCGTGTGTGTGTGTGTGTGTGTGTGTGTGTGTGAAAGAGAGAGAGGAAAAAAGAGAGAGAGAGTTTGCTTGCTTGCTTCCTGTTTGTGTTTTACGTGATTTTTTTGTATATAGAATCCAGGATAGATAAAGCTATAGAGGCAGTAACTGGATTGGTAATTATCTAGGGCCATCACAGGGAAGCTGAAGTGAAATGGGGAACAACAATGAATACAAAAAGAAAATGTTCTGAAATTGATTGTAGTGATGATTGCAAAACTCTTCTTGATATAATTGAACATTATATTCTATGATATGTGAACTATAGGCCAATAAAGCGGTTTAAAGAAATAAATAAAATATATCCCAGACATAAAGGGAAACTCCTAAAGTATTTCTAAAAATGCTGGAAGAAAACATTGAAGGAAATCTCTGTGATCTTTCTGTTAATATTTTATTGTGATTGGGTGAAAACAGAACACTTTTCCCTGTAACACGCATACCTTTTCCTCCATCTCATTGGTTGCCATCCCTGCACTATGACGTCACGTACCTCAATGCTTCCCTCTGTTTGGTGTTTTTATTCCTCCTACCCTAACCCTCTGAATTTTCTCCTGTGTTTAAGCTGCCTTCTTGATCTCCAGTAACAGTGCATTCTAAGGTGTGCATACCTCACTAGAGTGACGATTCCCTTAGACACCTGTCTATTGCTTGGTTGGACATTTTGAGCTATGGAGGCGAGTTCATTTTGAACCTGAGAGGTGACATAAAGCCACAATTTCCTGGTTACCACCATTTTCTATTTGACCCGTAGACCGGATCTTTTGTTGTTGTTGTTGTTGTTAAGCATTTTATTGGGGCCGCATACAGCTCTTATTTCAATCCACGCATGTGTGCATTGTGTCAAGCACATCTGTACATTTGTTGCCATCATCATTTTCAAAACATTTTCTTTCTGCTTGAGCTCTTGGTATCAGCTCCTCTTTTTTTCCCCTCCCTCCTCCACCCTCCCTCCTCACGAATCCTTGATAATTTATAAATTGTCATTAGTTTTTCATGCCTTACACTGACCCATGTCTTCCATCACCCACTTCTCTGTTGTCTGGCCCCCAGGGAGGGTGTTATATGTAG
>NW_022111369.1:97938885-97939920 GCF_000313985.2 Echinops telfairi | reverse complement strand
ATGGAATGTTCTTGAGCTGAGGGAGTACTTGAGTAGAGCCCAATGTTCTTCTGCTACCTTGATGCTTAACATATAAATATATGTACACAGCTATGTTTCCCTATCATTATATATAAATATATTTACATATATATGCCTGTATTTAGACTTCTATGAATTCTCTTTGCCTCCTAGTTCTTTCCTCTATTTCCTTTTATTTTCCTCTTGTCCCACTATCATGTTCAGCCTTTATTCAGGTTTCAGTAATTCTTCTCGGTTACATTGTCTTTGATCAAGCCCTACCAGGCATCCTACATCCTCCTTGCCATTGATTTTAGATCATTTGTTGTTCACTTGACCCTGGGTTTGTTAACACCCACTTCCTTTCCCCACTTCCCCTTTCCCGTGCCCGACCCCCCCTGCCACCATACATTCTGTTTTTTCCTCCTCTGGAATTTTTATTCCATCTAGCTTATCTAGATAGATATGCAGAGACAATAATAAGCACAAAAACAAGGCAGAGCAAATCAAAGCAACAAAAGAAAACAAAAACAAACAAACAACAACAACAAAACCAACGACAATAAAAAGAGAAAAGACTATAAATAGTTCCAGGTCTGTTTGTTGACCTTTAGGAGTGTTTTCTGGTCGAGTCTGATGGGGTACCATTCCCTGGCCACAAAGTCTATTTTTGATATTCCCCAGGGACTTCATTGCTCTGCTCCTTGCTGCTCTGTTGCACGCCCTTAGCATTTCACCACAGTGTGGTGGATACCAGATCTTTTTTATGGTCTTGAGCTAGGTTACATATTTTCCCCCCACTCCATCAACTTAGACATGACCCAACACCTTAATTGAATGACTAATGGGAGTGTCAGGTTCAGTACCATATTTTGTGTAGATATCAACTCATTTGGCAGAGCATATTGACAAAGCTGTACACACTGAGAATGCTCTACATCCTACTTTGGGGAATAGCAACTGGGGTCTTAAAAGCTTCTGGGGTGCCATGTAAGGTGCAAGTATTGGCTGCTTCCTGTCCAAAGGAAAGAAGAC
>NW_022111369.1:97932467-97938313 GCF_000313985.2 Echinops telfairi | reverse complement strand
AACAAACAAACGAACCAAATCCCACATCCATCCAGCTTATTCTGACTCACAGCAGCCCTATTAGGCAGGGCAGAATCGCTCCCTATTGTTCCTGAGGCTGTAAAACTTTACACAAACATACATCTTCATATTTCTCCTATTGGTGGATTCAAACTATTAACCTTGCAGTCAACAGCCCAAGGGATATGAAAATTAAAATATGGATGACTGTTACTCATATCTACTGGAAAATCTTTTATTTAAAAATTTTAAAAAATCTGAAAATGCCATGTGTTTCCAAGAGGCAGCAATGGGAGCTCTCATTTCTTACTTGTGTGTAATGGCTACTTTGGAAGACAGCTTAGTAGGTTTTATACAAAATTAAATGTAGTCTTACTGATTAATCAGCCATTTTTCTCCCTGATATGAGTATTTATCCAATTGATTTGAACAGTTATGTATCTATGTTAACCTGCCCATGAATATTTATTGCAGCTTTACTTATAATTGCCCCAACTGGAAGCAACCGTGATGATGTCCAAGTTGTATGGTTAAGTATCTTTATGATGGAATACTATTCAGCAATAAAAAAGAATGAATAATTAAGCCATGCATATTTAAGGTTCAAAGTGAAAATATATGCATTTAAACAGAGAAGTCAGACTAAAAAGGCTCCACACTACAGGATTCCTTTTGTGTAACAAATAATGACCCAGAATGTAGGATTGAAGAGGGTTAAATAGGTGAAGCACAGAGGGATTTTTAGGCCACTGAATCTATTCTGTCTGACATTATAATGGTAGATAAATGACATTATGCATTGGCCAAAACCTACAGAGCTTAACAACACAAAGAGTGAATCTTAATGTATGCAAGTTTTAAAAAGTCATTTAGGAGATCAAGGGTGCCAGGAAAGAATCAGACTGTGACAAAAGATATAACTTTATTGATTTCATAAATGTATTAAATGACCTCACAGAAAGTAGTGGGAAGCGTTGCTAAATTAGGGAACTTTGGCAATGAATGAAATCTGTAATCATAAAGGCAAAAAGATCTGCTCTGAAACACGTCCATCTACATGATACCATTGTTTTTTTGTGGTATGGGTTAATAATTCAGATAACTGTTATTCATTTGTACTGGAATTGAGAAATTAGGCAAATTGATGGTGGGTAGTGGGAACGAAACTCTTTGCAATTGAAGTTGGCTATTAGAGCCAAGAAAGGGTGGGGAGAAAGACCCCTGTAGTAGTGGAGTAGAGTCAAATATGTAAATATGAACTGATATTTAGCTTAAGATAAACATAGGTTTGTGTATGTGCGTGTGTGTGTGTGCACAAATGTGTGTGTGTGTAGGGGGGTGATGCATACTTACTTTCTAACTGCCATTGAGTTGTTTCAAACTCGTAGCAACCCTATGGGACAGGGTTTTCTAGACTGAAATCTCCACATGAGTAGAAAATGCCTCCTCTTCCTCCCTCAGAGCAGCAGGTGGTTTCAAATTGTTGACCTTGTGCTTACCAGCACAATGCATAACAAACCATGCCACCAGGACTTCGGCAGATATACAGATGTGTGTGTATATGTATTTACCTATATACATATATGTATATATCAAAAACTATTATTACAAAATTATAGAACTCGTTTCTTAAAAAACATATCAAAACTTGAGGCAACTGTGTTTTGATATAGCTTCTACTTAATTTTATGTTTCCGAAGGTAATGTCCCCTGCTCTTTACCCCTTGACTGAAGAATTCTGTGCTCTTCCACCTACAATGTGTGAACATGTTAGGGAAACAAATTGTGTTCCTTTTAAATGTTTTCTTTAATTTTGAGAATGAAAAGATGCCTGAATTGACTAGATCGGGGCTGTAGGGTAGGTGCAGTAAAGTTTCCCCACAATACTCTTTTTTTTCAAAATCATTTTATTAGGGGCTCATGCACTCTTATCACAATCCATACATACATCAATTGTGTAAAGCACATTTGTACATTCATTGCCCTCATCATTCTCAAAACATTCCCTCTCCACTCAAGCCCCCAGCATTAGGTCCTCATTTTTCCCCTCCCTCCCCACTCTCTCCTCCCTCATGAGCCCTTGATAATTTATAAATTGTTATTTTGTCATATCTTGCCATGTCCAACGTCTCCCTTCACCCCCCCTTCAGTTGTCCATCTCCCAGGGAGGAGATCACATATAGTTCCTTGTAATCGGTTCCCTCTTTCCTACCCATTCTCCCTCTACCCTCCCAGGATTGCCACTCACACCACTGGTCCCATAGGGATCATCCGCCCTGGATTTCCTGTATTTCCAGTTCCTATCTGTACCAGTGTACATCCTCTAGTCTAGCCAGACTTGCGAGGTAGAATTCATGTCATGATAGTGGGAGCGGAGAGGAAACATTTAGGAACTAGAGGAAAGTTGTATTTTTTATCATTGCTACATCGCACCCTGACTGGCTCGTCTCCTCCCTGAGACCCCTCTGCAAGGGGATCTCCAGTGGCCTACTAATGGGCTTTGGGTCTCCACTCTGCACTCCCCCCATCATTCACTATGGTAAGATTTTTTTGTTCTGATGATGCCTTATACCTGATCCCTTCGACACCTCGTGGTTGTATAGGCTGGTGTGCTTCTTCCATGTGGGCTTGGTTGCTTCTGAGTTTGATGGCCGCTTGATTACCTTCAAGCCTTTAAGACCCCAGACGCTATACATTTTGATAACCGGGCACCATCAGCTTTCTTTGCCACATTTGCTTATGCACCCATTTGTCTTCAGTGATCCATTTGACACCTCATGATCACACAGGGTGATATGTTCTTCCATGTGGGCTTTGTTGCTTGCTATCTTCAAAGAAGGAGCAAGTTCATTGTCAGGATGAAAAACATTACTCATTATAATTTTTTATTTTCTTCCTCCAAGTGCATTTTTCAGTTTTCTTAAAACTTCTACCTAATGAGCCCATGTGATCATCCTGTATCCTTTGAAAAAGCCATCAAAACTACTCTTTAGAATCTTTCAAACCAGTCAGTGTAGTCTTTTCAACTAACCTTAAAGGTAATTAGCACTGCAGATTGTTTTAATTGGACCTTTCATTTCGAAAACGTTCTGATGAGACTAAGATAACTAAGTGTATTACTGAATTAGTCTGCAACCAAGTATAATGCAAACCCTATATATATCTATGTGCATAAGTAGATTGTCTAAACCATAAAGTATGTTACTATATGCATGTTATATAATACATAGAACAGCACATATAGATGGATTAGTAATCACATATACTTGTGGTCCCCACTCTTTCCAAGAGGGTCTAGAGGCAACAACCAAATAAACCCAACTTGCTGCCTTCAATTCAATGCCGAGTCATAGAGATTCTATAGAACAGGGTGGAACTTTCCCCTGTGCGTTTCCAAAACTGCAGGAAAACCTCATTTTTATCGTTCTATTCAGCAAGTGGTTTTGAGCTGCTGACTTTGTGGTTAGAAGTCCAAAACATAACCACTGTGCCACTGGGGCTCCTCAACACTCCAGTGGAATGACAGCAGCTAATGTTAGATTTTTTTGGTTTTTAAAAAAAGGAAACAGATTTCATGGAGAAATGGCTAATTTCAAACAGTGGTAGAAAATATACAAAATGAGCTGAATCTATTATAGTGCCAGAAATTATGGAAATGTATATACATGTGTTAATCCGGGGTGACTAGAGAAACAAGTTCATAGACATGCATATGTGTATAAGAAAGAACTTTATATAAAAGAACAATTGTACATTGAGAAAACATCCTAGCACAATCTAAATCAAGTCTATAAGTCCTATATTAGCCCATATGTCTAATACCAGTCTATAAATTCCTCTTTGAACTCAAGCAACACATGTAATGATGCTGAATGGAGGAAGATCACAGGCCAGTGGGTGGAAAGTCTTGTGGATCCAGTGGCAGTGGAAGCATCTCAGCACTGGACTGGGTCTCCATATGGTTCCTCTAACTCCAGGACTCTAACTCCACAGGAATGTCTCGCAGGGAGAGTGTGTGTCCTGCCTCCAGGTAGGAAGACAGAAGTTCCCTGAATACTCAGGCGAAGGCCATGCCCACATAGAGGCTTCATTGGCTATGACCTGATTGACAGGCGAGAATCTACCCCTCCCTCAAGTTGAGAGTAAACTGCGACCATATACAAACACAAACACACAGTAAAACTAAACTAAACACCACAATGGTGTCCTAACTCATCGACATTGAGACCTACAGTAGAAGAGCAAATCCATTTGTTGGTTCCACACTTGGATTAAGCCTCCTAGCAATCCCTTGCGACTATAGTGAAGTAATGTGAATATCCTTGGTGTCAGACAGAGAGCATTGAAAAGTCAACTGTGGCAGGTGTAGTAAGGTCAAAATCATATCATTTTCTCCCCCTTTTGTTCCACTTTAGAATTATTTCAATTTTAAAAAAAGTGAAGTGGAAATACATGTGGACTAAGCCTCCAGGTGAACCCTCTCAGTCCATAGACCAGGGATGTGAACAGCCTTGCTACTATGCAAAATGCATTGGAAAGTGGATTATTGCAGATGCTGTTAGATTAAAGTTTATCACCTTATTATTTTATCTCCCTTATGATCCATATAAATTTTTTTCTGACACAAAATATTTTCTGCTTTCTTTTCAATTGAGAATTTTCTCTGTTTCACTTGGTTATTTTGTCATTTTTGTTGTATGTTTTATATGAAATCCAGGCTAGGTAAATCTATAGGGGCAGTAACTAGATAATGGTTTCTTGGGGGCATGGCAGGGGAAGTTGGGGGAAAACAGGGTGCTACTAACAATGGGTACAAGAAAGAAAATAAATGTTCTAAAATGGACTGTGGTTGTGATTGTATAAGTTCTTCATAGGATTGAACTCCTGAATTACATGAGATATGAATTTTGCCAATAAAATTGTTTTAAAAAATAGGGGGACACAAAAGTCAACTGATGGAATTTAAACATCGATGTTTCAGCAAGTGCTTAACCAACGTGCCACGAGAGTTCACTGATCATGACAAGTACACCACGTTAATATCAAATTTAACAATGGTAGTAACAGGTTGTGCTGTATTTGGAAAATTTCTTTATTGGTTTTCCAAATTTTATATAAATATAAATCTATTTTAAATGTTCCAAAGTTTTATTAGGGTATATATAAACATTTATATATATGGAACACTGGTGGCAGAGTGAGTTACACTTGGACTATTAACCAGAAGGTCAGCAGTTTGAAACCACCAGCTGCTACTAGGGAGAACGATGAGGCTTTCTACTCTGGCAATGAGTTATAAGAGGGTAGTATGAAAACACAACCAGAATTGCATGAGGCAGTGCACAACTTTTGCAGTACACATATTCCCACTCGGCGGCATCCAGCATCTTGCATTGCGTTAGTCAACCCAGTTCTCTCTGGTCACAATGAATTTTTTCATAAAAGCTGTTTCTCTTGAACCTGTCTTTTTTGTGTATTGGCCAATTTAAGAGAACAGTGTGTAGCTGTGACATTTTGTTTCCTACTCTGGGAAAAATGCTGAAGAAACTATTGTAATGTTGAACACAGCTCATAAGGACTGCGCTATGGGAGAAACTCAAGTACACAAATGATTTTCTCATTTCAAAAAAGTGAAATGTCAATTGATAACAAACCTCACTCTGGATGTCCATCAACATCCCAAATGGATGAAAATGTTGACTGGTAGTGCATTTGGAGTTCATTCCTCCAAGTCAGACTGTTAATCAATCTTTAGATTTAGAGGTTCTGAAAAGATTGCATAACAGTGTGCAACAAAAAAGGCCTGATTTGTGGCAGATGGGGGACTGGTTTTACCGCCATGACAA
>NW_022111369.1:97904054-97931612 GCF_000313985.2 Echinops telfairi | reverse complement strand
GAGTACCCACTTATAGTCTTGGATACTCCAGGAGCCATTCTATCCTGTCTTTTAGGGTCACTATGAGTCAGAACTCAATCGAAGGCAGTGAGTTTGGTTCTGATATATATACACAGAGAAAACATTTTGAGTAAAGAATTCCACTACCGTTAATAAGCATCAATTGTGTCTCTTTCAAGAGGAGAGAATTGAGCTTAACAAGGAATTTCAGTAGAGACTAGATCTCTGAGGTAAAGGGCTCTGGTGTTTAGGGTGTAAGAGCTGTGCTTGTTTTCTCTAGGCAACCAGTACTAACTTGTGAAATTCAAACTTAATGTAATTATATAGTTTTGTCATACTATTCAGATAAAAAGACTAATAAAATCATTGGATGGCCATTTCTGAAAATGCATATTGAATATACCCATTAGTACAGTCTCCATGCTCTGTGTTGATGGAAAATCCATCTTTCACCATAAAGGAATTGATTTTTGTAAGTGTTCTTTTCATATATTGCTGATCTGTGTTCTGTAAGCCCACCGTTAAAGGCTGGTTCCTTTGAGTGTAACTGACTCCTTCCTCTGCCTTCGGTTCTCTGGTTTATTCAAGTTACCATGGAACAGAAATAGCTGCAATTTTTGGCAGTAACCATTCTCTTTCCCTATAGAGAATACTCACTACTTAGCAATGAGCATTTTCAAATGCAAATGACCCTCCAAATTAGGGCTGTCCTCCTTCCTAGAGCCACTAGGAAGCCACCACCTGCATGTGTTCCTATTCAAAGCCAGTCTACTCAGCCCATATGCATCTCCTCCAGGGTTTTATTTGACAATCTGTTTCAGCTTCGCAAGGGAGCTAGCAAATCATGTATTGCTCATTTTGTCAAAGTCATCATTGATGACAATTCCGGCATCAAGAGGATCATTTTATTCTGCAGATGTGTTGTTGTTGTGTGTGGTTTTCTTTTGGTTTGTTTTTGCTCTTTTATCAAATAAAAGACAAATCAGTTCCCCATCTTGTTTGGTGTCATACCGGTGGGAATAAGATAGGGCACAAAGAAAAACCTTTGCATTAACGAAGAAAGGGATAGGGTGAAGAGGACCGCAAGAGCACCGTGTTCACAGAGGCAGGACACACTCTGGAAAGAGATTATATTTAGCTCCCATAACACAGGCTGGAGATAAAGGGTGGTGGTTTGGGGGGAGGGAACAAGGTGGGTAATCTTAATTTTTCTAGGCTATCATTTCTTTCGCTTCCTTTGAATAGCCCTGACTTCATTCAATGTTCCAAGAGAACCAGTTGACCAGAGCATCTGTCAGATAGAGACCTGGTAAATTAAGGAAAATAAAGAATGAATTCTGTTGGTGAGTCATGGTGAGAGATTGCCTTGGCATTCTCATGAAACATGACTGGGCCCTCTGTTATTTTCAACGTTAACTACCAGAAGGTCTCTGGTAGAACAGTGGGTGAGTTAGTTAATTGTGCCAGCCTGGCCGATAATCACATGTGGTGCTGGTTGAAAGGCGGAGGGATAAATGGGTGGTGAAGCCTCGCCTTTCTAGTTCTCGGGTCTCTTGTTTTGTGATGGTTGCATCGGGTGCAGCTGCCTTAGCAGTTCCCTGCTTCAGCTTGCAAGATTGACTTCCTCCAAGACATCCCCAAGGAGTAGCCGCATGGATCTATCCCGATGCAGCCCTGGGTGCTGGAGCAGCCGTGTGGAGACCCTTGCCAGTGCTGAAATGCTTACACGTTCACGGACTCAGCTTTCCTCCTGCAGTTGGCATCATTGCCTCTGTTTTGTGAGGTGGAGGACTTTGTGGACTGGTGTTGGGTTAATGGGTTAATGTTGGATTTGTGGGCTTGGGCAGCATTGGGTTGGGATGTTTTCGTGATGCACCTTTTCTTTACATAAAACTCTCTCTTATACGTGAGTCGCTGTGGATTTGTTTCTCCAAAGTACCTAGACTAATACATTGGGTGACATTTTTAGTTGCTGACCTCAAAGTCGGCAGTTCAAACTCACCTGTTGCTCCTTGGGAGAAAGATGAGACTCTCTCCTTCTCTAAAAATTTACAGTCTCAAGAAGTCCAAACAGCTCTACCATGCCCAATAGCAGTGGTTCTCAACCTTCCTAAAGCTGTGACCCTTTAATACAGTTCCTCATGTGGTGGTGACCACCAACCATAAAATTATTTTCATTGCTACTTCATAACTGTAATTTTGCTACTGTTATGAATCTGGCGACCTCTGTCGTTCGCCCTCCAAAGGGGTCATGACCAAGAGGTTGAAAACCACTGCCCTATATGGTCTGTCACTATGAGTCAGAATATACTAGATGCAGAGGGCTTGGTTTTGGTTTGACCAAGGGTCATTGGATATTCTGATTCCACCAGCTCAAGTCTATACATGCTTAAGAATAGGCCTGTTTGGTGGGTTGTGGTGAGGGAAGGGGGGTGTTAAAAAATATAAAAGGTATTTGAATCTGTTTCTCTTCCTACCAAGAAGTCATAGGAACGTGACTCTAATTTAAAATATATGTTTAATATAAGCATACCACATGCAAGGTTTTGTTATTAAATTAGGATTCCATATATCCTATCAAAAGGCCAGAAATATTTCCCTGTAGATCAGGAAACAAAATGATGTCTGGTGGCCTTGAATCCAGGACAGTATGAAGCAAAGAATGAACAAATGCTTAGTGGATCATGGTTCCCTGTGATACAGGTAACAGCATTGTGAGAAGAGTGAGAATGAACATAATAGAATATTGGAATTTATCTGGAGCATGTTGAAAATCCAAACAATGTCATACAAGTAACTGAAGATAGCTCAGAAATCAGTGAATACATGCTACCTTTATTTCTACCATCACCATTGCCATTGATGGGGTGTGTCCTCGGAACTCTGGTGGCAGAGTTGGTTATACATTGGACTGTTACCTGTAAGATCTTTTGTTCAAACCCACCAGCTGTACTATGGAAGAGAGAGGAGGTTGTCTACTCTAGGCTTTGTATTCCCCTAAAGCAGGGGTGCTCACACTTTTTCAGGATGCAAGCTACTTATAAAGTGATCAAGTCAAAATGATCTACCAACTACAAAAATGCAAAACATATTTATTTTTATTTACTTATTACATTTATTCATAAATGCATTGAGAATTATTTATGTGTACAATTTATGTTTATGTACCTTGCATATCCACATGAGTCCATATTGCACAACACAATTACTATGTACATTTTTTGTCGTTAGCTGAGTTTACTCTGATGAGTTACACTGAATGGAATGAGCCAGGAATGCATAGTCCAGACAGTAGCTGATGGACAGCCAGCCTCAAGCACACTTCCAAATGATCATCAGTCATGATGGGGATGGTACTTGGACTTCATGATCTTCATGTGGGAAAAGGCTGACTCACATCAATAAGTAGAGCCGAATCATGCTGTCACGGAGGCAGCACATTTTCTTATGTTTGGGTACTTTCCCTCTGTGAGTAAGTTCCAGAACTGTTCATGCGCTCTGGACTTCAGCTGAATGTCGGCTTGTAGTGTCAAAATCTCCCATTCCGTATGAAAGTGATACGCTTTTGTCTTCTTACTTGGTCCAGCTCACCCACTCATTTTAACACCCTTTCTTATGTTTAAGAGAAAAAACCAAGATCTAAAAATTGGTGAAAATTTAGCTTGTCAGTTTTGCTGCACTTAGAGCACTTGTTTGTGTATGCATTTGACACCTAAGATTGCATCTGACTGGCTGTGCTGTATATCAATTAAGTGACGGGATTTATGATAGGCTTATGTCTTTTTTTTAATGCCATGAGATCATGTCTTTTTTTTAATGCCATGAGATCTACCCATACTACATTTGAGATTGACTAGTAGATTTCAATCGACGTATTGAACATCCCTGCCCTAAAGTTTTACAGTGTCCAAAACCCAGGGACAGTTCTCTCTGTTGTATATGGTTAAATTCAACTGGATGGCAGAGAATTGTGTGTAAGTACAGGAGGCTAGATGCACTGTCTGGTAAACTTGAGAATGTTAATAGGCAAGTTGGTGATTGAAATCCCTCAACTGTCCCTCCATACAAAGCTAAAACTATCTGCTCCCATTAGAAGGTACAGCCCCAAGACGCTTATATAAGGTGACAAGGAGTTGGCATCGATTTGATTGGAGTAGGTTGGGTATATGTAAGTGCAGTATGAAGGAAGCCTCATTACACATTACTTTTGTCTGCACAGCATCATCCTGAGACCTCAAAGGAGATATTGTGAACATGAGAAACGGAGGCTCAGAGAGATTATATTATGAGCACCAAACCACACAGTGGGTATTATCTGAATCAGAAATTATGGACAAGTGTTGTAGAACAAATAATTTGCATTCAGATAATCCTGACTGGATTCTAGGCAACTCAGCTTCCCCAGTCATTAGAACCTCTGTGGGGTTCTGCTCTTTTTAATTAGTTTGGTGTGTACCTATGTAAGAGTCCTAGTGGCCAGGTGGGGAAGTGTTGGTGACTGGTTGGGTGGCTGACCACAAATGTAACAGTTCAAACCCACCAGACATAACATAGTGGAAAGATGGGGCCATCTGCTACTGTAAAGATTTACAACCTTGGAGGCCCCAGGAAGTAGTTCTGTGCTCTGTAGGGTCACTAGGAGTCAGACTTAACTCTAAGGCAGTTGGTTTAGGTACTTCGTTGACTGCATCACCGGCTCAGACATAAGAACAATTGTGAGGATCACACAGAACCAGGCAGTGTTGCAACCTGTTGTACAGAAGGCAACTGACTAGAGGGCATCTAATGACTATATTCTTCCACCACATATTTACTGGAAATATACTGTGTGCCAAATTGTTAAGTTCTAGGCAAGAAGGATCTAAAAAAAAAAGAGAGAAACATGTAGCAAAGCTCTGTTCTTGGTGTATACGTGGAAAGAAATGTTATCTCTTTTCTATGTAAATATCCCTTTGACTCAACCATTTTCCCTGGAAAACCTGAGATATTTTCCATCAGCATTTCGATTTACTACTAAACAGAGAGATTCCATTTTATTTCACAATTGTTCTCCCTTCAGGTCTGAATAAAACATAAGCTGATCAATATATAAAGTGTCTATAAAACTGGGGCACTGAACTATGGGCATCTATTCTCTCCCCCCCTACCTACTTCCATCTGATTTAGCATTAAAGTTCAGGCAAAACAGGGAAAAGAGCAAAAGAACAGGAAAAGCAAATACAATTTTAACAAGCTTCCAGTAGACTGACAAAAGGCGATATGAAGCTAGAATCATGAAAATAATAAGCCGTAACTCTGCCAAGAAACACCGTTTTCAAATGGATCCTGAATGAGAAATTTACTTATTTATTTGCATCTTTCAGTTCAGTTTTACATTAACTGATTTTCCCCCTTGTGTTGTGAAAACCATTTAGATTTATTGCCTCTCCTGTTGTTCTTTTGAATTTCCCCCTTCAGCATTCAATCTCTTTATTTAAACACCTCTTTAGGATCAGGATTTTCTGACATTGTTTACTCTTTTCCCCCCTACAAATAGTAGAAATCATGGAATGAATGGTTTGAGTTATTTCTAGTGCACAAATAGTTTAAAACAGATCATAGAGTACCTAGTGATCAAGGAACTTTATAATGCTGACTAGCTCCAGCAGTGATAGCAAAAATTTTCATAAGCCAGATGCTTAGCTTTTAGCTCAACCTCATGAATTTATCCTTGCCATAGGAGACCCCTCCCATTATTAAAAAAACCCAGCTATTGTCTTTCTAATACTCAAAGAAATTCAAAATGTCTGTGGTCTTACCATAGCTTTTTTCCCCCCCAAAATGCATATACCACAAAGTGATAGCAACACGTGACAAAAGACTAATATATTTTTTCCCAGCCCGAAAATTCAGATAATTTAAAAGCATGGGATACCAGAGACCTTTTAGATAAGATGCTGCCATTTGTAGTGTGAGAGTGTAAGTTTTTTTAAGGAGCATTGTAGGTGAATAAAAGTTTAAAGTTTTTTATATATTTATTTTTAATATTTATGTAAACAAATATACAATCTCCCAGAGCATGAACTGAGATTACTTAATGAACTAACATTGTGGGTATCTCATAATTCTAATGACCATGATTTATGGTACTTATAAAAGAGCCTTGGGGATGTAGTGATTATGCATTGGGCTGCTAACTGCAAGGTCAGCAGTTTGAAATCACCAGCCTCTCCACGGGAGAAACACTGGGCTTTCTACTCCCTTAAAGAGTTACAGTGTCAAGACCTCACAGAGGCAGTTCTACTCTGTCCTAAAGGGTCATTGCGGATCGGCATCTCCTCCAAGGCAGCGAGTTTCCTTTTTCTGGTTTATGGCTCCTGAACCTGTCAGAGTGTTTAATGTATCTTTGTTGTTTATTATTTTCCATCACATACGAGAACTTTCTAGAATCAAGGTGTTTATACCACAGAGCAAGTCATGATGTTCTCTAGTGCTCGCTAACCACACCTGTAGAACCCCAGATTCATTGTGTGGGGCATCTTTAAATCCGCTAGAGGGCAAGAGGGAGATTCCCTCATGCAGGAAGACTCTCAAAATACGATGGGGGAAGAGTTGCCTCCTCAAAATGTAGTTGACCTTCATGACACAGCTTGAGAAAAGCTTTTCGAACCTTTATTTTCTAAGGCATGATTCAGAATGAGAAGAAACATCTGCAAGCATCTATAAATATCAGAACATGGATGGTATGAAGTATCAGTCTGGGGAATTGGAAAGTTATCAACAATGAAATGGAACACATAAAGATATTTTCCTAGACATTATTGAGCTGTGGTGGATTGCTATGGACCATTCTGAAGATAATCATATGGAACATTGAAAAGGTCATGTCCAGATCTTTTCAAAACAATGCGATCAGTGATACAAACAGAGTTATATGCCTACCTACAAGGAAGACTCCACCATTTGTCTGTCCGTTTTGTGAACTGGGATGGCTCACTTGTGATGCTAGACGCTATGTCACAGGTATTGCAAATACCAGCAGGGTCATCCAAGGGGAACAGGTTTTAGTAGCTTCCAGACCAAGAAACAAACTACGAATAAGGAATAAACTGTCCATGTGTAAGAGATAAGCCTGTGAAACCTTATGGATAGCAGTGGAATATTGTCAGATATAGTGCTGAAAGATGGAATGGGGCTGTAGTCTTTCCCCATATTTACTCGATCTTTATCCTGAGGAAATAATCTGAGAAACTGGATTATAGGAAGGACAAAGCATGAGGATTGAAGGAAGGCTTATTAATCACCTGTGATAAACAGATAGCAGAACATTGCTTGCTGAAAGAGGATGAATGAAGCACTTGCTGATGAAGATCAAGACCTGCACCCTTCAGTATGAATTACAGGACAGTGTAAAGAAAACCAAAATCCTCACAACTGGACCAAGAGACAACATCATGATAAAAGAAGAAAAAGTTGAAGTTGTCAAGGGCTTTGTCTTGCTTGGAACAAGTGTCAATGTTCCTAGAAACAGCAGTTAATAAATCAAAAGATAGCATGCATTGGGCAAATCTGGTATATACGATTTCCCTCAAGTGCTGAGGAGCTAGAATGTTGCTTTGAGGACTCTTATATGCCTGACCCACATCCTGGTATTTTCAATCGCCTCATATACATGTAAAAGCTAGGCTGGAGGAAGCCTGGGGGGAAATGGAAGTCACTAAATTAGGGTGTTGTCAAAGAATATTGAAAGGAGGTTGGACTGCCCGAAGAAAAAGCAACTGAGCCTGGGAAGAAATAAGAAGCCAAAAATCTCCTTAAAAACATGGATGGTGTTCGCCCAAATATTTTGGACATGTTTTCAGGAGTTTCCAGTCCCTGGACTGGGACATCACATGTAGTAATGTGTATCACTACCCAAACCAGGAAGTATCTCAAAGAACCAGACTGACACTGTGGGTACCACTGAGCTCATACATGATCATGGTTGTGAAGCAGTATTTCTTTCTGCTGTGCAAGGGGTACCTATGGGTCAGAGCCAATTTGATGTCGTGTAATAATATAACAACAATACAATAAAATACAATACCGTACAAGGTGGAAGACCAGTTAATTTGACTATTATTCAAATTTGTGCAACTACTAATGCCAAAGATGAAGAAATGGAAGATTTTTACTAATTAATGGTCTGAAACTGATCAAGCATGTAGTCAAAATTCATATTACTGGTCAATGACATGTGAAAGTTGAAAACAAAGAAGGATTTGTAGTTGCAAAATATGCCCTTGATAACAAACAAAAAATGGCACTGGAATTTTGCCAGACTAATTAGTTACTCATAGAAAATACATTATTTCCATAATATTAGCAGAGACTATACACATAACCTCACCTGATGGAATACAGTGGAATCAAATTGACTTGTGGTTACTAGATATCATGGAGTAAGCTTTGACTCAAAGCTACACTATATACAACAGAAGAAAGCAAGGCATGATTCTATGTCATCCTTGTAATCATACCTGTGTTTTAGCCCATTGTTGTAGCCATTGTATCAATCCATAATGTTGAGGATCTTCCTCTTTTGTGTCCCTTTATTTTATCAAGCACAGTGTTCTTCTCTAGGGGCTGGTCCACCCTAATAACTCATCATAAGTTCTTGTCTTGCTATCCTCATTCCCAAGGAGTGTTCTGACTATATTTCTTGTGAGACAGATTTGCTGGCTTATGGTACTGGCCATCCATGGCATATTCAATATTCTTTGCCAACCCTATAGTTCAAAGATATCAATTCTTCAGTCTCTCATTCATTTTCCAGATTTCTCATGAATATAAGACAATTGAAAATTTCATGACTTGAGTCTGGTGAATGTTTGTTTTTAAAGTGACATCTTTGTTTTTTTACACTGTAAACAGATCATTTGGAACACCCTTTCCCTTGATATTCTGACAGCTGCTTCGATGAATATTGCTTGTGGATCCAAGCAAAATAAAAAATTTCTCAACTTCAATCCTTTTCTCTATTTATTATGATGTTGCTTACTGGCCCAGTTGTAAGGATTTTGGTTTTCTTTCTGTTTAGGTGTAATCCTAACTAAAGGCTCTAGTCTTTGATCATTATTGTACGTGCTTTCATCAAGCAAGATTGTATCATGCTCATATCACAGGTTGTTAATGAGACTTTCTCCAATCCTAGTGTTCTTTTTATAGTCCAGCTTTTCTGATATTTCCTCAACATATGGACTGAATAAATAAGCAGAAAGTATACAACTCTAACACACACTTTTCTTGATTTTAAGTCACAAGTTATCTGTTCTTATGTAATAATGACTGCCACTTGATCTATGTACAGGTCCCACAGGAGCACAATTAACTAAGTGTTGTGGAATTCCACTCTTTGCAAGTTATCTGAGGTGGTTACATTTATGCCAACTTGATGGCATCTGTGTGGAAGCAGGGGTGGAGTCCAACTTGTCAATCAGGCCGTAGCCTGTTGATGCCTCCTTGGAGTTGTAGACTTTTTATAAGAGAGAAAGCGAGACCTTCTATGGTAGTTACATAATCTGATGTGAATTCGTTTTCTCATTATTCAGCTTCTCTTGTATATAAACGTTTTCTTATACAGATATGTGTGTCCATGAATTGTTACTGCCGACTTTCCCGTGGCCCCAGTAACAGAGAGGCAGAGTCACCGAGGCTGCAAACCACAAGGGAGTTTATTGACTAGCTCGAGCTAGGGCCCAAGTGCTAAAGCACAAACGCAGTGGTCACCAAAGACAAGGACCCCGGCCTGGGGCACAAGCCAAGCTTTTATACTCTCTACAGGTTACATAAACTGGGTGACACTATCCCCCCTGGGTGAGACTATCTCCCCCTCACCCTCCCATAGTTCCATGACTTCATCTGGAGACAATCGGTTGTGCAGGTCTTGTTGGTTGACTGGCTCCACTCTCAGAACGTTCCAATTGTGTTCACTCAGAACTTTTCCAGGTGCAGCCAGCACCATTGTGATCACTGGGCCTTGGCAAGTATGGTCAGCGTCATTTCGGGGGAGAGGGTGGCTTTGTTAGGGGAGTGAAACTCAAGGCTGTTAGAGAAACGAAACTTAAAGCTGGAGGAAAAGAGAAAAAAATGAAACTTTGGCCTATTTAAAAGGCTCAGCCTGTCATGGAGTCACTGCTGCCTTACAGAATTTATTTCTCTAGTCGACCCAAATAACACATTACTGTACCTTGGGAGTGGGGTACTAGAGAAACAAATCACAAAGATGGAGAGTAGATGTTTGTTTGATCTCTCCCTCATGGTAGTGTTTCTCCTTTGGCTAGCAAGAAGTCAGCTGTAGCCATGCAATTTACTGGTTTGTTTTCTGGAAAGAATAGGGGAAGTTCAAGTTTTGATTATTTTGTTTGATTGTAGACTTTGGTTATTCCTGTGTGAAATGGCCAAAAAAAAAAAAATGAATGTGATTAATGTATATTTTGAGTTCAGGGGGCAAACACCACCAATTGAATTTCTCAGAAAGCATGCAGCTTAAGGAAAATGGCTGACAGTAGGTCAAAATGATTCAGGAAAAGCCTGGATCTGGCTTAATGTTCTCAAAGGCCTAATCCCATATTTTTGTATCAATAGAATAGTTTAGATGAACTAGATAAGGAATGAACTTGACTGTTTTAAGAATTGCGTTTAGTGTATGATTCTACTTTGTTTATACTGATTTCTTCTGCTTATAATTGTGGACATAAGGATTTATATAAATGATTTTGAGAAGTGTGAAAATAGAGAGCTTGTAAACCCACTTGCCTCTATCCATTAATTTGATCTTTAGATGGGTTCAGGACACACCTACAAAGAAAATTCTCAAGAGATTAGCCCCACCCAGTGTTTTGGGGTCCTCAGGATATTTGCATTCCAAGAGACTTTTGCCTAGGGGGTTGTTGACAGATTGAAGAAAAAAGTAACTCTTTGGAATTTGAAATTGAAACCATGAAGAAAACTCCTCTCTGGGACTGAACTTAAAGGCAGCCTATAGGAAGGCTGAAATTCTGGCTAGTGACCACCTGGAGCCAGCCACTTGTTGAGTGGAAGTGGGACAAGAGCAGCAATAGGGAGTTGGATGAGTCTGGCCACTGACCTCTGTGGACCTGGTTTACAAGAACTAGAGGAGACAAGAGCTGGTTGACTGGTCTGAAGCTTATGACCTAGCCTAAGGGGGCTGGAGTTGTTGAGAATTTGTGATGGGGCCATGGTCTAAAGCAGCGGTTCTCAACATGTGGGTTGCTACCCCTTTGGAGGTTGAACGACCCTTTCAGAGGGGTAGCCCAATTCATAACAGTACCAAAATTACAGTTATGATGTAGAAACAAAAATAATTTTATGATTGGGGGTTTATAACAACATGAGGAACTGTATTAAGTGTCATGACATTAGTAAGCTTGAGAACCACTGATCTAAAGGCAAGGCTACCAATGGGCACCCTGTTGAGGCTAAGTGAATCAGTCCATATTGAGTTGACCAAAACCCCATGAGATGAAGAGAAGATATTTGAGTCTGTGAACTGTTGCATATTGCTGTAGACTTTATAGGTGGCCTGTCCTGATTTGACTTTGCTTATGGACATGGTTCCAACTAGAATGATGATTCTTCATGTCAAAGACTACGATTGTCTCCTCAGAGCACTGGGTTGATGTAAGTGGGCAGTATAGAAATTGGATACCCAAAATGGGGTGGATAAAGGCATGAAGTGGCTGGCATTGCATGTGTTTCGTGAGTCTGAAGGTGAATTTATAGATTGGTATCAGACATATGGGCTAATAGTGGACGTATAGGCTTGGACTGAACTGTGTTGGGATGTTCTCTTAATGTAGAGTTACCCTTTTATATAAAGCTCTCTATTATACACATATGAGTTTCAATGGACTTGTTTCTCCAATCTATCTGGAAAAACACACCTTCTCTCTCTAGTTTTTCACTCTTCCTACTTGCTGGGATTGTGTGTCTGCCTCTGGAGTAGTGGGTTGCTGACCCTGGGAGTCCACCTATGGGTTATCACTGCCCTGCCATGGGTCCAATGGACTCTGTACCTACTGGCTTGTGATCTCCTTGCTTCCTATTTCACCTTTCTGCATTATCAGCCTGCAGCTACATGAGTCGGAAGAGGACTCATAGAGGTGAGGTGGAGGGGGCTGGGATGCTTTCTTGATACAAAATTACATCTTGATATAAAGTTCTTTATACATATATGAATGCCTTTGGCTTTGTTTCTCTAGACAGCCCAGTGTAGTGCATTATCTATATTTTGATATTAAATTTTGAAAGAGTTATTTCTCAACATATCCTCCCTTTGGGTTTGTACACTTCTGAAGGTGGTATTTCCACCTCTATGATCTTTCCTCAAAGAATTCTGTGCTCTCATCAAGGACTAAATTCATAGATAAGTATAACACATCAACATACATTTTTAAAATGCTTCACTACTGGACTAATAATCACGGTAAGATAAATAGACAAAATATTGAAGTTATTAAGGATTGATTTCTTTTTACTCATATCCAAAACTAACTTCCATTGAAGTGGCAGTTAGGGAATCAAACTTCATGTGCCTTGAACAAATCAGATGCAAAACTTCCTAATGTGCTTGAAGGAAGGAAGGAAGTCATTTTTGAGGAATAAAGAGCACTAGAAACAAGCCATCATATTTTCACTTCCCTCACATGCATCTGAAAGCTGGGGAATGAATAAAAAATACTGAAGAAGAAGAATTCTCATACATGTGGCCACGGGTGGAATTAAGGAAAAGCAATGCTTTCATGTTGAGAAAGAACATTGCATATAATCATGACAGACTATTATGAAAGAACAAACAAATCCCTCTTAGAAAAAATACAGTTTGAATGGTCTTTAAGAAGTGAGGGTGGCACGACTTCTTCATCTTCCTTACTTTGGACATACGGTCCGGAGAGACCAGTCCCTGGAGAAGGACATCCTGCTTGGTAAAATAGAGGGTCTGCATAGAAAAGGGCAAGAGAGTTGATAAGATGGATTCAGAGAGTAGCGTTAACAATAGACTCAACTTGACAACCACTGCAAGGATGCTGCAGGTCTAGGCAATTTCCTTCTCTTGAATGTAGGGATTCTATGAGTTGGAATCAACAGGGTGACATCTGTGAACATGAACAGCTTCTTAGCATCTTTCTATCTCAGATTTCAGAAAATTAAATTTCAGATGCCTTTTTTTGTGTTATGAAACTATCTGCATAAGTACAAGGGGAGTATCGAGGGAACCATTTATAAGGGTAAAACACAAGAAAAGAAACTACAGAAGGTCCTACTACAACTAGGTTGCCTCAATTGTCTAGTTCTTCTGCAGTACAATGTCACAAGCGGGAGCTAGTAAGTAACATCCATTTATAGTCTAAAAGTTCTGGAAGTGAAAAGTTCAAATTGGGCCATCTACTGAGCTGGATATTTCCTTGTCAGTAGCCTAGGACCTTCACTGATCCTTTTCAATTCTCAAATGGCATTTACCTTCCTCAGTAGGTTCTCTTACCTACCTGTGTTTATGCTGCTCTTTATGTAATGCAAATGTGATTAAGTTTATGTAACTCAAATGTGATTTAGGATCTGCCCTGCACTGACATGTTGTCAACGGACTGGATACATTACTTTAGATTGCCTTGTGAATGCACTTACAGTGCATTACACGAGGAAGCCCTGGGAGAGCAATAGTGGAGCGCTCACTGCTCAGGGGGAGGTCTGAGTTTGAAACCACCCGCAGTTCTGCCAGAGAAAAGAATGATGATTCGTTCTTATAGAGGTGACAGCTTCAGAAACTCTACGAGGCTGTTCCACTAGCTCATCAAGGTTGTTAGGAATCGAAATCAATTTGATGGCAAACAACAACAACCTATTATTTCCACTATGGTGGTTAAGACTCCAGCACAGATGTTGAGGGAACACAGTTGAACCCATGACTCTAGGGATCTCAAATATATAGCTCAATGTGAGTCAGGTGTCTGCTCCTACAGTGAATATAATTTATGATCTATGAAGAAAATCCCCAAACCACACTCGTTGCCGTTAAGTCAGTTCGGACTCACAGTGACCCTACACATCAGAGTAGAATTGACAAGGTGGGGTTCTGAAGTGACAAATCTTTGTTGTCATACTAGGTGCCACACAGTTCAGAATCATACCAACCCTATGCACAGCAAAACGAAGTACTTCACGGCCCTCAGTCATTCTCACAGTTGTTCCCAGGCTTGATCCCATTGCTGCAGCCATGGTGTCAATCCATCTCCTGGAGGGTCGTCCTTTTTGCTGGGCCCTTCTACTCTACCAAACATGATGTCCTTCTCCAGGAACTGGCCTCTCCTGTCAATATGTCCAAAGTACTTGAGGCAAAGTCTCGCCATTATTGTCTCAAAAGAGCATTCTGGCTGTATGTCTTCCAAGACCGATCAGTTAGAACTTTAAGATGCCCATGATATTTGAAATATTCTTCCCCAGCACCATAATTCAAATGCCTATATTCTTTGGCCTTCCTTATTCAATGTCCAGTTTTCACATACATACGAGGCAATTGAAAATACCATGACTTGGGTCAGGCACATCTTAGTCCTGAAAGTAACACCTTTGCTTTTCAGTACTCTGAAGAGATCTTGTGTAGTAGCTTTACCTAATACCACCATCTTTTGATCCCTTGACTGCTGCTTCCATGAGCATTGATTGTGGATCCAAGCAAGACAAAATCCTTGACAGCTTCCATTTTTCTCCATTTATCATGATGTGACCTATTTATTTATTAATAGGTAAATCTGTATAGGAGCATGAAGCCTCATCTTTCTTCCACAGAGAAGTTGGTAGGATTGAATTGCTAGCCTTGCTAATTGAAGCCTATGGCACAGCCTATATTGCAGCCAAAGATCATGTATGAAGAGTATTAGAGATTATAAAATACAAGATAAGGTTCTATTGAGAGCCATTTGGCCAGATATGGAAGTCCAGTTCCATTTTAGATGATGTATTGCAGAAACATTTCAAATGTAACATGTATAATCTAAACTTGTGCCCCACCCCCACCCCCAAAATACTCTATCCATCCTGGGTGACTTAACAATGAGTCCTCCCCGTTACTGGAGAGTCCCCTTTTTTCATAGCCCACATCCAGTGCATCGAAATATATCTAGAGTACGACCACTTCTCATGCTCTCTACCAAAAATATTCCTATAGAAGCAAACAGCGCCCCTCACCTCGATGACTTCATTAGCCTTTCATCTGATGCCACTGCTTCCATGATGGTTCTTCTATGGGCTGATTTTAGCACAGCAATCAGAGTGATTGCTGGGAAACATACGTCCAGTAACATCACATTTATACTCTTCTCCCTCCAGTATCTATCTGAATAATATTAAAAGTCAAAATCCTTACAAGTCTCCAACTCCAACTTATCTGACTTCATCTTCTCCGTGTCCGCCCCTCTGCACCATCACTGTGGTCTGGATGTTGTTTGTCAAGCATCACTGGTATATACCCTCTTTAGGGCCTTAACAAAAACGAAATCTGATGTCCGGTCAATTCTGCCTCGCACTGATGCTACAGGACAGACTAGGATTTCTGAGGCTGTAATCCTGTAATCCTCATGGAAGCAGACAACTTTATCTTTCCCCTGTGGAGTGGTTAGGGGTTCAGAATGTACACCGTTCTGCTAGCTGTCCAATTCTTAAACCCTCTGCACCCCCAGGCTTCCTTCCTTAAGGCTCCATCATTGGCTATTTCCTCTGTTCAAATCAGGTGTGACGCTCAGCTACCCACGTCCTTACATTGCTGATGGAGTAAAGCACAATTGGACAAATTGTTGTTCCAAACAATCTAAAGAGGATTCTTTTGTTAGTCTTAACTAACTGAACCAAAGTAGACAAAAATTATACAGGCTACAATAAAGAAGTATCTTCCTTCAATCATTTGAATGTTTCTGCTAGTAACAAGAATGACAACATGGTCTTCTTTCCGAATGACTTTTCCACATGGACTAGACACTTTGTTAAAGTTTGTTTTCGTTTCTTTGCCCAGTAATGTGTCTATGAACCTTTAATGAGGATTCCATAGATGAGAATATCGGGTGGATAAGCTTTAAGCAAAGCCAAGTGAGAAAGCAGTGTGTGTGAAAAAGTAAAACCTTTTTCCTTGGCATTGTCCAGCTTAAAGAGATCAAGTCTAATTCTAATTCCACATGCCCAATGGTAGCTTAGAGAAGAGTGGTGAGAAGACTTATGGTTCCTCCTGTTTTTTTCCAATCAAAACCTCTGGATGTCAGCTCTATTTCTAAACGAAAAACAAACAAACACCATAATTTAATGATAAAATACTTGTTATAAACACATTTAGCAATTCAAGGAATCATAAGATAACTTAAGATAACTAGCTTACTCAAAAGGACAATCAACACAGTTTATCTGGCTACAAGGTCTCATACAGAAACACAAGAATAAATGTAAAACAAAGTTAGAGACTAAAACCAAGTAAGTGTTTAGAAAAGATGTGGAAGAGAATTAAAATAAAGTTCAAAGGCACGTAGATATAATAATAAATGTTAACTTCAACAGAACATGCTGTCAGAAATGTGACAAAGTGGTTTGAGGAAATTAATTAATTAATTAATGTATATTAAATAAATAAAATAACATTAAAATGGACTATAAAAATCTAAAAGGTATAAAAGAAAACAATATACTATATGTAAATAAAATGCTGTTTCTGAAGAAGAGAACAGAATACTTGGAGCATAAAAATATTAAATTATAAACTAAAATTAAAAATAACTTTATATCAAGGGGAAAGGGTTTAGGGTTTGTTGTTTGTTGTTGTTTAAATGAAAATTGTGCACCTCATCTAAATATTAAATACCAAAACATATTGGTGAAGTAACTTGATTTCAAGAATTAAAAAAAAACAGGAATTCTACTTCTGGTAATTAGATTTTTGAAAAATCAAATGAGTTGGTGATATTAGAGTGTATGAAATTGAGGAAGTTAGAGTAATTAGGTAACTGGAATATATTTCAAATATAAAGTAGGAGGAATTAATATTTATTAAGTGTCAAGTCTTTAATGGAAAGTCTACTTGGTGATCTCATTAATTCCTCCCATACTTCTTTAAGTAGGTACTATATGTCCATTTTATGAATCAGCAAATTAAGACATGAAGACCAAGCAAATTTAGACTGACCAAAAGTATGCTATGCCTTGCCTCTTATGCTGGTAGCCTAGGGCCATGGGTTCACCTTGGACTCTTTCCCAATGTCCATGCTTATTTCCATCTGTGCATATGACTTCCTGAGAGCAGTGTAAAGGCAAAGAGACAGGATTTATTTATTTTAGTGACTTTTTGTGTGATTTATTTTCTATGTATGCTAGAGTTTTAGGAAATGATCTGTATATTGCAGGAGATGCATCTTGAGACTCGAGAGGCACACCTTTGGCTGTAAGCATTTACTCTCTGTATCTATGCAACTAACAATTGCAAAGAAGATCAAATAAAAAGATGAAATCGAATTAAGTTATGCTTTCCTGTCCACAGACCATTAGAGGCACAGTTACAGAGAAGACATCGGCCCCTGGTGCCAGTGCCTCTGTCTCCTCAGCAATGTCACTCACACTGCCCCCCCCAGACTAGCTTTGAGTCAGTTCCTACTCATAGTGACCCTATAGGACCCGATAGGTCTATGGTTCTCCAAGATTGTTACTCTCTATGGGAGAAGAAAGGCTGGTCTTCCTCCCCATGAGCTATGTATCTATAAGCAATTTATTATATCTTTTTACACTTCCATTTCCTCATTTATAAAATGGGTATGATTTTAAAGAATTTATCTTGTTGGGAGGGTTACAGAGATTATAGCAGTAATGGACAAGCATTTTTAGAGTAATTCCTGGCTTGCAGTAATCATTTTAAACAGTTATCTCTTGTTAGCTTATACTCTAAATGTTTGAAGCTTTCATATCTTCTCCCAATCATCTATAATAATGTTGTTTTTTTCCCTTCTAACTTCCATGGAAGGGTCCATTTTTTTGTTCAGGTCATTCAAAACATCAGAGGAAGTTTGAAATTCTTTTCTCTCTCTCTTGCTCCTCATTGAAGTGTTTCTTGAATTCATTTCTCTGGTCTGGCCTTAATTCTATGTTCCTTAGCCCTTATTTGGATTAATGCAGCAGTAGTTTGCTCTTTTACTTCCTCAAAGTTCTTTCTACACTATTCCATTCTTATCTCCAAGAAAATTACTTTTCTAAAGGACACATCTGATTATATCACTTGGAAAACAAAACCAAAACCCCAAACCACCTTTATCCTACATTAAACTCCAGATACTATGACATGGCATACACATTGTTTTGGGATCTCACGTCAAATTACTTTTCATCCATATTTCTCATCATTTTATTTCACCCACCATGGGTGAGTCAATTCATTGAACACATTCCTTCTGCTACAAGAATTCCTTAATATATTATTTGGGTCCATACGATTTTTTTTTTAACATTTTATTAGGGGCTCATACAACTGTTATCCCAATCCATACACACATCAATTGTGTAAAGCGCATTTGTACATCGTTTCTCAAAACATTTTCTCTCCACTTAAACCCCCGACATTAGGTCCTCATTTTTCCCCTCCCTCCCCGCTCCCCCCTCCCTCATGAGCCCCTGATAGTTTATAAATGGGTATTTTGTCATATCTTGCCCTGTCCGACGTCTCCCTTCATCCACTTTTCGGCTGTCTGTCCCCCAGGGAGGAGGTCACACACAGTTCCATGTAATCGGTTCCCTCTTTCCTACCCATTCTCCCTCTACCCTCCCTGTTTTGCCACTCACACCACTGGTCCTATAGGGCTCATCCGTCCTGGATTCCCTGTATTTTCAGTTCCTATCTGTACCAGTGTACCTCCTCTGGTCTAGCCAGTCTTGCAAGATAGAATTCGAGTCATGGTAGTGGGAGCAGGGAGGAAACCTTTAGGAACTAGAGGAAGATTGTATTTCTCATCATTGTTACATTGTACCCTGACTGGCTTATCTCCTCCCCGAGATGATTTTTATTAGAAATGAATTATTTTATTGGGTAACCATTGTTAACAGCAATAATAATAGTACCATTTAACATTTATTAAACAAATAATATGCCAGACACTGGCCATAATACTTTCAATGATTAATCTCCATTGCCCTTTATAACAAATCTGATATGCAGTGTTGTTTTTATACACTAAGCCAAACTCTTCTCATGATTGGCGTGACAGCTAAGAACTCTCTAAATAATATGCAGCATTTATATACTTGGCTGTTGATCGATGTTCTATTCTTGACATTCAAGTCCAGGACACATAACCACAAAGTGAAACTACTTGAGTTGAGACCATGACTTCTACCACCTCCCCCAGACTTACATTGTTATTGTTGTTAAGTATATTCAAATAGGCTTCAATTCCTAGCTACCTTGTCTGTGCCCAGAAGATTTTCAAGTCCTGTGCCACCCTCACAAATTTTATGTCTCAGCTTATTGTTTCAGCCACTGTGTCATTCTATCTCATTCAAAGCCTTTTCTTTCTTTCTTTTAGTTTTTTGGGGAACCCTCTACTTTACCAAACATGATGTCGTTTTCCAAGGACTGGTCTCTCCTGATAAAAGGTCCAAAATATTTGAGACAAAGTCTTGCTAGCCTTATTTCTATGCAAAATCCTGGTTGTATGTATTTCCAGATAGAATTGTTTGCTGTTTTGGCAGGCCATGGTATTTTTAATATCCTTCACCAACTTTCAAACCCTTATGTACCAATTGAAAAGACTATGGCTTGAGCTAGGGGAACCTTATTTCTGAAAGAGGTAATCCTTAGTCTGACTTAGCTGGTCTTGGTTTGACCAATACAGTTTTCAATTTCCTAAAACTATTTCTAATAAGCCAACATGGCCACCGTGTCTGAGAAAATCTATGCAGAACATCCATTTGGAATATCATTAAACATTTACCATAATCTTCTAAGATGGCTTTCGACATCAAATTTAACTGACCTAGTAGATCCCCTCAGAAATGATTATTGTGATTGAACCTGTTTTGGAAGACACCATAACAAGACTAAGACAAGTGTATGACCGAGAAAACTTGTCTACAACCACCCACTGACCCCTGAGACATGCTTCAACATGTAGTGGTTATGTGTGGGGATGAGAGCCACGTTGCTGGCAGTTTGAAACCACCTGAAGCAACTCGGAAGAAAGACGGGGCTTTTGACGCCCACAAACAATTACAATCTCGGAAACCTACAGAAGGTCACTATGCGTCCGCATGGACTCAAGGGCAATGAGTTTGGTTTTCACATACACACATGAGAGAGAGAGAGAGAGAGAGAAAGAGAGAGAGAGAGAGAGACTAAGGACCCCTCATGGAAAAGTGGATTACACATTAGGCTGCAGTTCACAATTGCCAGCTGATGTGAAGAAGAAACATGAGACTTTCTAGTTCAGTAAAGAGTTACTGTCTTGGAAACCCAGGGCAGTGTATTCTGTCCTACAGGGTTTCTATGAGGCACCATCAACTCAGTGGCAATGAGCTTGTTTTTGGATTATACGTGGACAAGAAATCTAGTAGAATTACTTTTTGACTTATCCTAGTATATTGATTGGAAAGAAATTCCTGTCTCGTGTGGAAATTGAGAATTCCACCCGAGACCATCATGCCTTATTTTTGCACATAGCAAGAATAGATAAATATTTAGTGCACTGGGCTTAAAAAACAGAAGAGGATATTGTGTCTTATAGATAAGGTCTGATGGATGAAACGTAAAATGGCCTTTCTTGCCATAATTCCCTATGTGTTGTGTCACTGAGGTGATTTGATCACACAGCAACGCGATGCACCACAGAACACTTCATGGTCCTGCTCCATCATCACAACTGTTCTTTCTGTAATGAATTATAATTCTGAACACCATGGTTGTGGCTATAGCCACATGTTGAAGGGCATTTCAGAATTATATCTCTAAGGCTAATTTGCTAGAGACAGTGATTTAAGATACCCTCCTTTGTTTTGTTTGGGGACATGCTCAACAAGACAAAAGACACATCCCCATGAAAGCCATTCCTGAGTGTATAAGAATCATCTGGAACACAGAGAGAAATCCCAGAACCATTGGATGATCATCCAAGATCTCTGTTGAAAGTGAGAGAGGCCACAGAGACCAGAGGCACCTGAGGCTCAGGGGAGCAGCACGGAAACTCAGGGGGTACCTTCTTCTCATTGGTCCAAGACTATGGGACTGTGAAATAAAGGGATCGGCAGGCTGCCTTCCTGACCTACAGAAGCAGAAGCCAGGGGACCACATCACATGGCGGAGAGGCTGAGGACCAGAGAGAGACCTAGTTGCTGGCTGAGAAGGGGCATTGCTGTGCCCCAATGACTGTATCCTTACTGTTACTATACCCGACTTGTGATAGCCCATACACTTCCCTAATTAACTCTGTAATCTGAGTATTGTCTGTGAGTTCTGCACAGAGAAGGAATGAATCATCAACCCCAGCTTAGATGTAGAGTGGTGTTGGAGGAAGGGTTGGTGTCAATAGAGATAAAGAATAATGGAAAATGAAGGCATAGCTGACCCTCCCCCACCCTTGGCAGTAGGGTAGCAAGAGGAGGTTAGCTATGACCACCCCCAAGCCCCTCCTACTGTTTACTGCAATGAAAACCCGAAGATTGCAGTAGGACTGTGGCCTTAAACATTGAATATCTCTAGTCATAGTTCATAAGCAATTCCATGACTCCGTTTCAAATTGCCAGAGATTTGCCCTTTAGCTACTTATCACTCCAGAGGAACAAGGTGCGAGAATGTAGCCCTCTATTTATAAAGATCAGTTCATCCACCTCCTCTTGATGAGAGGTTGACAAGCTTTAAATAGTCTCAGGCAACCTCCCATTAGATTTTATGGTAGAAACCTAAAGAGAATAGAGTATTCATTTGAAATCACAAGGATGTTTTAGGAAATAATTATCCCAGTAGAGGTACTGAAATAGCACCAGGAAGGAAGCCCACCCTCAATCCACTGTGCAACGTGCCCCCAACCCAGAGAATGTGAAAAACCCTGACTAAGGAAGTTAAAACCTGAGCATCAGTATTTGAGTCTTGTGGAACTACTACAATACCATTGGAGTTTGAAGGTCAATCCAATTTCTTTATGAGCTTAGTGTATATTAAATTTGACCCTTTTGAATGTAAGGAGTTGTCCATCAATAACTAACAACATTAATTGTGTTTAAATGTCTATGTCACTTAACCATGTAATGATTCATTTCTTACTCCCTTTTATTTAGTGTTTATCCCTCCATAGTCCACGTATCATGGCACATCATTTTATTAAATACCCATTTATCTGTATTTATTTCTATGTCACAAGCATCTTAATGCTTTTTATTAACCACTAACTGCATATTCATTTACATGCCACATTTTTTGCCATCGTCACCAAGTATATTTTATTGATTGCAAGGACATCTACTTGACAACTGCCTTGCAATGATCCTTTGTAAACTGTCTTTTCTACAGCACAGGCGTCTCCCTCCCCAGCCCTGCAAAATAGCAAAGACTCCTAATGCTGCATCATGTCCCCTGTAAGCAATAATTGGTTGTTTTCCAACTGTTTGGCCCAATGCGTCCTAATTTGTAATGCACAAGGCTCTGTTCAAAAGAATAACATATTCCATTTCTGTTTACAGAACTAATGCTTGATGCAAAAAGAGATAGAAAATAAGATTGGTCCTTTATTGGTGATAATTATACCAACAATACTGAGCAAGATATGGAAGGGTTAGATAAAAGCAAATGAGCTTACTTTTTAAATTGGGTTTACTAGATGTAATCATATAACGAAGTACAAATCTTTTAGTCGTTCAATTAAAACTACCTTATTTTTAACAATAATTTAGGGGGTCCATTTTTGGATTATTTTGCATGAGTATTTCAACCAATTTCCATAAATTTGCATTTGTGTTCAAAAAGCCCTAATGCCAATTATGTAAAATAAATGTAATTAATTAGTGCATTCCACAGCGGCTGCATTCAAGGCTGGTTTCTAGTAGGAAACAGTCGCATGGCTCCGGCTAAGATCTCTGTGGGGTGATCCAGCAAATGGCCACTCCCTATTTCCACCCCACACTGCAAAGGGAGGTTGGATAAAGTCCTCCAGGGATCAGAATATAACAAATACGTGATACCTAAAATGCTGTTTCACTAAACCAAATTCAGTGACTCGACATACACATTTGTCAGCATTGTCATCTGCATCCTACCATCATTTTTGTATCTAATCTCTAGGCTGATTTGGCTGTTCATGGTTATAGGTTCGGCTGCTAAGTAGTAAGTTAAGTCGTTGGAAACCACCAGCCAATCAGAGGGAGAAAGACTGGACTTTGTCTTTCCATAAGGAGTTTCTCTTGCACGTCTTGCACACCTGCAGGGCCACTTTGACCCTGTGCTAGAAGGTTGCCAGGAGTCAGAATCCACTGGTGGCAGTGAGTTTGGTTGGTTTGAGTCTGATTATGTAACTCTCCTGTCCCTAGTCCGTCTTTCTCACGGAGGAGTCGTGCACCGAAGACAGCACATGGGTGGCTTTTGTTGTCATCTGATTTCACCCCTGAATTCATGGTTAATTCAGGAAGCAATAGGAAGGCATGGAATTGTTTTAAGCACGTATGTGTAAAATCTTGTGTATGCAAAAAATCTTACCATAGTGAATGATGGGGGGAGTGCAGAGTGGAGATCCAAAGCACATTAGTAGGCCACTGGAGATCCCCTTGCAGAGGGGTCTCGGGGAGGAGATGAGCCAGTCAGGGTGCGATGTAGCAATGATGAGAAATACAGCTTTCCTCTAGTTCCTAAAGGTTTCCTCCCCGCTCCCACTACCATGACTCGAATTCTATCTTGCAAGACTGGCTAGACCAGAGGAGGTACACTGGTACAGATAGGAACTGAAAATACAGGGAATCCAGGACGGATGAGCCCTATAGGACCAGTGGTGTGAGTGGCAAAACAGGGAGGGTAAAGGGAGAATGGGTAGGGAAGAGGGAACCGATTACATGGAACTGTGTGTGACCTCCTCCCTGGGGGACAGACAGCCGAAAAGTGGATGAAGGGAGACGTCGGACAGGGCAAGATATGACAAAATACCCATTTATAAACTATCAAGGGCTCATGCGGGAGGGGGGAGCGGGGAGGGAGGGGAAAAATGAGGACCTAATGTCGGGGGTTTAAATGGAGAGAAAATGTTTTGAGAAACAATGTACAAATGCGCTTTACACAATTGATGTGTGTATGGATTGGGATAACAGTTGTATGAGCCCCTAATAAAATGTTAAAAATAAACAAACAAAAAAAAAGAGTAAAATATAAAAAACAAACAAACAAATCTTGTGTATGTGTTTCCATGGAAGAGGTCGTTTATGCTTTAGAGGGAGAATCCTTGCCTTCCATGCAGGAGGGCTGAGTGGGATTCTGCCCCTTGTATACCACACACCCACAGTCACCACCTGTCAGCCCCTAGAGGCTTGCCTATTGTTTGGATGCTGAACAGGTTGCAACAGAATGTCCAGACTACGATGAGGTAGGAAGAAAGGCCTGGCAATCTACATCTGAAAGTCGGTCAAAAAAAAGCCTCTGGATAGCAAACGTATAAAGTGTATGCAGTCACCGTACTGGAGAGTGGCTCCTAACGAGGTGATCTGCAGGTACTTCTCATGCTTTACACCTGTTTCCCTGAATGGCCATACTGCCCAGGGACACGTTGTTTTGGGGTGTTTATTAATGTGAAGCAAAGAAAACCTTTAGTGAGACCATGGAATTGGTTCAGACCCGCAATGACTGTGTACAACACGGTGCAACACTGCCCACTCACGCACTGCCCTCACAATTGTTCTTATGTTTGAGCTCATTGTTGCAGCCACTGGGTTCCTTTCCTCTTTTTCACTGCCTCGCTTCTTTACCCAGGATGATCTCCTTCTCCAGGGACGTATTTCTTCTGACATGTCCAAAGTATGGGGGCCAAGGTTTCGCCATCCTTGCCACTAAGGAGCTATGGTACTTTCAGTATGCTTTTCCAGAATCATAATTCAATTGCATTGACTCTTCTTCAGTCTCCCTTCAATGTCTATGAGGCCATTGAAAATACCATGGCCTCGGTCAAGCTCACCTTGGTCCCCAAATCACATCCTTGCTTTTCAAAACTTGAAAGAGGTCTTATGCAGCATCTTCATCCAACATCCAATGCAACCTGCTAAATCTCTTAACTGTTGCTTCTAGGAACATCAATTGGGAATCCAAAGGGATGAAATCCTTGATAACTTCAATCTTTCTTCCATCTATAATTATCTTACTGATTGGTCCAGTTGTGAGGCTCTTGGTCTTCTTCACATTGAGTTGTAATCCATACTGAAGGGTGCAAACCTGGATCTGCATCAGGGAGTGCTTCAAGTCCTTTGCCCTGACATCTGCATATCGCATGCAGGTTGTTATTACATCTTTCTCCAACCCTGATGCTAAATTATTTTTCATAGACTCCAACTTCTATGATGATTTCCTCAGCAAACAGACTGAACAAGCATGATGAGAGAATACAGTGAGAACATGAACTCTAGTTTAAAAGTTAGTTGCTTCTTGCACAACTAGAAATATAGCCCTATAACTATTGACCAAAACATGTCCAAGTTCAAGGCCTATTTTATGTGTTTAGAAATTCAAATACAGTGAAGATTGAGGAAGAAAGAGGGGTGGGGAAAGAATATTCTCATCCAACTTTGATTTTCATGTAAGCCATATCTTAGTTACTTCTTAAATTAGTGCTTAAAGCATGTTCCTAGATATTGTCATATATTAAACCCCCTAAAAGGCAGACTTCTTTCTCTTGGACACCGGGAAAGCCAGTGAGTTGCTTGAACCTGCAGTCACACTGTGGAAATTATGGTATTATTTTTAACTTTCATCCAATAAATCTTGAAAATACCCATGGGTGGTCTGGGGACTTTGTGGACTTAGTTCACACAAAAGGAAGGGAAAAGCTATACCTATCCTCAGGTGACTCCCTGGCATCCTCCGCTGACAATTTTCTTTGGACAGATGATAGATGTCCATGTGGCCACCAGTGTAGATGATTAAAAGGTAGAATTCTCTTATGTGTTACACAGATTTGTTATATGAAACATGTTTGAGCCTGTTAGAATGGGGCAGGACAACTGGAAGGGGCAGGGAGAATCTGCCCAACTTTGAAAGGTTTTTCTGGAACTTCAATATAGGGTTCCATTTAAATAAAGATTCTCATTTTATTCCCTATATTGGAGTAAGAGGTTACAGTAACCATTATGTTTTATAAAGCAATGAGTTCCCTTCGAATTTTTAGCTGGAATACTAATACATTGATTCTCTTTTACTTTTCTATGTCAGCAACAAATCAAGAGCTATTCCCTGTGTTTTCAAAAATAGCAATATATATGAGCCACCTACTAAGCCCACCTCAGATGAAATCGGTGGCTTGGAGATGATGACTGGTACACAAATCCCACGACAAGGCCATGCTATGAACCACAAACAGCTCCCACGTGTCTGTCAATTGCAGACACTTCTTTCACCAACTACCAAATCTAGTGGCAAGGCAATAAGAAAATCTTATGTCTCACCACTTTTATGGTCAAGACTGATACGTTATTGCTTGGATGTTTAGAAAACGCTAACAGTGCAGATGAGAGACATTGGTGCCTCCATGGTAGTATGCTTGCTTCCATGCAGATGGAAGATCTGGGCTTCAGTCCCAGCACACCTATCACACGCACAGTCACCACCCATCTGTCAGGGGTGACTTGTGTCTTGCCGTGATGCTGAACAAGTTTCAGAAGTGCTTCCAGACTAAGATTAATTAGCAAGAAAGACCTAGTGATCGACTTCCAAAAACCGGCCAATGAAAAAGCCATGCATCACAACTGCCCAATATACAACTATCATGGGGATGGTGCAGGACTTTGCTACATTTTATTTTGCTTTTTAAAGGCAATCTCTGAGTTGGAGGTGGCTACCAAGAGTAACAATGAGTGAAGAATAGCGTAACAAGCCTGAGGCTCAAGGAGAAAAAGATAACTCATGATCCTTGCCCTTATCATAGACATACACACAATGCAAAACATCACCCAAGTCCTAGAACGAGCCATAATGGCAGTAAGAGAGAGTGCTGTTTAAGGAGAGAATAGCATAGCTCTCCCTAAATGAGGTGTAACAACACTCTGACTTAAAAGTTTATCTCTCCTTGGCGATCAATGAAGATTTTATAATTGACTCTACGAATCACAATAGTCTGGTCAGCAACTGAACATGAGGCTGGAACGGAAGTGGACAATGTTCTGCTTTGTTGCACAGAGGGAGGCCATGAGATGGGGCCTGACACAAAGACTGCTAGCAATAGCAGCAATGAAGGGCAGATCTTTGCAGAGATAGCACAATTCTTAAAATATAGTGGCTCTTCAGTAGGGATTTAAGTGCTTCCTGTTTTGAGTCTTGATTTGACCTTGCCC
>NW_022111369.1:97900492-97903157 GCF_000313985.2 Echinops telfairi | reverse complement strand
GAGGCTCACAGTGCTATTTATCTCTCTGCCCTTCAATTAATCCTGCATGTGTTTATTGGCCAGGTTGTCACAATAAACTACCTAACTCACTGATCGACCCTTTTTCACCAATCCTCACACCAACCTTCCCTCCCACAGCATGCTTTGCTTTTTTCTGCTGGGTTCCATAGTTCGCTGCAATAGCCACAGAAAAATAAAGAAAGGACACAATTCAGGATCAGAAATGCTCTGGATACAGTGCTGCAATGAGATCATCTTCTGTTCAACTATGCCTGCAGGCATTCTGTCTCACTCTGGCCCCCAGGAGAGACTACACTGGTGCTGCTAGGGCAAGCAAATGCTCTCTTAGTTCTTGCCTTATCTCAGTCCATTACTCCTTGGCCTGCTCCCTACCATAAGAGGGGAGGTGTTACAAACCTTATTTAACTCTGCTAATATAACCCACTTTTTCACCTTACTCCCTGGGCCAGAAAGCCCAATGCTCTGTCTCCTGCCCGTTCTGTTGCTTCTGCCCCACTTCTCAGGTCTCTTGCTTGCTACAGTGTTACAGCTGTCTCCTCAAAGAGGTTCAGGTTAGGGATCCTAGGCCAAAAGAATTATTCTATTTCTGGGCGCTCTTTCTCAAAGTCTTTGATATTCGGCTGTTCAGTGTCTGAGATGGCTCATCTAAGCTTAACAGGATGACAAATCTGACCAGTCCCCAAGTTAGGGTTCCATATGCTTTTTCTCGCCACCAGAGTACCTTTATTTATGATGTTACCAAGCTATCCAATCTCCTTAGGAGGCCACAGACATTTCATATGTGTGCGGACAGAGCAAGACCAGGTAGTGTTCCTTTCTTCTAAACGTAGATTTGCTATGAGTCAGACTAACTCAATAGCACCTAACAATTACCTGTCACTTGGTGGGAGGTACAAAGGCTATGGGTGGTGGAGTCACATTAAGTAACTCACTGCAGTGCCACGGTCAAAGAGAACCCACCAGAAGGAGAGGATCCTGTTACTGTGAAGTGCTATAAAGGAAGCTAACTTCATGGAGCCAAGATGATTGCTTGGAGACTCTTAACAATGAAGACTTGATTGTCCTCCTTGTCATTTTCTTCCTCTAACTTGAGTTTCCTTTACGGCCTAACTAATGTAATGCATGCCACCTTGAGGTAAATGACAACTTAAAGATAATAGACTTCAAGCCACCACCTAAAAGGCCTTTTATTTTCCTACTCAACTATATTATGGAATAGTTTCCCAAGTACATAGTTTATATTTACAACAGACCACTGAAGGAAATAGATCTGGTTTTGATTGGTGTAAAAATAGTAAAAAGAAAACAATACAAAAAACCTCAGGGGTGATGAGATTTGCTGAGTTCCAGGTTAATTGGAAGATATGTAGGTATGCACTGAGAGTCAAATCAGAGAGCTAACATCTTCTATAATAAAGAAAACAGAAATCATTTCTCATACTCCTTCATTGCCTTCTCAGGGTGGTGCAACCTGTTATTAGAAAGCCCATGGGTAGTTGAGAAGACTGATAGATGGCTTAAAACCACATTGATAGAAGGATCATTGGCGGGGTGTGAAACAAAGAACAGAAAAATCAACTACAATAAAGAGAGGGAGAACCAAAAGTATTGCTAGGAAGAAACTATAAGTCCTAAAAAAGAACGTGTAAAATCCGCATAACCATGAGGCTGATGCTTTGGCGTATGTCATATAAGATCCTCATCATTCCTCCCTAATAGATCTTCCCGGAATTTTATACTTGCCTTTCCCACATGGTAGAATGCCTTCTGTCCAGGTAATAAGAAGGTGTGTTGGGTCAAAGTTGATATGGGAAAAAAATAGCAGTTTCACACCTGAACAGCCTACATCTGGGCTACACTATTATTTTGAAATCATCTGTTTGCCTTGTGTCTCAGACTGGGATAAGCCGCCCAGGAGTGCCTGAATCATTGTTTTACCTCCCATGTGTATTCCCACATGAACTGTGACACAGGGTAGGTGCTTCCCACATTCTGAGGAATTAAATGAAACCATTGAATCTGGCTTTACAGAAACCCCACTAGGGGAAGCCCAGGATTAGCAATGGCTCCAGCACCTGAGGAAACACATTATGCCCAGAGCTTGCTTTTATACTCCATTGGATCTATTTATTTATCTGAACTTGCGCCAGCAGAAGTTTCAAATGAATCTGTCAGACTTTTTGTTTATGCCATTTTTTGTTGTAAAGGAACAAAACTTATAATGGACAATTAAGCAAAAGTAAATTTGTTGGAAGGATATTATATAGATCCCCAAATCAAGACAAAGACCAGAGAGCCTGACCTTCTTCACAGCCTCCCCTCCCCCAAACCCTCCTCTGAACTCACTGTCACTGAGTCAATTCTGGTTCATGGCAGCCCTTTAGCACAGGGCAAAACTGGCATTGTGAGTTTCCAAAGCTATAACTTTTTAAAAAAATCATTTTATTTGGGGCTTTTACAACTCATATCACAATTCATCCATCCATCCATTGTGTCAAGCACATTAGTACATATGTTATCATCATCATTTTTAAAACATTTTCTTTCAACTTGAGCCCTTGTATTAGCTCATTTCCTCCCTCCCCCATGCTCTTTCCCCCATGAACCCTTGATAATTTACAATTTTTTTCATGTCTTACACCAA
>NW_022111369.1:97898322-97899812 GCF_000313985.2 Echinops telfairi | reverse complement strand
TTAAGCTATACGTCTTTATGGAAGTAGAAATCCTCTTCTTCCCGATGCAGAGGACCTAGTGGTTTTGAATTGCTAGACTCACAGTTCGCAGGCCAATGTATAGCCCACTGTGCCACCAGAGCTCTACAGTTCCAAACAGAGCAAGAAAACTCAGGGTATGATATGAGGGTCTTCAGCAGTGTACCATGGTCAGGATAAGAAAATACCAACTTGGTTTTCAGAGTTGGAATCTCTCTTCTTTGAGATTTCAAATTGCAAAAGACTGACTGGCTGAACGCAAGTCCTATGTTCATCTATTCCTTTGCTATAAGGAATTGAACAGAAAAGTTGAGGTAGAAAGAGCCAGTAAGGCCTCTCAGGACCCTTTCACCTCCTGTGTGTGCTGGGGGGCAGAGTGGGGGGTGGTAAATGACTAACTTCTAGTTTCATGGAGATTGCAGGAAATAGAGAACCAATCCCATGTGAGAACCAGTTTTTATTCTCTAGCATCACAACTGTCCATGGTCTTTGGAGTTGAGTTTTACTATGAGCTGCACATGTACTTGTGGTAGAGTCTGGAGTTTGGGTAGAGTGAAATGGGTCTCACGGAGACCATTTCCCTACAGGGAACTTTTGAATCTTGAAGAAATTCGTTTCCAAAAGTCCTTTTTAGAAAAACAAGAAAACAAAGACCAAATTCACTGTTATCCAGTGAATTCTGGCTAATAGCAATATATATTCACTAGTGGTAAAGTGAAATGGAAAAATTCCCCAAATCTGTGAAAATTTTCCAAAATTTCTAGTTTCCAAAATCTGTGAATGGTCTCTCATCATTTTTTGACTCCCAAGTCCAAATTAACACCAAATGGCAAATTGTGTATGAAATACGCTTCAATCGATTTCTATTAGTTATAAATAGATTTTCAGCACATGAAAATAAATATGGAAGATTAATCTGAATGACGAGTTCCTTTAGGGAGGAAGACGGTGTCATGAAAGAAGGAAGAACCATCAACATTTCGTTCCACGATGCAATGAGCTGGAACCACAGCAATGGCACTGAACAACAACAACAACAACAACAACAACAAAGTACCCATAGAAGCTAGACAATATTCACAGCCCTCTTGGTGCCTTTTTCAGCAGTTATCCCCATCTTCAGATAATGAGACCTCAGAAATCCGACAAAATCAGTAAATTTGTGTCTAGAACCATGAACATAGGCAAGATAAACAGTTTGTTTGTTTGTTTGTTTGTTTAAGTTCACAGTTATACCTATCACAAAGCCAGCAGGATCATTAGAGAAAGGTGCTATCTATCTATTCTCGAACATTACCCTTTCAGCAAAGAACGAGTTTCAAACTGAATACTGTTTGGATCGGTTCTTGCTGTTTTCCTTTTGTGTTTGAATTGTTTTCCCTAGATACTTTGAAGCTCAGCTCTCTTACATTTATCAAAGAAATTGTAGTTTCTACCAAACGACAATATCCTCTTCCAATTTCCAACAGCTG
>NW_022111369.1:97894639-97896256 GCF_000313985.2 Echinops telfairi | reverse complement strand
GAAGACGGTCTTCTGAGATTGGAAGGCACTCAGCATATCACTGAGGAAGAGCTCCTCAACAATGCCAGTCTGTCTAATGACACACACAGAGCAAACCTTTGGGGATCGATGTTCATCAGTGTGGCATGATTCAAACTAAGAACAAATAGCTGCAAATATCCACTCATAATCACAATATAGGATATATGCAATGTGAATCCAGTAAAATTCGAAGGTGTCAAAAATGAAATGGACAGCTTGATCAATATCCTAGGAGTTAATGAACTGAAATTAACTGGAATTCGCCATTTGAAATAGGACTATCATGCTTACATTGACAAATTGAAAAGGTATGGTGTTGGATTAAGTGGCGAAAAGCACATTTCAAGATTTATTCTGAAATTGAATGGTATCAGTGATAGGTAAACATTCATATGCCTATAAGGAAGGTCAGTTAGTACCATTATTTAAAATTGCACATCAATCTTTTATACCAAAGTTGAAGATATTGAAGGTTCTCTTTGCAAATTCCTACAGTCTGAAATTGATCAAACATCCAATCAGGAGGCATTGACAATTCATGGTGATTTGCATGTGAAAGTTGGAAACAAAGAATACTTAGCAGTTGGAGAATATGGCCTTGGTGAAAAGACAACACGTTTATAAGATAACAAGGTAACCATTGGAAGATCCTTTTTCAAAAGCACACTTGGCAAGTACACACGTGTACCTTTCTTCGGACTGCATACGAATCAAATCACCTGCACTGTGGAGGAAGACAACGGGGAAACACAACATCAGCAATCAGCGTAACCCTTGGGCCTAACTATGGAGCACACCACCAGTAGCTCCTTTTCAAGTACAGATAGAAGCTCAAGAAAATCATGTCAGGACTGAAACCCACTTCCTGCCATCAGTTGATTCTTACAGGGCAGGGTAGAGTTGCCCTTGTGTGTTTCTAAGACGGTGACTCTTTATGGGAGTAGAAAGCCTCATCTTTCTCCCTCAGAGTGGCTGGTGATTTAGAACTGCTGACTTTGGGGTTAGCAGCCCAACATGTAACCACGACCTGACCAGGGCTCTCTAGATCAGGACTAAAAGTGCCAAAATACAACCTGGAATATATGACCTCACGAGTAGATTGGATGCACTGCACAGTAATGACTTAAGAAGAGATGAGTTGTAGGATGACATTCAAATTACATACAGAAAACTGTCAAAAAGCCATTGAAAAGAGAAGAAAGAATGTCAAGATTGAAAGGATCTTTGAGACTCCAAAACATACTCTTGAGTGTAGAGTAGCAAAAGTGCATCGACATGATGAAGCAAAAGAGCCAAACAGAAGATTTCAGAAATACTTCAGAAGACAAATTAAGGTATTATAATAAAATGTGCAAAGACGTCTCAAAAAAACCCACTGTCATCAAGTCAATCCTAGTGACCTGAAAACATAGGGTAGAACTGCTTCCGTGAGTTTATGAGATTGTAACTCTTTACAGAGCTGCTGATGGTGTTGAACTGCTGGCCTTGATGTTTCCAGCCCCAGGCATAACCACTACACCACCAGGGCTCCTAGTACAAAGACTTAGAAGTAGGAGGGGAAACAAAAGGAAGGAACGTTTTTAAAATGAAAAGAAC
>NW_022111369.1:97869894-97894172 GCF_000313985.2 Echinops telfairi | reverse complement strand
ATCAGCAGAATAAATTTCAGAGCATTTTTTTCTTATACTCATTGACTCTCCACCTCCTATTCTTTTCAGCCATACCCCTAGGCAATTGTCAATCCAGTTACTGTCTATACATTGTTCTTGTTAGGTGCCATCGAGGCAGCTCTGACCCATAGTGACGCTATGCACAACAGAAGGAAACACTGTCTAGTTCTGTACCATCCTCACGACAGGCTCTATGCCTGAGCCCATTGATTCAGCAACTGTGCCAATCCATCTCTTTGATGGCCTTTCTCTTTTTCACAGCCCCTCCACTTTTCCAAGCATGATGTCCAAGGACTAGACTCTCCTGACAACATGCCAAAAGTATGTAAGAATTCTTGCCACCCTTGCCTCTTATGAGCACTCTTGTCTTACTTCTTCTAATACAGATCTGTTTGTTCTTTTAGCAGTCCATGAGACTGACTATTCTTCTTCAGCACCACAAACTCTCTCTATAGATCTACCTATCCTGGGCTTTGAATATTGAAAATCATACTAAATACAAATAGAAAACAATCAACCAAACAAAAAAAATATCTCAGCATTAACTAGAAAAAAACATAGAGAGCCTCATTTAAAAACCATAAAGTATTAAAAACTAAAACAACTTTAAAATAGATCAAAGGATAAATCAAATCATCAGCTATCACATTTTAACCTAACTACACCTGCCATAATCAGTTTTACAGTGTTCTTTGTCTGATAACAAGGTTTTTCAAATCCCTGGACTATGGTCAGAGGGATTCACCTGAGTTTAATCGCTGTGAGGACCGTTACCCTGTCATCTATAGGCTTCTGAAAACCAGGTGTTCACAATTTAAGTTCTGATGCCATTTTTGGATTCGCATTTTGTTATTTGGATTCTTCTTTGGATTCGCATTTTGTTATTTACAGTCCTTATATCACACAGGCTGGTATACTTCTTCCATGTGGACTTGGTTGATACTTCCTTTAGATTTCTACTTTTTTTTTTAAGGAACCCCAGATGCTATTCTTTCTGAGAGATATGAGGTTGGTGACCAATATTAAATATGCCTGAATTTCCAGAACGAGGAACAAATCTATCTTGTAAGAACCACAAAACGTCTCTTAGAAGCAAAGGTAGCAAGACTCCCTCTCATGTAATTTGGACATGTTATCAGGATGATCCAGTCCCTGGAGAAGGATATCAGGCTTAATAAATTAGATAATCAATGAGAAAGAGGAAGCCTTGCAAAAAAGATAAATTGACACAGAGGCTGCAATAATTGGGTCAGGCATAACAAAAATGGTAAGGATGGTGCAAGACCAGGTAGCATTTAATTCTGTTGTCCATGGGGTGGCTATGAGTCTCAGCTGACAGGACGGCGCAGATCAGCCACGCCATCCCGTCGCATCAGAATGCAGCAAACGCTAATTTGTTAGGTTTACATGTTTTGCAAACTCACATGATTGCCTGGTGTGTTACCTTATATGAATTGCCTACATTCAACTTTACAATGTGCAGAACGTTGAATAGATCACGGGCAACCTAATTACCAGAGTCCAAGAGGTGATATATATTTAGCCACCCACCATTTTTGTCTCCTGCTTTGTCAAGGACTTTTACTGCAAGAATTTGAGACATGCTCCTTTTGCGAATTTGGGGGAGGAAAAAAACGGTATGCAAATCTGCATGGGGTGCTGCAAGCTTTTCCCTGAAGAGTGCGCATTTATGCTGGGGGGCTTCCCTCAGGCTCTGTCAAGGGTGCATTCTAAATGAGAAAGGATTGCTTTTCAGGGCTCCAGGAATTTGGAACTGTGCCTTGTTAAAAAATTACTGCACCTCCCCATTCCATTAAATGATACAGTTTTGCTTTAAGAATTACAACCCCTCTTATATAATTATTTCACAGATAAGCCCCATGTGGATATAAAAGTAGCATCATGATAAATGGGGAAAAGATTGAAGCAGGCAGGGATTTCATCTTGCTTGGATCCACAGTCAATGCTGATAGAAATAGTAGTCAAGAAATCAACCTGGCAGGACTCTGGCAGCTCTCAGGGTGGCCCCAAAGCAGGAAAGGTAAAGGGGGAGAGACAGGAAGACTGATGTTCTCTTTCCCAGGGTCCACAGGGTCCACCTTATGACAAGGCCACACCCCCAAGGAGACAGCATCAGGCTGTGATCTGATCCACTGGTCTGACTCCATCCCTCTCCGTGAGTGTCCAGTGCACATAAAATCATATAACTGCCCCAGTAACCATCACTCCGTGCTATTTGGAGTTGAGTTGCCTAGAACAAACCAGTCATCCTTGCTTGGTGCTTCTGTGCCAACTCTTAGAGTTAAGCAGTTAGCGACCGAGTGCATGCAGTGTTCCTCAACAGCTGTGTGTCTGGGGAAACGCGCTTATTTTCTACGAACTTCCATTTTCTCATCTGTAAAAGAAGGATTCAAACCTCTGCCTCCTAGTTATAAGAAAGTTTAAATAAGACATACACAATTTCTAATAATGAGTCTGACTCAGAATTCACTAAATCATTAACAAATACAAGTTAATTATCTAACAAATGATAAAGTTCATTACATTTGCTCTTTCTTCGCAGTACAGTATAATAAACATCATTTTAATGCAGGATGGGAAGAGGGAAGCTCTTCATGAATATAAAGTGGTCAGTTTATATCCGTCTTTGCATACATACGGTCCAATTTTAAGTGCCTTGTTTTGTTCCACAGTATATCAAAATGACAGATATTATCATTTATTTTACATGATTTTTAATATCTTATCTGATTAATTTGATAAAGTCTGTGTACTTGGAAACATTATCCTGTGTTCTCATTATTGGTATCCAGTTAAGGATGTGAGTCAATACCTTGACTATATTAATTAAGTCTTTGTTTATAACCTCATATAGATTGAAATAAAATTTAGGGAATATTTTACAGAATTGATGGAGTCTCTAGTATAATATTAATAATATTTTAAAATACCTTTTCAAGAATATTTTTGAGTAGTTACTGTGTGTTAGTTATGTTGTTAGAAAGTTACAATCTCAATACTCATATTACCCATTCAATAAAAGAATTACAATTGCCATTTTACGGAAGAGTACACTATGAATCATATTGAGAATAGAAACTTAAGAATGTTTTCTTAGGCTCATGAAGAACCTGTGCTTTGTCCTTCGAGATAGGACCTTGTTGGTGGTGAATGTCTTTCATACAGTTGCATTTCTTCCTTTAGTTCCACTGGTCCTTGAAGATATGTTACCTCCTGAAAGAGTTGAGTGTCAACTAGTCCTTTGAGACGCAGTGACTGTGCGCATTCTGATCTCATCTTTTACTGGAAGTACAATGGGCTCCCAAAGCATACCACGTTTGTCTTGGAAGAAGTACAAGTCAAAATGCTCCTGTGGAACAAGGATGGCAAGTACCTCTCATGTACTTTGGACCTGTTATTTGGAGAGACAGTCCCTGCTAAAGGACATACTAGGTAGAGGGGCAACAAAAAAGAAGACGACATTGGACAAGATGGATTGTTAGAGTGGTTGCAACAATGGGCCCAAACAAAAGAGGAATTGTGAGAGTGGCACGGGATCTGTCAATGTTTTGTTGTGTTGTACATAGGGTGTCTATGAATGAGGACCAATTGCACATAACAAAAACAGAGCCTGTACTTATACCAAGAGGCAATTGTTTGGACATATCCATGGGGTACCACATGGCTTAAACTCAGCAAAAGTGTGCGTCATGCTTATTCAATCTGTAGGTTTAACAAATAATCTGATAGACAGAACTGCATGATGAAAAACATAGTATTAGGACTGGAGGAAGCTTCTTTAACATTCTGAGTTATGCTGAAGACACAACCTTGCTTGCTCAAAGTCATGAAAGTGAAGAAGACTTGAGTCTTGGTGCTGACAAATGAAGACTACAACCTTCAGTATGGATGACACCTCAAAACTGGACCAGCGTGCATGATCGTGATGAATAGACAAAAGTTTGAAGTTGTAATGGACTTCCTTTTATTTAGACCCACAATCAACTTCCATGGAAACAGATGTCAATAAATTAAGTGACATATTGCTCTGGGTAAATTTGCTGCAAAAGAGCTTTTTAATGTGTTAAAAAGCAAAGATGTCACCCACTGTGGCTGACACAAACATGGCATTTTCAAGGGATCATACACATTCAAAACTTTGAAATAAATCAGGAAGGCCAAAGAAGACTTGATGTCTTTGAATTATGGTGTTGGCAAAGAATATTGAAAATACCATGGACTGCCAAAAGTACTTTTCAAAGGCTTGCCATGATTTGTCTGCATGTGATAAAAAGACAAAGATGGACAACCGAGAATAAAGACATTATGCAACAGAAAAAAACATAAATAAATGCAGTTTTATGGTTTGTGTGTTTGTTTATTTGTTTTTAGTCTGTCTTGGGAAAGGTAGAGTCAGAAGACTCTTTAGCAACAAGGAAAGGATACTTTCTGTACTTTGGACTTATTATCTGGGGGAGCCAGTTCCTGGAGAAGGACATCATGTAAGCAGGGCAATCATTGTGAGAACAGTGCAGCTCTAGGAAGTATTTCGGTCCATGGTAGTCTGCATGGCTCGGAGTTGGAACCTCCTAGAGACACCTAACAGCAACAAAAGAACATTGAAAATTCACCAGCAAATATCACCAATGGTATCCTTAACTATTAATTCAGAGTTTTAAGTTTGGATCTTAATTGACTTCCACACAATTTAATGCCATAATCATTCTTTTTGTATGAAAGTCCTTGAGGACTTTTTCTATAACTTCATTCATCTCTAAATTCACTCCTCTTTGATGATTCCTTGTCGATTTTCTATATGGGTTCTTCTCTCTGTGGTCAGTTACTCTGGTGAAGTAAATAATTGGGTTTGGCTGCTCATATTTTTATGCATAGCTCCAAGGTCCCCCGAACCATCCCCCCCTGAACCCCCATTCATGTTACTACCCTGTTTCCCCGAAAATAAGACAGTGTCTTATATTAATTTTTGCTCCGAAAGATGCACTAGGTCTTATTTTCAGGGGATATCTTGTTTTTCCATGAAGAAGAATACGGTATACATTTATTGTTGAACAACAAAAAAAGGACATTTATTACCTGTATACGGTATGGTAGTAGTTGTCATCACAAACCAGCATAGCCAGACAAACTGTGAATCCTACAGTAGCAAGAATTTCTTGGTACTACCATTATTTCCATGTACAGCAATCTATGGTACATTTACTCTCACTTCCTGTCTGCTCCGGCTGCGCTGTGGCCAACAGTGAGCTGCGCAGCGGCGACCAATCGCTGCTACAGTCCAGAGTCCAGATTCCAGAGTTATGGTAGCTTCAGGGGGCTTTATTATTGGTGAGGCCTTATGTTTGGAGAGGTCTTATTTTTTGGGGGTGCCTTATATTTCAGTGAGAGGCAAAACTGTAAGTAGGTCTTTTTGGGGGGGATGTCTTGCTTTCGGGGAAACATGGTAGTTGTCAACTGAAATTAAGTGTTCAACAAACACTTCAAACTTGATGCACAATCAATGAAACTCCTCACCCTCCCATAAACACCTTCCTTCTTCCAACTCCATCCATCTTAACATACAAGTACCTGTACTCTGAAATTAACCCTCTTCCTCTGTGTCTCCTTTCAGTGAAAAGCATTTTTGCCTTAGTTTTCAAAAACTAGGAAATTCAGCCCATAAATCCAAGCACTGGTCAAAATTCAAGTCCATTCTTCAGCCCAATGTCATACAAATAATTTTCCTTCTCTGCATTTTGACTGCTAAATAGAACTGCCTGGAAATCATTCCAAAAGATTGCTTTCCAGCTTAGACTCCACTCTTTCCCTTAATTCTTTAGGATAAACCAAAGGCCAAACCCATCACTATAAAGTTAAGTCCAATTCACAGTTACCCTGTAGAACAGAATAGAACTGGCACATAGAATTTTAGAAGGCTATAAATCTTTATGGAAGCAGGCTGCAACATCTTTGTCTTGCAAAAGGCTGGTGGGTTTGAACTGTAGACCCTCTGGTTGGCAGCTGGGTGTTTTAACTTCTATACTGTCAGGGTTCTTCTTCAGGATAAGGCCTGGAATCTTTAAAGGAATATTGCATCCTAAATGCTGAATGACTCAGCAGTCAATAATGCTTTCATATAAAACAATGCATTTAAGACTATTGTGCATCAGTATAATTTGGAGTTGATGGCTAGCTAACCCTCAGACAACTAGATGGGGGTGGGGGGTGCGGAATTAAACTCAGCCATTATAGAGACTCCATTTTTACATCTATCACATTCTATTGAATATGAGAACTCTCTGAAAAGATTAGAAAATCACTTTTTTTTTTCAAAATCCTTGTCTTAAAAAGTCTATTTTTCACTACAACTTCAATATTGGAGAAGAATTACTTATTTCACCAGCATACAAAAAAGGGGGGGGAAAGTAATCAATCAACAAGGATTTTTTAGAATTTATGGAGTGCTCAGCACTGAGTGCCTTCAAGGAAATTTCAATTTAATTGGCCAATTGTATTGGCTCAATGGAAATCATTTTTAGAATAATGCTGTGAGGAATGCGGCTGATTGTAAAAGTTCCCTAAAGCATCTGAGAAAGACTTGGCTTTGAAGAACAAGCTTCATGATCAAAGCTGTAAGAAGAGAGGGAGGTGGGGTAGTGCGAGACAAGCTACCAAGTACATCTTGCACAATCTTTGTTTTAATTCTCCTAATTACATTTTGTAGAAGCTGTGGTGATTGAGGGGGGAAGGGGTGGTGTTCAGGCTGGGCTCTTAACCACGAGGTCAGCATTTCAGAACACCAGCCACTCCACAGGAGAAAGAGCAGGCTTTCTACTCCTAGAAAAAGTGACAGTCACAGAAAAAAGTTGGGCAGTTCTACCCTGTCCCACAGGGTGGCTATAAGTCAGAATTGACATGACAACAGTGAACAGAGAATAATAAAAAGTAATACCACTGTATCCCATATCCTCCATGCAATTCTCATTTTCTCGGCTCCCCCATGCCCCACCTGCTTCTTCCCACTCTCTTCCAGCTTTCTGAGCTTTGTCCTTTTGATCTCAAATGGTTGATGGTTCTCATGAATATGTACCTCCCTAGTGATACTAAAGTTGAGAAAATTAACTAGTTTACCCACAATCCAAAGCTGATACATAGCAAGCACCTGGTTAAATATAGTCTTTGCATGCCCCAATGTCCATGATGTTCTTCCCATCATGATATACCATCAGTGAAAATGGTGTGGCAAAAGACAGAGGCAAGGAAGTGTGGTCCTGGGAGAGGGGGTGGGGATGAGGTGGGGGACAAGGGGCAGGAGGTGGGGACTGGTGGGGGGGAAATCAATGGGAACCTGCAAGCACTTCATCTTCCAGATAATTCTTGGGTCTATTACATCCCTGAACAGACTGCTTTCCACAACTATTCTCTCCTACTAGTTAAATGGCCTTACTCTGCATCAGTTGTTCATGTCGTACTTGAGCTCTTCCGTATTGTTACCCACTTCTCTAAACCATAAGGAGCCCCGGTGGCCTAGTTTATTCAATGTTGGGCTGCTAGCAGTAAGGTCAGCAGTTCAAAACCACCAGCTGCTTTGTAGGAGAAGGAGGCGGTGTTTTAATTCCATCAAGAGTTCCAAGCTCAGAAACCTACAGCATCACCATGGTTTGAAATCACCTCGATGACAGCGAGTTTGGTTGTTTTGCTTTGGTTTGTATTTTTCTCTAATCCATTCGTTAATATGGTTGCCTCCATCACAAACAGATATGTATCAGTGACTCTATTTCTTCTTTAAATCTATATCTATTTTTATACTGATATCTATCTCAATTTAAATATATGCCAGGGCTTCAAAAAGTTGGTAGGAAAATGGAAAAGATAATGGAAATTTCCCATGGAATTCCTTGTAAGTATATACTTACATATACTTTCATCACAAATTTATATCCATCGACACCAAACTATTTCAAGTCAGCATCAGCTCATGTTGGATTGCAATAACAGGTTTCTAATTGCTCTTCCAACCTCTATTTTGAAGCTCCAGAAGCTTTTTAATGTAAGACCCCTGGTGGAACTTTCCAGTATGCTTTAGATTGCTAGCCATTTGGTCAAGGGTTCAAACCCACCAGCCACTCATTGGTAAAAAAAAATAGAAGCCATTGACTCCCCCAAAGGTTTCTGGCCTTGGAAACCCTACATAGTTGCTAAAGGTAAAAATCAACTCCGCAGGAGCAGATTTTTAAAACTTTTTGGTTTTATAAACTTTTAAGGAACCCTACCAGCTTATGCAAAGTTTTTTTTAATCGTTTTATTAGGGGCTCATACAACTCTTATCATAATCCATATATACATCAATTGTGTAAAGCATATTTGTACATTCATTGCCCTCATCATTCTCAAAACATTTGCTCTCCACTTAAGCCCTTGACATCAGCTCCTCATTTGTTCCCCTCCCTGCCCACTCCCCCCTCCCTCATGAACCCTTGATAATTTATAAATTATTATTTTGTCATACCTTACACTGGCCGACGTCTCCCTTCACCCACTTCTCTCTTGTCCATCCCTCAAGTAAATCCTTGTAATCGGCTCCCCTTTTCTACCCCACCTTCGCTCCACTCTCCCGGTATCACCACTCTCACCACTGGTCCTTAAGGGAATCATCTATCCTGGATTCCCTGTGTTTCCAGTTCCCATCTGTACCAATGTACATCCTCTGGTCTAGCCATATTTGTAAGGTAGAATTGGGATCATGATAGTGGGGGGCGGGGCGAAGCAAAAAGAGATAAGGAGGTACACTATATAATGCTCAAGGGAATGGTAGACTAAACATTGTAAACATACATTCCCCGAATGAGAGACCTGCTGAATACATCAACCAAACACTCCAAAAGATGGAAAAACAAATCACAGCCTCAACAATTACAGTGGGTGACTTATGCAAAGTTTAAGGACAAAAACCAAACTCATTGCCATTGAGGCAATTCCAACTCATAATGATTCTATAAGACAGGATAGAACTGTTCCTGTGGGTTTTTGAGACTAGCTCTGTCTTAATAGAACATCGCATCTGTCTCCTTTTGGAGTGGCTGGTGGTTTTGAACTGCTGATCTTGCAGTTAAAAGGCCAACATGTAATCATTATAGCAGCCTGGGAAATCCTATGGGCTAGGATTTCTACTCTACTCTGGAGAGTTGCTATGAGCCATAATTAAATCAATACTGATGGATTTCATTTGGCTTGGGATATGGCTTTAAGTATACAAATTAGTTAATATTTTCCCCATAAAAATCTTCAATATCATCCCTGCCATAACAAAAATTTTACAAATAGATGGTTTTTAAAGAACAAAAAATTGTCTCGAATTTGGGGAGCCTAGAAGTCCAAATCAGGGCACCAGCTTTCAGGAGGGGCCCCCTTTATTAGTAGCCTTAGATGTTGGTTGGCAGATGAATGGATGGTCTCACCCTACTGTTTGTATGCCTAAGGTACCACTTAAAAATAATTAGATTTAGGACCCACCATATCTCAGTTTGACATTATTAACATAATACAAACAAAAATTATTTCTAGACAGCATCACAATCAGAAGTACCAAATCTAAAGAAACCTAACTCATTGCCGTAATTTGATTCCAACTCCTACCGGAGTAGAACTTTTATATCTCTGAGACTTCAGAACTTCATAGGAAGAAAGAGCCTCATCTTCCTTCCTTTACACCACTGAGTGCTCGGTGTAAATTGGTGATCTGGAGGTAAGCAGCTCATGACATAGCCGATGATGCTACTGTGGTTAGTATTTCAACATGTGTTTTTTGAGGGGCACAATCAATGCATAGACATCTCATTAAAAATAATATCCACGTCCCTGCCTAGAAGGAGCTGAGCTCCACTTTCCCTATTGCATCTCCTATGTCTCCCTTTCAACCGTCGGTCACGCTGGCCTTTCTCTTTGCTCAGCAGCATCAATCATGTTGTGCCTTACGGCTTTTGGACTGGTTTTCAGCAGGAAGCATTTCAGCTCCTTGTCTTTATTCAGGACCCAGTTCAAACATCACCTCCGATGAGTCCACATTATGTTAGGTATTCTGTAACAGCTTAAAGATGGTCACCTATTCACCGACCTTCCACCAAATTGACAAGTGGGGTCGAGGCCCCATCTCTGTAAACCTACATGTTCTCTATGGCTTCTCATACCTAGAGTATATGGCAGACCTGAGGCTTTGCCAGGTTCTGGTCTCTGGCCTTACAAGACTGCCAATTCCCTCTCATCTTTCACAGCAAGCCTCCGTGTAAGAAGTATGACTCTTCTTTGGTCACCAGAGTGTAAAAAGTCCACATCTCCTTGAGAGCCCCTAGAGCACTAGTTCTTAACCTTCCTAATGCCACAACCCTTTAATACAGTTCCTCATGTTGTGATAACCACCCCAACCATAACATTATTTTCGTTGCTACTTCATAAGTGTAATTTTGCTGCTTTTGTGAATCTGGTGACCCTTGTGAAAGGGTCGTTCGACCCCCAAAGGGGCCGCTACCCACAGGTTGAGAACTGCTACCGTAGAGGATGAAAGGCCATGTGGTGGCAAGGGCATAAGATAGAGCCAGGGAGACAGAGAGGCCACTACCCAAGAACAAAGGTGCCCGATATGTGAATGACAAAGTTAATTTGGCACGTGTCTGCCTCATCTGCCACCATGCGGTCCACCGACAAAATACCTAGCTGAAATCTTCCAGAAATCCTGACTCTCAAAAACTGTGAAAATCCACTAACTATTGGAGTGGTGCGTTATATAGCAATAGTTCACTATAGCATAGGCTATTGCATGCATGGGCTACGGCATTATTCCCTCTCAATATTATCACTGTTTTAGAGTTGTCCTCATTTCTTTCTTTCTCTTTCCTCTTTTACTCCATTCCTACTTCTTTGCCCCCCTCCCTCTCTTTTCCTCATTGCTGCCCGTTTACTATTTGACTCTTTAGCTATAACCCCCACAGGTCCCAGGGTGTCTCCAGCCCCTCGAGGCACATTTCACTGGTACTAGAATTGGTAAGTGTTTCTGGAAGGCCTGAGAAAAGCCCCTGCATTATTTTACCAACATGGACCTCGTCATTGCTCTATCAAAATTATGACACCCATGTTTAAAAGAAACAAAGAAATAAACAAAAACAAAACGAATCCAAACCCTGTCAAACTAACTACCAGTATAATTGGCGGGGAGGGGGGGAAGACATGATGTGCACTATTCTGCAGTTTTTCAATAGCTGGAATTTGGCAAAGTGGGATGTGAAAATTGGCCAGGAAGCTAGATCCCTCTACTGCTCTTTGCTCTTAGACTTCACGGGATTACAAATGGCTAGCTCCGTGCCATAATGAGCTCCTAAGGAGAAAAAAGTACACAGAGCTTTCCAAGTAACTTAAAACACACCCTTTGGCTCCTTCATGCTAGGGCATGTCACTGGCAGGGTTCCAAGCTCTTTTTAAATCAGCAACTTGATGACGTGGGCCAGGCCATGTGGGCCCTGGCTTCCCAGCTGCCTCTCATCTGAGGGGCTGCCACAGAAATAACCTCCATTGCTCATAGATAAGTTCTCACAAGGGCAGCATTACCACTGCTCTCCAAATACCAACCCAAAGCCATTTGAGAACTCCAGCTGTGGAGAAGATGAAGTTTCCAAGATCTAAGCAGAGCGCCTTTCACATCCTCCCGCTTTGTGCTTAGTATAAAAACAGCAAAGGCCTCCGAGAGTTAGAGAGGTTCTTGTCACCCATAAAGTAACTAAACTGAGCTCTCCTCTTTCATCAGACGCCTCCTAGGGCTTCTCACGGCCTGTAACCTCTGGACCATTGCTAAGCAATGACCCTCCCTCCCCCTAGAGTCACAGGGGTGAGCTGCTGCCCTCTTCTGACTCCTGACGCTCTGACCTTCTTTTGTCTTCTTCCTGGTGCAGTGTCACTTCCAAGCTCAGGGGTTTTGCAGAGACTGTTCACACTGACTGATATTTTCTTAACACATACCTTCTCACCCCTCTCAAATTCAAGACCTCAGCTTAAATGTCACTGCCTCCAGAAAGGCTTCTCTGTGTCCCTCGACTAAGTTATGCTTCTGTGCCCTACACTTCTGTACCTTTCATAGCAAGAAACACCCCTGTAATGAAACAGTCAATCTACCGTTTCATATATGCATGCTGCGCAGTTAATCAATCGAGTCACTGTGCTGTATATGATCTGGTTTTACCTGGTTTGTTCTCTTCTGCCTGGTGAGGACTGAGGCTGGTTGTAGCATAGAGCAGTTACTCAGCACTTGATCATTCAAGAAATAAGCAACTGAATTGTTGATGAGTGGATAGGTTGTTGGAATGGTAGCTTTTCATGAATTTTATGCGCTTGAATTTGGACCAATTTGTGAGTGAATCCCTGGAGAAGTAAGAGGTATGCAGAAATTCTTCATGTCTAAATCAGACACCTGAACCAAAGGCAGCTTTAGATATTCCCGTGTTCTAGAGCCCTAAGTACTTAATAAGTTTCATTCTCTTATTTATAATGTTCGTAGAACATCGTCCCTCCGAACAAGGACTTCATTCCTGAATTCTGGGATGACAAGAACGTCCTTCCAGGGTGTCCCATCATGGCAAAGAGAAACATCAGTCACACGTTCCAATTACTGAGACATATGTATCTCACACAGTCTTATGCTAGAGTGGCAAAACAAATGGAAATGCAGACCCATTGTTTTTGAGTAGATTCCCACTCAGGACAATCTTACAAGAGAGAAAATATAATTATGTTCTACCTGGTAGGATTCCCAAGGCTATAAATCTATAAAGAAAAGAGATGTCACCTTTTTTATTACCATGGAAAGGATGGTAGGTTTGGAAGGCTGACCTCTCAGCTAGCAGCCCTCTCTTTCAAAACTCTGCCACTAGGGCTCATTGCATGTAGACTAAGCACTCAATGAGTAGTTTCAATTCACAGTAACCAACGGAAGGACGGAGCCCGATCCTGACTATCCTCACAAATATTGTTCTGTTTCAGTGGTTCTCAACCTTCCTAATGCCGCGACCCTTTAATACAGTTCCTCATCTTGTGGTGACCCCCCAACCATAAAATTTGTTGCTACTTCATAACTGTAATTTTGCTACTGGTCTGAACTGGCGACTCCTGTGAAAGGGTCCTTCGACCCCCAAAGGGGTTGCAACCCACAGGTTGAGAACTGCTGGTTTAACTCCTAATTCTTTATTTTCTTTTTTGAAAAGTCCAAATCTAAAAGAATGGCCTGACTCACAAAGCTGGCTTCAACTTACAATGCAGATAACAATAAAAGAATGCGCCTGAAACTCCAGTTCCAATACTTCTGGCACACTGTTTTCTTCTCAGATCTGTCTACCACCGGTGACCACTTCTTGGTTGGTTTAATACCTGCACTATGCTTTTACTGACTATATCAGACTGGGTTGTCTAGAGAAACAAAACCAGTGCCATTAATGTACACATATAAGAAAGAGCTTTATATAAATAAATATTCTTATATAAAGATGGTATCTGAGCCCAACCCAACTTACGTCCATGGGTCTTGGGGTATCTGGAGCCCCCTTCAGACTCTGATAGCTGCAGGCTGATAATGCAGATGAGCAAAGAGGGTGCAGGAGACCCGGTGGATGCAGAGTCACCCAGAGCCAGGTTCCACGGAAACGTGGATGGACTCCCACAGCATCCAGGCCGGCTCTCAGAATCAGTTGTCCATATCGGGCCACCCTTGAGGCAGACACAGATTCCCAGCAAGGGAATCTGATAAAGCCAAAGGGCCAGAGAGAGAAAAAGGGGGAGGGGGGGGCGGGGTTTCCCAGGGTCTCTCTTATAAAAAGGCCATACCTCCCAGGAGGCATCATCAGATTGTGTCCTGACTGACAGGTTGTACTCCACCCCTATCCAAGTACAAGTTGACATAAGACCTTACTGCCACACTGGACATGTCTGGTTCAACTACTGCTGAGTAGAAACTAAAAACATGTACACACTTTGTCTCCTGGCTCCTGGGTAGTGGTGGATGGCCCAGTGGCCAGAATTTTAAGGACTTTTGAGTCACTTAACTTGGATCCACTGCCTTCAGTAGCAAATTCTCTCTTTGTGATTCTATCGCTGTCTAGATAGTCTCTCAGATGAACCAGATTATAGCTTTATCAGTTAACATATCTTTTAAAAATCAATGATAATGAAAATAATCATTTTTAAAACTATACAACCAATATTCATATGTCCTAGAACATGGAAGAGATGTACCTTTACATATTCTTACCTCTAAGTATAACTGAAATCCCAAATATTACATGTAAAACAAACAGACAACCTCTGGGAACAATGGAGAAACCAAGTCAGACTAGGTAGGAGCTCAGGACTCAGTACCCAGCATTTGTCTCTTGCCTTCGATAGCCCATCTTGGAAGGGAAGGCCTCAGCAGGCTGGACACATTAAATGAACACAGACACACACACAGACACACACACACACACACACACACACACACAGAAAAATAACCTGCTTTCTCAAGCCTAAGGAGAAGGGGTATTCCTGAGAGAGAACTTTTTGACAAGATTTTTTCTATGCCAGTCAAACAGCACAGACCAAAAAAAAAAGCAAAACACTCTAGTTCTATTCCCACGTACATCAGCAATGATTGAATGCAGTGGTTCTCAACCTTCCCAATGCCCACAACCCCTTTAATACAGTTTCTCATGTGGTGGTGACCCCCGACCATAAAATTATTTTTGTTACTACTTCATAACTGTCATTTTGCTACTGTTATGAATTGCAATATCGGTATTTGATATGCAGGATGTATTTCCATTGTTACAAATTGAACATAATTAAAGAATAGAGATTAATAAAAACAATATGTAATTATATATTTGGAAATATTTGTTTCTAATGACAAATAAATGAAATTTTGTCTGGAAGCACAGTGTAACGTGGGTAACAGTCTTTACGCCAGGTGCTCATAGGTGGGCAGTATCTGCATGTGGGCGGACCCGCCTGGAGATGGATAGAGGAGCAGTGTCTCGGTTCCTAAGGCCATCGGAAATATGTGTTTTCTGATTGTCTTAGGCGACCCCTGTGAAAGGGTCATTCGACTCCCAAAGGGGTCATGACCCACAGGTTGGGAACCGCTGATTAATGGGATTTCACTCAAAGCTGAGAGTTCCAAACATTGACCTGTCAGAAAAAGTTGAGTAGAAAGGTAAGACTTCCATAGCCTATCTAATATTTTCAAAATCATTTCACTGGGGGTTCATATAACTCTTATCATAATCCATTCATCCATCCCTTGTCTCAAGCACATTTGTACATTTGTTGCCATCATCATTTTCAAAACATTTTCTTTCTACTTGAGCCCTTGTTATCAGCTCATTTGTTCTCCTCCATCCCCCACACTCCCTCCCTCACGAACCCTTAATAATTTATAATTTTTTTTCATGTCTTACACTGACCGCTGTCTCCTTTCACCCACTTATCTGTTGTCCATCCCCCAGGGAGGGGATTATATGTAGATCATTGTGATACGTTCCCCCTTTCCCCTCTGGAATCGCTACTCTCATTATTGGTCCTGAGCAGTTTAGCTGTCCTGGATTCACTGTGTTTCCAGTTCCTATCTGTACCAGTGTACATCCTCTGGTCTAGCCGGATTTGTAAGGTAAATTTGAAAACATGTTAGTTGGGGGGTAGGGGGCATGGAGAAAACATTAAAGAACTAGAGGAAAGTTGTATGTTTCATTGTTGCTACATTGCACCCTGACTGGCTCATCTCCTTCCCATAACCCTTCTGTAAGGGATGTCCAGGTGCCTACAGATGGGCTTTGGGTCTCCACTCCATGCACCCCCTCATTAACAATGATATGATTTTTTGTTCTTTGATGCCTGATACCTAATCCTATCAACACCTCATGATCGCACAGGCTGGTGTGGTTTGTCCATGTGGGCATGGTTGCATCTCAGCTGGATGGTCACTTGTTTATCTTCAAGCCTTTAAGACCCCAGATGCTATGTCTTTTGATAGCCCAGAACCATTAGCTTTCTTCACCACATTTGCTTATGCACCCGCAATCGTGTTCAGAAGATGAGCATCATGGAATGACAGATTAATAGAAAAAAGTGTTATTGCATTGAGGGAGTACTTGAGTAGAGGCCCAATGTCCATCTGCTACCTTAATACTAAACTATAAATATATGTACATAGATCTATTTCCCAACTGTCATATATAAATATATTTACATTTATACATGCCTGTATTTAGACCTCTGTAAATGCCCTTTGCCTCCTAGTTCTTTCCTCTATTTTCTTTTACTTTCCCCTTGTCCCACTATCATGTTCAGCCTTCATTTGGGTTTCTGTAATTACTCTCTGTTTCATTGTCCTTGATCAAGTCCTACCAGGCCTCCTACACACTCCTTACCATCGATTTTAGATCACTAGTTATTTCCTTGTCCCTGGGTTTTTAACACCCTCTTCCTTTCCCCCGCCTCCCCCTGTCCCATGTCCCCCTGGAACTGTCAGTTCCGTTGCTTTCTCCTCCAAATTGTTTATCCCATCTATCTTATCTAGATAGACCTGTGGAGGAAAATAATATGCACACAAAAACAAGACAGAGCAAAACAATGTAACAAAAAAGTGCAACAACAGCAATTTTAAAAAAATGACCAAAAAAAGAGAAAAGCCTATAAATAGTTCAAGATCTGTTTGTGGACCTATAGGAGTGTTTTCAGGTCCATTCTGATGGGGTGCTAGGACATGGCCCAAAGTCTGTTTTTGGTATTCCCTGGGGATTTAATTGCTCTGCTCCCCTTGCTGTTCTGTAGCACATCCTTAGTGTTTTGCATCAGTGTGGTGGGGTCAGATCCTGCTCAATTCCTGTACTGTGTCTCCAGTGTTGTCCCCCGGATCACTATGGGTCAGTGAGGGACATCGTGTCTCATAGTGGGGCCAGCCCTCTCTGTGCATTGGCTGCTCTGAGCAGGAATATAGTCCTCAGGGCTTGGTGGGCCAGGATGTGCTCCAATCTCTCTTCCTCCCCCTTCATTTGCTCCTGTGTGCTCTGATCAGAAATGTCTCTCTCCCTGAGCTATAGCTTCAGTGCTGTCCTCTGAAGTGAATTCTTCTGCGGAGAGGGAGGTCTGTCCACGTAGTTGGGTTTGGGGTGCAACTTAGATCTCTCTATTGGTTCCCTGCTTCCCATCTTGGACCCCCGGATTGAAGTCTCATCCCTCTTTCCCTGTGGAGATATAAACAATAACCTCCCCTTGGGTTGGTTAGTGTCCTGTTCCCCCATTACCCATGTCTTCCCCGCCCCCCTCCATTTCTGGTTAGCCTCTCTGATTTACATTGTCAGGGTAGACCAGATAGTTTAGCTGGACTTTAATCTACTTTGGGAAATAATGCTTCTATTTTTCACTCAGTAGTGTAAAAGAAAGTCTTAAGAGGAGTCTGATATCTTGTTATAATTCAATGATACCAAGGTCATATGTACTGTGGTGTTCTAAACCCAAACCAAACGCACTGCCATCAAGTGGCTTCTGGCCCATAATAAACCTTTAGGACCGAATGTAACTGCCCTTTGGAGTTTCTGAGGCTGTGAATATTTACTAGGACAGAAAACCTTATGTCTGACCCACAGTGGGTTCAACCTCCTTGGCGGGGGGGGGGGGTTAGCAGTTAGTTGAAAATATATGAAGAGCTGCAATCATATATCTCCCTCCTTTAATAAAGAGCTTTTCTCATATTTGAGTGTCAATAAAAGCCAAGTAGAGATATTTGTATTCTACTTCCATTTGGAACTAATGAGGTAGTGCTTTTTGCTATGGAAGACGTAGTCAAGAAATCAAAAGACACACTTCATTGGGTAAATCTTACAGAGACCCTTTTTAAAGGGTCGAAAAGCAAGGATGTTACTTGCAGAATAATCAATACCTAGCAATAACAACACTCCTCTGCTTTAGAATGAAGTGTGTCTCCCCCAAATATGTGTAAAATTGGCAAAGGGATGATTTCTAGTGTTTTGTAATTATGCTCAAATTATGATCTGATGGAATTATCCTATGTGTTGTAAATCTGAGCTTCTATGATTTTAATGAGGCAAGATTAGATGCGGGTCTCTTAAGCAGGTAGTATACAATCCATAAAATTAGTTTGTTTCTTGAGGCAATATCACTTAAGGGATGAAAAAGGGATTAAACAAACAAGCAAAGACCAAGAGACCTTCAACCACTCAGGAAGGACAGCCAGAAACAGAGTGCATCTTCTTGACCCAGTGTCCTTGTGCAGAGAAACTCCTAGTTCCATGGAAAGATTGAGAACAAAGACCCTTCCCCAGATCCAACAGAGCGTGAAAGGTTTCCTGGTGGTATAATGGTTATGTGTTGGGCTGTGGTCTGTGTGGTGGGTTGTTCAAAACCGCCAGCAGTTTTGCAGGAGAAAGAACGTGCTTCGCACTTTGCAATTATCCTCCATTTTGTGATATGATGTAATTGTCCTATGCATTGGAAATCCTTATCTCTATGATCTTAATGTGGAGGGTTTAGAGGCAGTTATGCTTATAAGGCAGAACACAATCTATAGGATGCTATGTATCTTGAACCAATTTCTTTTGAAGAATTAAAGGTACTAAACAAGAGAGTAGAGATTAAGGGACTTCTCTATACCAAGAAAAAGAAGCTGAGAACTGAGTATGTCCTTTGGATTAAGCATCTCTGTCATGAGACACAACTACCCTCATGGGAAGTTGGATAACTAGGACCTTCTTCCCTGGCTGGCAGAAAGAGAAAGTCTTTCCCTGTAGCTGGCTCACTGAATTAGTGTTTCTAGACTTCTAAACTGTGTGAGAATAAAATTCCATTTGTTACAGCCATCTACCAGTGGTGTTTCTGTTATACCTGCACTGGATAACTAAGATACTCCCACCTCCGGCTAGAGGAGAAGTTGAAATATCATCCATTATATCGCCACAAAATATAAAAATGTCTAGGTTTTCATAGAAAACTTCTTGTTATACTAAGAACCAGAGAGCTTTCAAACTGGAAAAATAATTCCATCCATGAGGTGATAGAGATGTTACAATTATCTGACAAATACTTTGAAGCACAATCCATGAAAACACTACAGAGTGGAAGAAAACATTTGCCACCTACATACTGACAAAGGACTAATACACAGAAGGAACAAAGAACAGTTTACAAAAAGCCAATCGTCCAATTAGAGCATTGAAGAAGGGAAGACATAAAGAGAACAATTAACCAAAGAAGAATAAAAATCAACAAAAGTTACATGAAAAGATGGTCAATATCACCAGCCGTTAAAACTTAAAATTCATACCATGGTGCAGTCAAATAGATATGTATCGTAATGATGAAAACAAATAAAGAAAAAATGACAGAAACAAACCTGATTAGTCATATATTATTGATTAAAATTTTAAATGGTACAACACGTTGCCTTTTTATAATACCAAGCATGCAATTCCACATGACCAAGCAATAGAACTCTTGAGTGTTTATTCCAGAGAAATAAAAACTAAATGGCTCAGATCTACCTAAACTGGTGAGTGGTGTAACAAACTGTGGTGCACCCCAATAGTGTAATACTAAATAGCAATTTTTAACAAAGAACAAACTATTCATACATGTGACAACTCTGATAAATTACAAGTGAAATACTCAGTGTGGAAAACAGTGTTAAAAGATTACATACATGCTTTATGAACCCATTGCTATAACACTCTTGAAATGGTAATATTATAAAAATGGAGAAACAGCATGCTTGTCAGCATTAAAGAGAGTGTGGGCTCAGGGAGTGGGGGCAGATGGTGTGCCTGTCCAAGGAGACATGAGAAATGTGGGCAGTGATGAACATCTGCACCCCGCTGTGTCAGCGTCAGTATGCTGATTGTAATAGAGTATTATAATGTCGCAAAGCGTTTAAACTGAGCAAAATTTGGTAAAGGGTACAGGAGACCTCTCTGTAGTATCTCTCACACACTATTTCTGAATGGACAGTTATCTTAAACTGACAGTGTTTTGTTCTCAAGATTTGCTAATAACAGCTTTAAGTTCTATCGTTCCACTAATACGCCCATCTACTACTTCTTTATCTGAAAAACTGCTTTAAAACAATCATGTTTGGTCATTTTCCTTGCTAGTGAGTAACTGTTTATCGTCTGGTTTGGCTAAAATTCTTCACTACTTAACTCCTACCTTTTAAACAGAACCAGAACAAACATCTGTTTGGAAGGACGTATGGCCAGAGTGCTTCTTACAGCTAAGGAGAGCGAGATTTTGCTTTACATACTTTGACATGGTGTCAGGAGAGAGGGTCCTCAGAGAGGGATACCAGGCTGAATAAATCAGAGGGGCAGTGGAGAAGAGGAAGGCCCTCAAGCAGACGGGCACACGCTGCCGCCGCCGCAACCATGGGCTGAAGCTTAGAACCAATTGTGAGCATGGCCCAGGACCAGGCAGTGTGTCCTTCTGTTGTGCATCAGGTCGCCATGGGCTGGGCCCACCTAACTCAATGGCACCTGTCAACAACAAAGGTGTTTATAGAGCACTCTATAAATTTTAATCAATTAAAGATGAACAGTAATAATCTCTCAGAATTTGACTCAGAGTGACACTAAGACAAACAGAACTCCTGCTACTGAGTTGGGCTTCTGAGACTGTAATTCTTTATGGCAGAGGTTCTCAACCTGTGGGTCGCGACCCCTTTGGGATTTGAATGACCTTTTCACAGGGGTCATCCAATTCATAACAGTAGCAAAATTATAATTATAAAGTAGCAACGATAATAATTTCATGGTTGGGGTGGCCCCGCAACATGAGGAACTTTATTAAAGGGTCGCAGCATTAGGAAGGTTGAGAATCACTGGTTTATGGGAATCGAAAATCTCATCTTTCTCCCGCAACACATGCACCTGGTGGTTTTGAACTGCTGACCTCGTGGTTTGCAACCCAACTTGTAATCTATTATGCCACCAGGGCTAAGCTACTAGAAGACTTTTTGAGTGTGCCAGGCATAGACCATCTCATTTTCACTTTGGAAATAGATGTTATATTGCCCACAATATAATGTGGACACTGAGGTTCATAAAGTTCAAAGGTCTTATCAAACCATCAATATTCCGAAGGTTTGATCTAGGAAGGTAAGAAATATCTCATGAGGTATGCCTTTATGATGTATAGTCATCCAATTTTATATTCTGCTTTTGACTAATTATTTAAGTATATGTCACCAACCCAGAAAACAAACCAAACCATCTATAGATACAATACCAGTATCTTTTGACTTTCAGTTCTAAGAAATTGAGATGCAACTTTATCATTTCAACTCATATAAACATGACCTTTAAGAAAGGAACCTAATAAAGTGAATCAGATTGATGTGATTCCATGAAAAGAGTTCAGGATAGGGACTCCTAGTTTAATTCTGTCATATTTTTATCTAATTGTCTGTCTTACCTTGAGTAATCACTTAAATTCCCTGAGTTGGTCATTCGAAAAAGTTGCATGAGGTTATTTTACAGTCCTGCTGTAGCATTCTTTAACCCTATGTGATACAACCCCAGTATGTATCATCAGAACCAGATTAAAGGACTGGCAATGGCTCATACTGTGAGAAAACTGGAGTTGTAAAGATGGCCACACCAAAATAATTTCACCCCATATTCTTTTCTTCTAAAATGATATTGACTATACGCAATTGCCACCACTTGTCTGTCAATTGGTCATACTCCGATAGCTTGCCTTTTGCTATGATGCTGGATGCTATATCACTGGTATTTAGATGCCAGCAAAGTCATCCAAAATGAATGGGTTTCAGGGGGCTTCCAGATTAGGAGCTGAAAACGATTAAGGAGTTGGTTGCCCGCTTCGAAGGAAGGAGCATGGAAAGCCTGATACATAGCTTTGAAACTTTATGAGATACTGAGCCTGAGCGAAAGCAAGCAGAGAGAGTGCCAGAGAATGGGGCAGAGAGTGTCCACTTGGGGCAAAGGGCACTCAAAGTGTGACTGCAGCTCCACTGCGTTCTTGGAGTGATGTCCACCATGATGACATGACATGGGTGAAATCAGTGGGGATGAAGCCTTTCAGATCTTCATTTGCTGACGGGCACCACTCAAGGAAAACAGCTGCAAAAATCTGCTAACGATCAGAACTTGGAAAAGGTGAAGTATGAATCTTGGAAATTTGACGTGGTCAAAAATGAAATGGAAGAGATAAAGATTGATATCCTAAGCATGAGTGAGGTAAAATAGACTGGTCTTGGACATGTTGAATCAGAAAACCATATAATTTATGTTTCTGAGATTGACACAATCAAAAGGAATGGCTATGCATTTCTGGTCAAAGAGAACATTACATAATCGATCATGAAAGTACAATGCTGTCTGGGATGGGATTGTATCTATCTGCCTTCAAGGAACTCCGTTCAGTACAACTACTATTCAACTTTATGTAACAACCACCAAAAATCAGCGAGGAAGTTGAAGAGTTCTACCAATATCTCCGGTCTGAAATGGATTAAAAATGCATACAAGATGCATTGATAATTATTGGCGATTGGATCGCAAACCTTGGAAACATAGAAAAAACATAATTGGAAATCATGGACTTGGTGATAGAAACAAGGCTGCGGATCACATGATAGAATTTTGCAAATCCAATGATCCATTCATACCAAATACCTTTATACAACATACAAAAAGAGAGTATACACATGGGATTCTCCAGAAGGAATACACAGAAATCAAATTGACTACATTTGTAGTAGTCGCTGTAGAATACTGGTGAAATTCTAGTAGAAATACTAGTAGAGACGCTGGTGAAATTCAGTATCAGTAACTAAAACCACGTCAGTCACTGAGTGTACAACAGACCACCAATTGCTCATATGTAAGTTCAGGAAACAGCTGAAAATTCAGGATAAAGTAGGAAATTAAAACAATTTCAGGAGAGCAAATACACAACCTTGACTCTAACCTATCTGAATTTTGAGAATGTCTGAAGAAGATATTTCACGCATTGAACACTAATGACAGAAGACCAGGTGATCTCAGGGAGGGCATCAAGAACATCATTCATGAGGAAAGCAAAAGGTAACAAAAAACAGGAAAGGAAGAAAAGGTCAAAGTGGATGTCAGAAGAGACCCTGAAATTTCTTACTAACTACAGAGTAGCTAAAGTGAATGGAAGAAATGATGCAGTCAAAGAGCTGGATAGAAAAATTTAAAGGATAGTTTGAGAAAATAACGTTAAATATTATAATGAAATGTGCACAGTCTTAGAAAACCGGGAGAGGGACATATCTGATGGGAGCACACGGGAGCAGACGAAGGGGGAGGAGGAGAGAGTGGAGTACATCCTGGCCCACCAGGCCTTGAGGATGATGATCCCAATTAGAGCAGCCAGTCCACAGAGAGGACCACATGACCAACCCCGCTATGAGACATGACACCCCTCAATGACCCATGGCCCTGCAGGGGACAGCACCAGAGACACAGTGTGGGAATTGCACTCGATCTGATCCCACCACACCAAGGCAAAGCACTGGGGGTGGGGGGAGTGCAGCGAAACAGCTAGGGAATGGAGCGGCAAGGTCCCCAAGGAACGCTGAAGGTGGACTTTGGGGCCAGAGAGTAGTGCCCCAACAGACTGGACTGGAAAACACTGCTAAAGGCCAACAAACAATCTTTGAACTAACTACAAGCTTTTCTTTCTTGTGTTTTGTTTTGTTGTATATTGTTGCTTGGTTTTTCTCTGTCTTGATTTTGTGCATGTTATGATCTCCTCAGGACTGTCTAAATAAGATAGGCTGGATGAACAATCTGGAGGAGAAAACAACGGGACCAACAGTTCCGGCGGGACATGGGAGAGCGGGAGGTGGGGGGAAAGGAAGTGGTGTTAACAAACCCAGGAACAAGGGAACAACAAGTGATCCAAATCGGTGGTGAGGTGAGTGTGGGAGGCCTGGTAGGGCATAATCAAGGGTAATGTAACAAAGAGGAATTGTTGAAACCCAAGTGGGGACTGAGCATGATAGTGGGACAGGAGGAAAGTCAAAGGAAATAAAGGAAAGAGCTGAGAGGCAAAGGGCATTTATAGAGATCTAGATAAAGGCATGTACATATGCAAATATACTTATATATGAGGATAGGGAAATAGATCTATGTGCATATATTTATAGGTTTAGTATTAAGGTAGCAGAAGGACATTGGGCCTCCACTGAAGTACTC
>NW_022111369.1:97837643-97868836 GCF_000313985.2 Echinops telfairi | reverse complement strand
ATGAATGTACAAATGTGCTTTACCCAATTGATGTATGTATGGATTGTGATGAGTTGTATGAGCCCCTAGTAAAACGATTAAAAAAAAAAAAGAAAACCAAAGGTAATAACACACACAGCATATCTGAAGCTGAAAGAACGCAATAAAAAAATCCAAGCGTCAAATTGCAAACTTGAAATATCCTATGGGAAAAATACTGATTAATTCAGGAAATATCATAAGAAGATAGAAAGAATATATGTAGGGAAGTCACAACCAAAGGAACTGGCTGACATCCCACCATTTCAGAAGGTAGCATGTGAGTAAGAACCAATAGTCCTGAAGGAAGAAGTTCAAGCTGCACTGAAAGCATTACCCAAAAACAAAGTGAAAGGAATTGATGGAATATTCAAGTGCTAGATGCATTGACACATCTATGCTAGGAATTTGGAAGACAGTCACTTGGGCAACTGATTGAAAGAGATCCACATTTGTACTCATTCCAAAGAAAGGTCACCCTAAAGAATACTTAAGTTACAGAAAATATATTATTGATATCCTATGCAGAAGAGGAGATGGAACAAGGGATATCATTTCTGATGTCATACGGATCTTGACTGAAAGAAGAGAACACCAGAAATATCTCTACTTGTGTTTCCTTGATTATGCAAAGGCATTTGACTGTGTGGATTTTAACAATCTATAGATAACCTGGCAGGGAATAGGAATTCCCGAACCCTTCATTGTGCTCCTGGGGAACTTGTACATAGATGAGGAAACAGCTACGCAAACAGAACAAGGGAATACTACATGGTTTAAAATCAGATAAGATGTGTGTCAGGGTTCTATCTTCTCACTATACTTATTGAGTCTGCATTCTGAGCAAATAATCAGAGAAGCTTGCTTATATGAGGAAGAATATGACATCAGGATTGAAAGAAGGCTTATTAACAACCAGAGGTAGGCAGATGACACAGCCTTGCTTGCTGACAGTGAGGAGGACTTGAAGCACTTGCTGGTGAAGACCAAGGATTGCAGTCTTCAGTATGGATTACAATTCAATGTAATCAAGACCCAAATCTTCACAATGAGACTAAAAGATAGCACCATGATAAATAGAGAAGAGATTGAAGGGTTGAGAATTTTGTCTTTCTTGGATCCACTATCAATGAAGCGGCAGTCAAGAGATAAAATGATGAATTTTACTAGGTAAACCTTTTGGACAAGATCTCTTTAGAGTAATGAAAAGCAAGGATGCTACTTTTTTTCAATTGCCTCATATCATGTGAAAGTTGGACAGTGAATTCAGAAAACTGAAGAAGAATCAATTTGGTGTTGAAGAAGAAGATTGTAAGTACTATGGACTGCTAAAAGGACAAACCGGTTTGTCTTTAAAGTACAGCCAGAGTGCTCCTTCGAGGTAAGGATGATGAGATTCATCTTACATACTTTGGACATGTTGTCAGGAGAAATGAGTCCCTGGAGAAGGAGGGCATGTTGATAAAATAGGTGGCAATGTAAAAGGGGAAGGCCCTCAAAGAGATGGATTGACAGGTTGGGTGCAACAATGGGCTCAAGCTTCAGGACCATTGTGAGCATGGTGTAGTGAAGAGCAGTGCTTTGTTCTGTTGTTCATATGTTGCTATGGGTGGGAACCAAGTCAATGGCACCTAACAGCAACAACAGCATCCTCTATTGAGTGATGGGATCTATAGTCATTTCCTTGGTCCTGGGCAGAACTTTGTAAATGACATAAGTAAAAGGGCACAGCAAAATTGACATGCATGACTTCAGAGACTAAGCTATATAAAAATGAATACAGCTTCTACTTGGCTTTGCCCAAGTGCCCTCACCCCTCCTTATGTTCTATTTTTGCTTTAGAAGATCTAAATTCCTATGTAAGTAATTCTAAAGTGGTCATGCTGGATGGCTTATATGGCGACACCACATAGAGATAAAGATGGCTGAGTAGCCTCTGGTGTTCCCATATATTCACTTCTTCCCAGCCTGGGTATCAGACATATATAAGTGGGAATGCTGTCATCATTAGATTGCAACATAATTAAAGATCCCCTCTGCCTCCCAGCCAGAATCACAGAACAAAGTAGTTTCTGAATTTCAGAATCATAGAGTTCATGATAAATAATAAGGTATTATTGTTCTTCTATGTCAGTAGGTTGTGAAGTGGTTTGTTACATAGTCATTGCTATTGCAATGCTATTTACTTACAATTCTATACACAAAACTGAAAATGGAGCAAGATGGATAAAATCATATTGACCAGGATTCCTTTACTTGTTTTAATATGAGCCGGGGTCCCAGTGAGGATGACAATATTTTGACAACATCAGTAGCAAAGTCAAATTATTCATTTGTATATCTAAAAATTGTATACCAGGGTTAGTCTTCATATAGCCTGTTGTGTTATATTTTGTACCACTTACTGATGAAGATCAAAGGAAACAGCTTTCAGAATGAAATCAGTGTCAAAGCTTCTAGGGTCACAGCAACACAAAAGCCCTGGAAGTAAGACAGACAGACAAATGGAGCAGGAAGACACTTATTGGCATTTTTAGACACTTAACGACATTTTTAGAAATTTGGATACTTCACTGATGCCAAAAATCCAAGGAATTAATAACAAGAATTTTCCCCCATTATACTAATTCACCTGCTTATTCTTGGAGGGTAGTGTGAAGTGTCCTAGGAGCATTTCATTGGAAAAATTTGCCTCGTTCATTCTACAATCTTGATCTTGCCCCTCTAGACTTCCTTTTGTTCCAAAACTTAAGTATAGTTCAAGAAACATGATCGAAGTCCCTTGTTGATGCCTAAGCTGCCATTTTAACATGGCGTAAGCTGAAGACCACAGACGTCTCTGTGGGGAACGTTAAAGAGACCAACATCACCTTCAGAAATGCATAGACCAAGGTGGAGACTATTTCAAGACATGATACCTTCACATTTTGATATCTTTGTTTAATAAAGGTTTCTGTGATTTTACAACAATACTTTTTGGCTTACCCTTGTAAAGGGTAGCTCAGATCATTGTTTCTTAAAAGAATTTTATGGTTAATGCATTTAGTAATGTTGAAATAAATATAAATAATTTGGAGTCTACCATTGATGAGTTGGCACTTATTATGTTAAACCCAGTGTAGTGAATGCCATGTACTGTGTTATTTTTGAAAATGCCTCACAGGGCACAGTGATCTCCACAAGCCGTCAGAATATAAAACAAATCCATGGCTGGTGAATCAATTCCAATTCATAGTAACTGTCTGAGCTGCAGACTAGACTGTAATATAGGGTTCTCTCCCCTATCATCGTTATACCACCAGGCTTTTATTTTGCACCACCACTGGTGGGTTAGAGCCACCAAGCTCTAGGTATGGTGGGCTCCTAAAAGGACAAACAGATCTGTACAGGAAGAAGTAAGGCCAGAGTGTTCCTTAGAGGCAAGGATGGCAAGACTTCTTCTTCCATACTTAGGACATATTGTCAGGAGAGACCAGTCCCTGGAGAAGGACATCATGTTTGGTAAAGTGGAAGGGAGGTAAAACAAGAGGAAGGCCCTCAATGAGATGGATGGACACAGTGGCTTTGTCAATGGGCTCAGGCATAGGAGCCATTGTGAAGATGGCACAAGGCCATGCAGTGTTTGTTTTGTTGTGTACAAGGTCAGTATGGGTTGGAACTGACTCAATGGTTCCTAACAACCACAACATACCGTATATACTAGAGTATAAGCCAACCCAAATATCAGGAGAGGCGCCTAATTTTACCACAAAACTGCATTAAAAATGTACTGAGGTATCAGGCATCAAAGAACAAAAAATCGTATCATTGTAAATGAGGGGGAGTGCAGAGTGGGGACCCAAAGTCCATCTGTAGGAAACTGGACATCCCCTTACAGAAGAGTCACGGGGAGGAGACAAGCCAGACAGGGTGCAGTGTAGCAATGATGGAACACACAACTTTTTTCTAGTTCCTAAATGTTTCCTCCCCACCCACTATAATGTTTCCAATTCTACCTTACAAATCTGGCTAGACCAGAGGATGTACACTGGTACAGATAGGAACTGGAAACACAGGGAATCCAGGACAGATGATCCCTTAAGGACCAGTGGTGAGAGTGGCGATACCGGAAGAGTGGAGCAAAGGTGGGGTAGAAAAGAGGAGCCAATTACAGGGATCTACATATAACCTTCTCCCTGAGGGACGGGCAAGAGAAAATTGGGTGAAGGGAGATGTCGGATAGTGTAAGATATGACAAAATAATAATTTATAAATTATCAAGGGTTCATGAGAGAGGGGGGAGTGGGTAGGGAAGGGGAAAAGTGAGGAGCTGATGCCAGGGGCTTACATGGAGAGCAAATATTTTGAGAATGATGAGGGTAACGAATGTACAAATGTGCTTTATACAATTAATGTATTTATGGATTGTGATAAGAGTTGTATGAACCCCCAATAAAATGACTTTTAAAGTACTGAAAAATTCAGCTTATACACAAATATATATGGTAGCTTACCAAATAAAATGTCCTTTTTGGAAACCCACAGGGACAGTTCTACCCTGGCCTACGGAGTCATTAAGACCCTGCATTGATTTGATGGCAGTGAATTTGGTTTGGAATATTTTTCAATAGGGGCTGGGCTCTCCTAATAGCATATCCAGTGTAGTGAGACAAAGTCGCTCTGTCTTTGTCAGTAAGGAGCATGCTGACTGTATTTCTTCCAAGACAGATTGGATTGTTCTTTTGGCAATTGTTGGTACTTTCAATATTTTCATCACCAGCACCATAGTTAAAATGCATAGATTTTTCTTCAGTCTTCGTTATTTAATGTCCAACTCTCACATGCCTATGAGGTGATTGAAAACACCCTGGCTTCGGTCAGGCACACCACAGTCCTCAGGCTCTCCTAAGTTGCTTTTCAACACTTTAAAGATGTACCTAGTTCAATGAGTTGTTTTATCTCTTGACTGCTGCTTCCATGAGCATTGAGTGGGAATTTGAGCAAAGATGAAATCCTTGACTGCAATTTGTTTTGTTTTTTTTTAATTGTGATGTTACCTACTGGTCCAATTGTGAGGATTTTTTATTTTCTTTACATTGAGGTTTTTAAAAAATTATTTTATTGGGGCTCATACAATTCTCATCACAATCCACACATACATCCATTGTGTCAAGCACATATTCACATTTGTTGTCCTCATCATTCTCAAAACATTTGCCTCCCACTCTAGCCCCTAATATCAGTTGCTCATTTCCCCCCTCCCTCCCCATTCCCCTCTCCCTCATGAACCCTTCATAGATCATAAATTATTATAGTTTTTGTCATAAGTTACCCTGTCCGATATTTCCTTCCACCCTCTTCTCTACGGTCCATCCCCCAGGGAAGAGGAAATACTTAGACACTTGTAATTGGTTCCCCCTTTCTGCCCCACATTCCCTTTACCCTCTAGGCATCACCCCTCTCACCACTGGTCCTGAAGGAGTCATCTATACTGGATTCCCTTTGTTTCCAGTTGCTATCTGTACCAATGTACATCCCCCGGTCCAGCCAGATTTATAAGGTAGAATTGGGATCATGATAGTGGGGGGGGGGGAAGCATTAAAGAACTAGAGGAAAGTTATATGTTTCATCGTTGCTTCCCTGCACCCTGATTGGCTCGTTTCTTGCCCACAACCCCTCAGTAAGGGGGTGTTCAGTTGCCCACCGATGGGCTTTGAATCTCCTCTCTGTGCTCACCCACCTTTACAATGATATGGTTTTTTGTTCTTGGATGCTCGATACCTGATCCCTTCGATAGCTCGTGGTCACACATGCTGTTGTGCTTCTTCCACGTGGGCTTTGTTGCTTCTGAGCCAGTTGGCTGCTTGTTTATCTTCAAGCTGTTAAGACCCCAGACGCTATATCTTTTGATAGCTGGGCACCATCAGCTTTCTTCACCACCTTTGCTTATGCACACGTTTGTCTTCAGTGATCATATCAGGAAGGTGGGCACCCAGTGATCTGATTTTTAGTTCTTTGATGTCTGATAATTGGTCCCTTCTGCACCTCGTGGTCAGTCAGGATAGTGTGCTTCTTCCATGTGGGCTTTGATGCTTCTCAGCTGGATGGCCGCTTGTTTATCTTCAAGCCTTTAAGACCCCAGATGCTATATCTTTGGTGTAGAAGGGATCAATTATCAGACATCAAAGAACTGAAAATCCTATCAGTGGGTGCCTGCTTTACTGACACAACCAGTGAATACATTAAGTTTTAATCCATATTGAGGATTGCAAATACCTCAGTATGCTTAAACAACAAAATTAGCTTAAATATCAGCTTAAACAAAATAATAAGGACTTAACAAATGAATCAAATGTGTATACTCATGCATACAGCAAGTTTTATGTGTGTGTGTACATGTGTATAGTTTGCTGTGTCAATGAAAATATCATCAACCTTGCCCCTCTCTCTTTCATTGCTTCTCTTTGTCTTGCCATTCTCTTTTTATGTTTATCTTGTTATGGTGCATCTCCGTCCTTATTCTTACAGTTCGGTTAGCATCTCCTCAGGAGGCATAGAGGCTGTGAATATGAGAGAAAATGTATTTAAGAAAAGTATGGCTCTATTACACTTACTATGGAACCTGTCCTTTTGGTCAACTCATTTGCACATGAAAGCTGGACCGTGGATGATAGACACCAAAGAAGAATTTATGCATATGAATTGTAGTGTTGGTGAAAAATATTGAAAATACTATGTACTGCCAGAAGCACAACCAAATCTGTCTTGGAAGAAGTCTGGCTAGAATGCTTTTTAGAAACAAGGATGGCAAAACTTTGTCTCAGATAATTTGGATATATTGCCCAGAAAGACCCCAGTCCCTGCAAACGGATGCCATGCTTGGTGTGATGGTTAGATATTATCCCAACTAGATGTGCCTCAAAGAAAGTAGGGTTGGAGCCCTATTAATCAGGTTCCTCATGGCACCTCTTTGGGAGTGTAGCTTTTTTGTGCCTTGCCATTTGCTGGGTCTGAATCCTGTTTCTGGTTCAGTGGTCTCCTGTTGTGTTGTCTACTGATCCCTGAAGTCATCAGTGGATTGCTGTCCTTGATTCATTCAGATGAACTAGGATTCATTCAGCTCTGTAACCACCAGCCTGTGGCTTCCCTGCTACTTCCTGTTTGTTAGCTCCCACAGCTACATGTGTTAGGAGAAGCCTCTAGTTTATATCTGATTTATGGACTTGAACCAGATTGTATTTACCAATTCTACACCTATGCAAGCCATTTCTTGATGTAAATCTCTTTCTATAGACATACACATGCAAGTGTCGCCGACTCAGCTTCTCTAGAAAACCCACCCTAACTCACTTGATCAAGGAGAAGTCAACATACACAAAGAAGACCCTCAAGGAGATGGATTCATACAGTGTCTGCAACTCTGGACTCCAACAAAATAGCAGTTGTTGATAACATGATTTCTTTTTCTTGTATATGAGGTTGCTATGAATCAGAACTGACTCAAACCAAGCTAATAATACAACATTATCTGTAGAACTAAGAGTTGGGCAAACATAATTTATGAAAACATTCATATTACAGTTATGAATCCCAAAGAGCATGCTCAAAATATTACAGATTTTTGTAAAATTGCCTTCTAAGAAGAATATAAAAACACCTATTATCCAATTTAAGACTAACATGTTTCTATTTTAATATTGTTATGACATGCCTTAGATCTGCCAGCAGTTTTGCCTTAGTAAAGGAGTGTTATCAATTTTTTTAAAATTATGCCTAATCTTCATTTTTTTCTTAAGCAGTGTTCAGACACTTAAGTTATTAATTTTTACATTTCTATGTATTTTATTTCCATAAGATTTTCTACATATGTGCATTTTCATTTTTCTGACTAGTATTTTAAATTCTGAACCATTGGCTAGATTAATGACAGTATTATTGGAATTATCAAATGTGTGTAGCAGGTTACCTGTTTTATTTCACAAGAAACTGATGTTGCCTGTATAGTGAACCCAGGTACCTATGAACTTAGGTATATGAATGGATTTTGAGCTGCACCTCACCATAAGTCCTAATGTAAGAACAATTATTTCTTATGATGTGACCCTACTAGATATTTGCCCTTAAAAGGTGATCACTGAAAATATGGCTGCTACAGCAAAGTGTGGTGAAGAAATCAGTTGATGCTTAGCTATCAGGAAGAATAACATCCAAGGTCTTAAAGCTTTTCTTAAAGCAAGCAGCCATCTAAGTGAGATGTCAGCTAAACCCACAAAGAAAAAGCACACCGGCCTGTGTGATTCAAGAACTGCAAATATTAAAATACAAAACTAGAGAAGGGAATTAATCAGAGTTTGAATTTGAAGAACCCATTTTGCAGCAGGCTAAGAGTGACAGTGAAAGCTTCAAATCCATTTGAAGAGTCCCCATGTAGATTAGCCACACTGAACTCCCTCAGACCATTGACCAGGGGTGTGAATAGTCTAGACCTCACACACAATGCATTGGAGAGTTGATCACTAAAGATACAGTTTGGCTCAAATTCAACATCTTTTCTTTTTTATCATTTATAATTTGACCTACCCAGTTTTATTATTTTTTGCTTTCTCTTGGGTTAAGGTTAGGGGGAAATAGCGAGCTAATAATAATAGATCTAAGGATGAAGAAAATGATCTAACAACAAAAATATCAATACAAATCACATTCTGTGACATGACCAACTGTGCCCTCAATCTCTTAAAAGCTGATTTTACAAAGAATAAAATCTGTTAGAACTCTCTCTCTCTCTCTCTCTCTCTCTCTCTCTCACACACACACACACACACACACACACATTCATCTATTGTCAGCATTCTAGTCCAACTCATAGTAACTACATAGACAGAGTAAATGTATTAGGCTGGGTTGACTAGAGAAACAAATCTAGTAACACTGATGTATATTGTGGCAGTTATATAATCTCCTGCCAACTTGCGTAGGGGTGGAGTCTAGCCTGTCAATCAGGTTGCAGCTTGATGGCCTCATTTGGGAGGTGCTTTGGAGAAAAATAGCTCACTGGAAGTGGAACACACAGACTCTCTGCTTCAACTTCCTGCTGACAAGACACATGGAACTGAGCAGAGAGAGCCAGAGCCCTGGAGCGTGAGGAGCCATGCACCGACTCCTGCTAGCACTAAGGTGCTTCTTCCACCACTGGATCCATAAGACTTTCCACCCACAGGCCTGTGATCTTCCTGAATTCTGTATCATTGCATGTCTTGCATGAATCTGAAGAGGAATTTATAGAATGGTATCAGACATAATATCGGACTTGTAGACTTGATCTGGACTGGGCTGGGATGTTTTCTTAATGTACAATTTCTCTTTAATCTAAAACTCTCTCTTAACACACATCTGAGTCTACCTGGATTTTTTCTCTAGTCTACCCAGACTAACACATATATGGATAAAAGAGTTTTATGTCAAAGAGTAATTGTATATTATGAAAACATCCCAGCCAAGTTCAGACTAAATCCACAAGTCCAATATTAGCCCATATGTCCAAGACTAGTCCATAGATTCCTCTTTAGAGCCATGCAGCACACGCAATGATACCTAATGTAGAAAGATCACAGGCCACTAGGTGAAAAGTCTTGCGGTCACGTGTTGATGGAAGCATCTCAGTGCCGGTGCAGGTCTCCACTTGGCTCCTTAAGCTCTCTGAGTGTCTAAACAGCAGGAAAGTGAAGCAGAGAAAGAGAGAGAGAGAGAGGCCCACCTCTTCTGATGGCCGAATCAAGAGAGAGTTCCCAGATTGCTCATGAGAAGGCCACGCCCAGCCGGGATCATCAGGCTGTGACCTGATTGAAAGGCTAGACTCCACTCCTTCATTCTTTTATCAAGTTGACATGAAAGTGTGTAGCGACTACCTTCGCATTGCTACAAGCTTAAAAAATTCAAGCCTTTAGAACTGCCATCAAGTCAATAGAACTGCCCCTGTGGGTTTCTGAGGCTACACATCTTTATGGGAGCACAAAGCCCCATTTCTCCTTTGGAGCAGCAAGTGGGCTCAAACTGCTGACCTTGTGTTTATCAGCACAATGCATAACCACTATGATACCAGGGCTCCGCCCGAAGGTTTGGAAGGCTGTAAATCTCTACAGAATCAAACTGCCACATCTTCATTTCATAGCCTGGCTATGAAATGCCAGCAACCAACTTTTTGACTAGTAGCCCAGCGCTTAATGGGTGTGCCAACAGGCCCCCTTTATGGGAAGCATTAAATATAGGCCATGCCATTTGCTGACTGGTACCAGTTTGGGGCCAGAGCTGAATTGCTCTGGACTCCAGAGAAAGGCTACCACCAGTCTCTCATTGCTCCCCTCCCACTCACAATACACAGGCTCTCATTTCACGGAACCTGAAAGAACTACTTCATCAGTTTGAACTGGAGCCAGGACCCGTGGATGGGTTTGAGCGCCTGGAGATGGTTTGTTTGGGGACTGTTGTCAAGACTGGTGCTTTAAACACATTGTAAACAAGCAAACCCTCCAAACACACAAGCATTGAGTTGATTCTTACTCACGGTGGCTTTACAGGACAAAGTAGAGCTGCCTCTGTAGTTTCCAAGACTGGAAGTCTTTGAGGGAATAAGGAGTCTCCTCTTTTCTCCTGGGAAGTGCCTGGGTGGTTTTGAACTGCTGGCCTTGGGTTAAAAGCCCAAGTGAAACCAATAAGCCACCAGGGCAGGGTATTGTTATTCAGGATAGTAAGTGGGAAGCACCAGGGCTCTGAGAGAGGAAGCACAGGCAGGTTAGGAACATTTTACTGCTCTGTTTCTTTGGGTCGTATTATGTTGTGAAGTTTTAGTTTATTCATTATTTTAAAAAAAAATCAAATACTGGGAAAAAAAATTAAATACAGTTTCCCAGGTGTCTGTTGCAGCCTCAAGTCCCTTTTCTTCTTCTATTGTTCTCTTAATTGTTACTTCAAAACAATTAGTTGGGTATTCATATGCAAATGCGCACAAATGGAAAGGGGCTCAATGCAAGAGAATTGTAACACTAGTTAATTTCTACTTTGGGGTCTACTGATAGAATCTGCAAAACTGTCTCTTTTTTGGAACCCTTACTCCTTAGGGGCACAGAATAGGAATGGAGGCATAAAAACCACTGAAATATCTCAAAAGCTTTGCCATTGTTAACATCCTTCTTTAACTTGGAAAACATTTTTAATTTTTTTCTTTTTCTCTCTCTCTCTCTTCCATTGTCTGCTTTGCTATCTCTCACACAGAATGTGCTGTCGAAATTTGCCTCATTTGTTCCTGACTACGTTCATTATTTGGAATCCAGAATGGCATTTGGAGTCATTGTAATTACCGGTGGAACTGGCTGGGAAAGAAATCACCTCCAGAAAAAATAAATATAACTTGATTGGTTGATTGATTGACTGATGGATTACATTGCTGAGAGGGAACCCTTGGTTTCAAGGCATCACAAAATATTTATCGAATGTCATGAGTGGAGGGAGAGTTGATGAATAAGTGACATAAATGTTTTTAAGCTTCTGAGAAGCAGTCGATAATTTGGGCGGGGAGGAGGTAGCTAGAATATAACAATAAATAGTCCCGAGATATGATAAAGATGCCTGCGAAGTCCTTTTTACTCTTCCACTGGAAGAGGGAGTCTATTTTCCTCAGCTTGAAACTCTGTTCCACTTAGTGATTTACTGCTAATGTGGCCTTCTGGGACTTGGAAGCTAGGTCATAAGGAGTTTTGCAGTTTTCCCTAAACTATAAGACGATTCGTTCTAAGAATTCAGCTCCTGTGCTGTCAGGAAGCCTAAGCAGCCGTGGAGGGTACTCGTGGATTAAAATGCACAGCCATGCTAAACTCTTAGCCAGCCTAGGGCACCAATGTGCCAGTCACCTGTGTGCGCAAGGTTGGGAAGTGACTGCTCAGGTACCAGTCAAGCCACTCCAGCTAGCTTCTCACACATCCATGGTCCCAGGAAATGGCTTTTATTTTAATTGCTAAGACTTGGGGTAGCTTGTTAAGCCTTTTAAGAGAAGTCCTGAATATGTATTTAAATATGTAATATAAATGAAACCAACCGGCTTTGGGAAAGCAGTTATTCTACTTGTGAAATCTCTTTGTTGTTGTTGGGTGCCACAGAAGCAGTTCTAACGCCTCTGCCCTAAGCAAAGCCGAAGGAAACATTTGCTTGGTTCTGTGCCATCCTCCCACGTGTTGTTACGTTTGCGCCCATTGCTGCAGCCCCTGTGTCCATCTACCTCACCCAGGGTCACCGTCTTTTCCTCTGATTCTCAGCTTTATCAAGCGTGATGTCTTTCTCCAGGGACGGGTTTCTCCTAATAACATATCAAAAGTATGTGAGAGGTAATATCCTTGGAAGGGCTAAATGGGTGATACTCAGTTGGTTTAAAACCAGGAAACCATCGAAATCAGTTTGCTAAAGAGAGCCTTTCATTGATGAGTTTTCTTTTCACGCATATGAAGCTTGGCTCTTTCTGTCTGTTTACCAGTGGAGGCCCCGAAGGAGAAGGGAGTGTGCCTGGTGGAGGATAAATGTGCCGGCCAAGACTTCCGTGTCCTCTGAACAACCTACAGATGCTTCAGTGACTAATCTTCATCTGCAGATAATTCAGAAACAGGGCAGATCCTTCGGATTTAAAAACGGGAACTAAAACTCATCCATCTTCTCCTGATGGCTAAACAGGCTATTATTACCAGGTCAGATGATTTAATAGGCTGGGGATGGAAAGGCACATGTGGATAATTAAACACTTCAGATTTCCATCCCAAAGTGTCCTTTAGCAACATGGTTAAGGTTGATTTGTTTTTCAAACCCTCATTTTCTTCCCTACTTCCCTAATTCTGGGTTATATTCAGGCATGAAGACATACTTTTATTGCTGGTTACACATGAAATCTCACCATGTGATATGGAATTACCTATGTAAATCAGTTTGGCAACTCATTTATACATGGATGGGGTTCCAGCGGGGTACAGACATTGACTGTACTTGGCTATGAATAGAAAGATTGGAAGTTCCAGTCTAGCCAGAGGTACCTTGGACAACGGATGTGGCAAACTCCTACCACAAAATCACCTCTTGGCAGTCCTATGGAGTACAGTTCTACTTTAAGACAGTTGGGGCCACTGTGAGTCAGAATTGACTTCAAAGCTACTAGTTCCTTGTTCAAAATTAATTGAGTCACCCTTTAAACATACCTGGATTCAACTCTGACAGATTGTAGGGTAGGAGAATAATACAAAACTTCTGCTTCAGTGTGATGCAGAAAACTGATGGGGCTGGGCTATCAAAGGATATAGTGTCTGGGGTCTTAAAGGCTTGAAGGTAAACAAGCGGTCATCTAGCTCAGAAGCAATAAAGCCCACATGGAAGAAGCACACCAGCCTGTGTGATCATGAGGTGTTGAAGGGATCAGTATCAGGCATCAAGGAACAAAAAAACCATATCACTAACCCAAGCCCATCTGTGGGCAACTGGACATCCCCTTATGGAAGAGTTGCAGGGAGGAGATGAGCCAGTCAGGCCGCAGGATAGCAACGATGAAACATACAATTTTCCTCTAGTTCTTAAATGCTTCCTCTCCTCCACTATCATGATCCCTTACAAATCTGGCTAGACCAGAGGATGTACATTGGTACAGATAGGAACTGGAAACACAGGGAATCCAGGTTAGATGAACCCCTCAGGATCAGTGGTGAGAGTTGCGATACTGGGAGGGTAGAGTGAAGGTGGGGTAGAAAGGGGGAACTGATTACAAGGATCTACATATAACCTCCTCTCTGAGGGACGGACAAGAGAAAAGTGGGTGAAGGGAGACATCAGACAATGTAAGATATTACAAAATAATAATAATTTATAAATTGTCAAGGGTTCATGAGGAAGGGGGGAGCAGACAGGGAGGGGAAAAAATGAGGAGCTGGTATCAGGGGCTCATGTAGGAAGCAAATGTCTTGAGAATGATGATGGCAGCAGGTGTGCAAATGTGCTTGACACAATGGATGGATGGATGGATGGATTGTGGTAAGGGTTGTAGAAGCCCCCAATAAATGATTAAAAAATCACACACAAAAACTTCTGCTTCACTTTTAGCTCTATCTGGTGACTCTTTGACCTTCAACAAATTAGAGTACCTTTGATAACTTGGCTTGCTCATCTGAAAGTGAAGAATATTTGATCCTAAGGTGCTTTCAAGCAATAAAGTTTGTTCATTCTCTAAATTTCATTGTCAAATAGAACCAAATAGAAGTTGGCTTAGGGGATGATTTAATTAATAGGAACTTGGTCATCATGCTTTGGGTGTATACAGCCATTTTAATTCAGGATATTACATGAAAATCCCCCCTTTTATTGCTATTTTAATAATGTTAAACATTTATTTCACTAGTAGCAATATATCAAGCACTGTGTTAAATGCATTACAAATATGGATGTTTTACAATAATTCACTGAGGTGAAGACTAATTAGGGGTCCTGGTGGTGCTTGAGGATAAGCATTGAAGGACCAGCTGTGAGGTTATCTGTTCAAACTCACCAGTCACTCCTCTGGACAAAGATGAGGCTGTCTGCTCCTGTGAAGATTTACAGCCTCAGAAGCCCTACACAGGGTTACTATAAACCGGAATCCACTCAGTGGCATTGGGTTAAAGATGTAATTAGCCTTATTTTACACATGAAAAGACGGTTCTAGAAGTAGTGGGAAAGCTTGGATAAAAATCCACTTCTGTCTACTGCCAGAACCCATAATCTTTAATTTCTTTGCTATACAAGTGTTATTTTAATGCTTATATTCAGCCAAAATACCATCAGGGGCTTTTTAAAGCAAAAATATTTAATTATCCATCTACAATGACTAGAAACAATGTGAAATTGCTGTAGCGGCAGCAAGCTCAGTTAGAATGACTTTTCTGCATGGGGCGATGTTTGCATTGATCTCTTGGGCAACTCTTTCTCCATTCTCAGTTTGGAATGGGCTTCAGGGAGGATTTGAACTATATGTGCAGGGAAAGAAAATAAAATACTGTTTCAGCAGAATATGCTTTCTGATCTTTTGAGGCCAGGCTGTTTAATGTTATTTTCGGTGCATGGCGGTGCTTCCAGGGAAGAGACTTTATTCTCCACGCTGGAGAGCTGCCATGTGGAGTTGGCTGGCCGTGTTCTGTCTCTGAGGATACTTACACAGAATCCTCTCCACATCCGACATCCACGGCCCTTCAAGAGTCCCCACTCGGACCTCCCCATTAAAGAAAGGCTGAAAAAGCTCAGACCTATTTTTTTGTGCTTTATTGAGGCCTGAGCTCAGGCTGAATGGGACTCAAGACTCCTTCCTCTAAACAACCAGAGAGAGATGAAAGAGTGGGTGCGTTGGCATAGGCAACCTCACGTTGATCCCAATGTGTCAGAGTAGAACTGTACTCCATAAGGTTTTATTTTCAATCATTTTATTGGGGGCTCTTACAGCTCTTATCACAATCCATCCATCCATTGTGTCAAGCACATGTGTACTTATGTTGCCATCCTCAATTTTTTTAAATAACATTATTAGGGGCTCATACAACTCTTATCACAATCCATACATACATCAATTATGTAAAGCACATTTGTACATTCATTGCCCTCATCATTCTCAAAATATTTGCTCTCCACTTAAGCCCCTGGCATCAGCTCCTCATTTCTTCCCTCCCTCCCTGCTCCCCACTCCCTCAGGAACCATTGAAAATTTATAAATTACTATTTTGTCATATCTTGCACTGTCTGACGTCTTCCTTCACCCACTTTTCTGTTGTCCATTATATGTAGAGGTTATATGTAGATCCCTGTAATCGGTTCCCCCTTTTTCTTTCTACTTGAGCCCTTGGTATCGTCTCACATGGAAGAAGCCACACCAGCCTGTGTGATCATGAATTGTCAATTGGATCAGGTATCAGGCATCAAAGACCCAGAACACACACAAAAAAAACCATATCAATGTGAATGAGGGGGAGTGTGCAGTGGAGACCCAACGCCTATCTGTAGACAATTGGACATCCGCTCACAGAAGGCTCACAAGGAAGAGAAGAGTTAGTCAAGGTGCAGTATAGCATCAACAAAACATACAACTATCCTCTAGTTCTTTAATGCTTCCTCCCCTCACTATCATGACCCCAATTCTATCAGAAAAATCGAGCTAGACCAGAGCATGTACACTGGTACAGATCAGAGCTGACAACACAAGGAATCAAGGACAGCTATACCCCCTCAGGACCAATAATGAGAGTAGCAATACCAGGAAAGGAAGGGGAACGTGGGGGAGGGGGGGGACGATCACAATGATTGACATATAACTCCCTCCCAGGGGGACGAACAACAGAAAAGTGGGTGAAATCCTCCCTAAGGTTTTCAATGGCTGATTTTTCACAAGAAACTCAACAAGTCTTTCCTCTAACGCATCTCCGAGTGGATTCAGTTATCCATTCTTTCCTTTTGCAATGGGATGTGCTCATTGTTTGCCCTACTCAGGGACGCCTAGAGCAGCTCAGAGGTTTGCAAATACTTCAAACATATTTAACCGATTGGCATGGTCTTGAGTGAATCCAGCCAGCGGAATAGAGCAGAAGCCAAAGAAGGGAGATTGACAGTAGAAGACAGTGTCCATGATTCAATGAGAAGATGTACGTGGATTCCCTCTAGCATTTCTTCACACTCTTGTCTGCCTTTGGTGGCGAGTGGCCTCCCATGGCTACCCAGTGCTGCTCTTCTTGGAGACAGCTGCTTTGCAAGTGAGCACACAGACTTAGCAGTGCTGGGCATGGACATGGTCTTGGTCCAACTCCTAGACACTATGGAGGTGATTTGGCTTATGAAACTGTCCCAGGTCAGGATCACCCTAAGATTGAATTTACACCCCAGAGTTCTCCTTCGGGATGCAAACCCTTCCCAGTCTTTCCAACTTCACTCCTTGGGGGCATGTCCTTAATAAATCATGTGTACACGAATCTGTGTCTCAAATTCGCTTAGGGAGATGACTTGAGATGAAGGAAACATAAGAAAGGGATGTCTGGATTGTGGACCTGCGATCTGGACCAGCCAGAGAGAGCATGGATTTAATAATGAGCATGAACTATGTGAAGAAATTTCTATCATAACCTTATATTTTGTGCTTAGTAAAAACACAAAGAAGATGGCAGAGAATTGGAAAGGGGTTTCTTTGACTTAAAAAGATGAATAGAAATCTTCCAAAAAGTCCTAGTGGTGTCAAGGTTAAGTACTCTGGTGCTAACCAAAAGCTCAACAGTACAAGTTCACAGGCCCTGAATAGAATATATATATATATATGAGACAGTCTGCTTCCTTCAAGATTTATAATCTTGGAAACAACCTATGGGCAGTATTTTCTGTCCTGTAGGGTCCCTAAGGGACCAAACTAACTCTGGAGCACTGATGTGGTTATAGGTTTGCTATGGGTACCCACCCACCTTGATCTATAAGTCTGCCTCTAAGACTTGTTCTCCCCTCCTGCGGTGACAGCAGGGAGCTGCTGCCCTTTCCAGACCTCGGCCGCTCTCGCCTTCTCCTTCCAGCTCACATGTGCAGTGTAGGTTTTGCTCAGGGATTTTGCCCATGTTAATTATTCTTCCACAATGTCTAAATTTTCATATTATGTATTCCCTCCACAAATTTAACCACCCCAAAATGTCAGAATTACATATTGTGTACATATTCAATCTGTAAAAAAATATGAGCCTATAAATCTGTAGTCATACTAATATACATTTTACTAATACACATGAAAGCCCTTGCCATGTGCTTGTCAGTTTTTTGTACGTACTGTGGTGGTTTGTGTGTTGCTCTGATGCTGGAAGTTATGTCACTGGTATTTCAAATACCAGCATTGTCACCCAACATGAACAGGCTTTTGCCAAGCTTCCAGACTAAAATTGTCTACAAAGAAGGAACAGGTGGTCCACTTCAGAGGACTTCACCACTGAAAGCCTTATGGACAGAATGGAAACCTTGTGGGAGACTGAAGACATCATGACTCCAAGCTGGAAGATGAGCCCCCCATATCAAAGTATGGTCCTGAGCCTCAGGCCCAGTGGCTGGCTGATTCTTTTCTTATTAGTGTCCTACTTTCACATGCACGTGAGGCAACTAAAATGACCATGACTTGAGTCAGGCACACCTTACTCCTCAAAGTAACATCCTTGCTTCTCACACTTTAAAAAGGATCCTACGCAATAGATTTACCCAATGCAATATATCTTTTAATCTCTTGATTTCTGCTTCCACTAACAATGATTGTAGATCCAAGCCAGATGAAATTCTTGGCAACTTCAATCCTTTCTCCATTTATCATGATTTGATCTAGTAGCCCGCTTCTGGAGTTGTTGGTCTTCTTTACTTTGCATTGTGATCCATAGACAAGCTGCAATCCTTTCTCTTCATCAGCAAGCGCTTGAAGCCCCCCTCACGTTCAGCAAGCAAGGTTGTGTCTTCTGCATATGGCAGCTTGTACATAAGCCTTCCTCCCATCCTGATGCCACAGTCTTCATATAATCCAGCTTCTCTGATTATTTGCTCTGCAAACAGATTGAATAAGTATGGTGAGAGAATATAACTCTGACACACACCCTTCCAGATTTTAAAGTATGCAGTATTCCAGCACGAGCACCAGGAAATGTTCTGGAATTCCCATTCTTCTCCAGGCTCTCCATAGTTTGTTATAATTCATATTGTCAGATGCCTTGGCATAGTCCATGAAACACAAGTAAACATTTCTGGTATTATATGCTTTGAGTCAGGATATAATTGACATCAGCAAGCATAGCCCTTGTTCTGCATCCTTTCCTGAATTCTGCCTGAACCTCTGGGAGCTGCTTCTCAATATACTGATAACGGCGGTTGTTGGATGAACCTCAGCAATGTTTTCCTGGCAAGTGGTATCAGTAAGACTATTCTATAATTTGAACATTGGGTTGGGTCACCTTTCTTTGGATTGGGTACAGATATGGAGAAGTCAATGGGTCCAATTGCCATTTGTGTTGAGGAAAGTTATTTGCGATGAAGAAGTCTTTGGTCTTGCAAAATGCTATCATGTCATCTCCAGTTTTATTTCTGCCACCAAAACCATATTTTCCAACTAGTTTTCCTTTCTCTCTCTCTCTCTCTGTGTCCAATTTTGCATTCCAGTCACCAATAATTATTAATACACTTGATTGCATGTTCGATAAATTTCAGACAAGATGTTGGCAGTACTCTTCAATTTCTTCATTGCTAGCTTCGAAATTAAAGTGCATAACTTTAAATAATATTTGTATTGATGTATTTGCCTGTAGGCCAATAGATATTATTGTATCACACACAGCATTGTTCTTCAGGATTGATCTTGAAGTCTTCTATTTGACAATGAATTTAACACTATTGTCCTGAATCTGTCATCCCAGAAGAGGAAACCATATAATTTTCTGATTCTACATGGCCAATCACAGTACATTTCAGCTTGTTGGCACCCAACATATGGATCTTTAGGTGTTATATTTCATTTTTGAAAATTTCTGGTTTTCCTAGATTCATACTTCATATATTCCAAGTTCCAATTATTAATTGATGTTCAGAGTTGGTTTTTTCTCTTATTTTGAGTATGACTAATCATCAGCTGAAGTTCTTGAAGGCCTTATTCCTGTGGGCTTTAGTCCATCTGCATCATTATAGTCACATCGACTTCGAGACGGCAATCCTTTTTCAGTCATTCTTTGAGTGCCTTATGCTGTGAGGGGTTCATCTTCCAGCACTGTAGATGACGTGTTCTGCTTTGAGTCATGAAGTGTTCAGTATCCCACAGGGTTTCCATTCTGTCCATAAGTGTTTCAGTGGTAAATTCTTCTGAAACAGACAGCCTATTACTTCTATATTGTCTATTTTAGTCTGGAAGCTTTGCAAAAAAACGTGTTCACTGTGGGTGCATTTGCATAGACAACCTTCCAGTAAAATGCTCATATTGATCCCAATGTGTCAGAGCAGAACTGTGCTCCATAAAGTTTTCTTTTTTAAAAATCATTTTATTGACCAAAGTCAATTGAAGTTATGTACTTCATAAAAACATTTTCTACATCTCATTTTGGTAAATAGAAGCCGGAGTCTTAAAATCTCCCTAACAGCCATCTTAAGTGCAAATATTAGTATCCTCCAACCAGAAGAAATGAAAATGATGAAAATGAAATGATATATGGAAACAATCCATTCAATGGACTAACGGACCTTGTAAACATCCGTCTCTGTGAGCCTGAGACAAGAACTAGATGGTGCCCACCTACCACTACCAACTCTTCTGAAAAGGATTACATGAGGGCGTCCTGGATAGAGAGGAAGGAACGTCTGAAGCAGAACACAGACCCATAAATCATCTGAGGATTACTGATCCAAGAGACAGGGGAAACACCCTTAGTCACTCTTCTGGTCTGGAGCTGAAATCGCCCAATGTGCTACAGTCCTCGACCATTTAAGATCAAATGGGCAGAATGTACTGAAGGGAGGTGGGTTAGGAAAGGAGGAGGAAAAGAAATCATCATCACCATCATCATCATCATCACCATCATCATCATACAAGTAGCATACGTGAGGGTACATTGGGGGGATTGAAATGTATGAGTGGAAAAAGGGAAAGTGTATGAATTGTTGAAGGTAAAACTGATGGTCTATTCTGTAATCCTTCCCCTAAATTGAAATGAAAACGAAGAGATGTTGAGGTATTTGTGCTTTCTCACGTGGAGCCCTGACGGATTGACATGAACTCATGGACCCCACAGTGCCACTTCCCAGACCCACTCCAGGCAGAGTGGGCAACGATTTGTCTTTTATAAGCTTTCATGCCCTTCTGATGCACATTCCGTTTTGACAACTTTTGGTTCATTACAATATTTTAATATTCATCCTTAAAAGCAATTTTTTAAAGAAATTAAATTATTAAGGAAGTGCCCCAAGATAAACTGGCAAGGAGTGTAGTTGGAAAGCCTGGGAAGGGCTTGCATCCCGAAGGAGAACTCTGGGGTGTAAATTCAATCTTACGGTGATCCTGACCTGGAACAGTTTCATAAGTCAAATCACCTCCATAGTGTCTAGGAGTTGGACCAAGACCATGTCCATGCCCAGCACTGCTAAGTCTGTGTGCTCACTTGCAAAGCAGCTGTCTCCAAGAAGAGCAGCACTGGGTAGCCATGGGAGGCCACTCGCCACCAAAGGCAGACAAGAGTGTGAAGAAATGCTAGAGCGAGTCCACATACATCTTCGCGTTGAATCATGGGCAGTGTCTTCTACTGTCAATCTCCCTTCATTGATTTCTGCTCTATTCCGCTGGCTGGATTCACTCAAGACCATGCCAATCGGTTAAATATGTTTGAAGTGTTTGCAAACCTCTGAGCTGTTCTAGGCGTCCCTGAGTAGGGCAAACGATGAGCACATCCCATTGCAAAAGGAAAGAATGGGTAACTGAATCCACTTGGAGATGCGTTAGAGGAAAGACTTGTTGAGTTTCTTGTGAAAAATCAGCCATTGAAAACCTTAGGGAGGGTTTCACCCACTTTTCTGTTGTTCGTCCCCCTGGGAGGGAGTTATATGTCAATCATCGTGATCGGTTCCCCCTCTCTCCCTTCACCTTCCTCTTACCCTCTTGGTATCACTACTCTAATTATTGGTCCTGAGGCATTTATCTGTCCTTGGGTTGCAAGCTCTGATCTGTACTGGTGTACATTCTCTGGTCTGGCTGGATGTGTAAGGTAGAATTGGGGTCATATTAGTGGGAGGAGGAAGCATTAAAAAACTAGAGGAACTAGAGGAAAGTTGTATATTTCATCGGTGCTATCCTGCACCTTGATTGACTCATCTCTTTCTTGTGACCCTTCTGTGAGCGGATGTCCAATTGTCTACAGATAGGCTTGAGGTCTCCACTCTGCCCACGCCCTCATTCACATGGATATGACTTTTTGTTCTGGGTCTTCAATGCCTGGTACCTGGTCCCATCGATACCTCATGATCACACAGATTGGTGTGCCTCTTCCACGTGAGCTGAAACTAAGGGCTCCAGTAGAAAGAAAATGTTAGATCTTTAAAGGCAATTTTGATGAACAGTGATTAGTTCAAACCAGGACCCTATGCCTTCTATCTCTGGAGAATTTCTGTGATTTTGTTTTGGTAGGTAGCAGAGGAAGCTTCATGCAATGAGTACAAAACACCAAAAGCATCTTCCTCCACTATTCTTAGTACTTTGCTTATGACTTGCCAGGCCATCTCTTCCGTGAGGCCCTGAAGTGGCATCATCTCTGATAGCCCTTTTTCTCACCTCCCACCCTGGTGCTGCTTACTTAGTCCTTAATAAGTACTAAGTGATTGGTAGAATTGAATCTTACATTGTTTACTGCAACCCCTTTGCTTCAACAACTTACACACAAATAAATCAATACCTGTACATGATTAATTCTCTTCTGAAATAGAGAGGTGTGAAGAACACATGTTGGAAATTTTACAGCATGTAAATTCATAGTATAGGGCCTGAGCCTGGGCTAAACAAATAATGGAGTCACTGAATGGCAAATTTAGGCTCTGTTTAATTAGTTTCTCTGTTCTTTATCCTTTCTTTTGTGCTTTGACTGCTTAGAGAAACATCTCCAATGTAACAAGCCACTTAGTAAGGCAAAGCTTATTTGTATTGCTCTTAGATGTATTAAGATTGTAAAGAAGATCAAAAGGAATTTCCTTCCTACATAATACATTATGGATGGAAAGTTAGGAAAGGCATGCTTAGTCCGTTGTCCCTTGCCTTTACTTTTATTCTTTGCCACTTTGTAATATCAAGAACAAAGCAACAACAAATGTCTTCAGAATTTCAGAATTCTAAGATTTATATTTTTAAAATAATGATCTGAAAGCCATGCTTCTGCTCCCCCTTTCCTGTCACACATCACAGTAAACACACTCACGTGCCACTAAGTTCCCTAAAATAACAGTTTCCTATCTGTCTGCCCATTATAGGATTTTTTTGATTAAGCCCAGTATACCCTGATTTGTTGGGAGAGATAAATTTCACCCCTAGCATTTCTTTAATAATCCTTTTATACTTTCTTCTTATCTTTCCTCTTGCTGCTATTGTTTGATATTGCCACTTAAACAGGTCTTTGCACAAGGTTACTCAAATTAAACATTAGCTAGCTCAGTAAGTAGCTATAGAAACCTACTGACAGTATCTAGAAAGATAAACATCCACACACTAAACTTTTTATATTTCTTTATTTTTACTTTGATTCTCTCAAGGAAATATTTCTCAAAAATCATTAACTTGCTTTCTGCATATTCCCAAATATCAGGCATTCTTGTGCCATTCTGCTGCTATGCCATTACTAATTGGTTAGATTTCAATTGATGTTGAAAACAGAAAATTGTATGATTATCTTTTCCATGATCTGATTCAAGTGATTGAAACATTATACTTAGTCATTTCATTGGATTAAGCAATAGCAAAGATTAAAGGGAAAAAATTAAATCTCTGGATGGAAGATGTCCCCGGGAAGGTTGCACAATCCTGGAATAACTGTGATCTACAAGCAGATGTATGGATAGATTTAAAAGTTGAACACGTACGGAAAGGAGAGTTGGAGTATACTCATGAATAAACATACATGTGTTTGACAGAGAATATTTGTATACATATATTTACCCTTGCTATAAGTACATGTGATACTTAATTACTGTTGTTGTTAGACACCAGCTAGTCAGCTCTGACCCATATTGACGCAATGCACAACAGAATGAAGCACTGCCTGGCCCTGTGCCATCCCCACAATCGCTCCTCTGCCTGAGCCCATTGTTGCGGATACTGTGTCCATCCGTCTCCTTGAACGTCTTCCTCTTTTCCTTTGGCCTGCTACTTTACCCAACATGACGACCTTCTCCAGGGATGGGTTTCTCATGACAACATATCTGAAACATATAAGATGAATCTCGACATCCTGGCCCCTATGGAGCAATCTGGCCGTACTTCATCCTGGACAAGCATGCCGTCCCTTTGGCAATCCCTCATGCTTCCAATGTTCTTCTCCAGCGCCACAATTCAAATGAATGGGTTTCTTCTTCAGTCTTCATGCCATGTCCGGCTTTCAAGTGCACGGGGGAAATTGGAAATGCCACAGCTTGGGTCAAGGCCACCTTAATCCTCAAGGTACCATCCTTGCTTTTCAACATTTTAAGGAGGTCTTAGGCAGCAGATTTCCCCAGGGCAACCAGGTTTTTGATCTCTTGACTCTGTTTCCATGAACATTGATTGTGGATCTAAGCAAAGCAGAATACCTGACAACTTCAACATTTTCTCCCTGTATCATGATGTTACCGCCTGGTCCAATGGTGAGGATTTTGGTGATCTTGCTTGCATTTGAAATACCAGCGACATGGCTTCCAGCATCGCAGCAACACATAAGCCATCACAGCAAGTAAGACAAACGGACAGACATATGGTGGGTGATGCAGTATACATGGGGAAACATTTTGAAACCTTCTTAGACATAACCAAATACATTTAAGAAATGAGTTGCTGGGGCTGGAGGGTCAGATCTACAGTCTCAGGGACACCGAGGTAAATTGGCATAATATAGCATTCAGAGACACCATTGGACACCCTAATTAGGTAAGTTGTGTCTGGGGACTTAAAAGCTCCTGAGCAGACATTTAAGGTGCAAATATTGATCTATTGCCATTCAGAGGAAAGAAGACTAATATAAATTTAAAAGACATAAGGAAAAATTAGTTTGATGAATTAATAGACCATGCAATTACCGTGTGTATGATACTGACACCAGAACTTGATGGTGCTTGGCTATCACTACCAGTTGCTCTTAAAATGATATCATATTAGAAGATCCTGCATAGAGTAGGAGATCAATGTAGAACAAACTGAAAATCATAAATGAGAATAGGCTACTCCCTAAATAGAGACCACTGGAGTCCTTAAGACTATGGCCCTTATTCTCCAGGTCTGGAAATGAACTCATCCCCATGACTCAATTTTCAGCCAACCAATAGACAGGTCTATATCCCAAAACAAATTTATTGCCTTCCAGTCAGTGCTGACTCACAGTAACCCACTGCAGGTTTCTGAGACTGTAACTCTCGACCAGAATAGAAAGCTCAGTCTTTCTTCCTAGATCTGCTGGTGGTTTCAAACTGCCGACCAGGCAGATCACAGCCCAACAAATAACCGTGATGACACAACCAGGGCTCCTGAGACTGCTTAATAAGGGGAATAAAATATAAACCCAGTGGCAACTCCTTTGAATAATCAACTGTTTAAAATAAAAAGACAACATTTACAAAAAGGCAAAATTCAGAATTTTTAGAAAGAAGGAGGGAAGGATGCAGGAAACAGAAGGACCAAGTAGAAAAAGAGATGCTACATTGAGGATGTTACAATGAAAGAGATGAAACAAAAATGTTTGATTCATTGAATGTAAAACTGATGATCTATTCTATAAATATTCACTCAATTCTGGCTTAAGTGGAGAGCAAATGTTTTGAGAATGATGAGGGCAATGAATGTACAAATATGCTTTACACAACTGATGTGTGTATGGATTGTGATAAGAGTTGTACGTAGTTGTAATAGTTTTAATAAAACTATTTAAAAAAAAGAAAAGTTTTAAAACGTGAAAAAAAAAAACTCAAATATATTCCCCTCTCTGCAAAAAAAAAAAAAAAAAGAAAGTACTTCTCTGGATAATAGAATAAACTGATAGCCCTACACACACAAGTGTTTGACAGACCCCCAACTCCAACTGATCCTGAAATGTATTCAGAAACTAAGGCAAGGGATGTATTGTCCAATGTATTGGTAGTAAGGTTTTACTGCAAAAAATCCTAAATATTTAAGAGCTATTACTGAACAGGACAGATTAAGCAGGTCCTTTGTCAATCACCCCTCTGGCTTCCTAGGCTGGGTGTTGGGGCTCTTGGGAGAATGAGGCTGTTTTCCTACTGTTGGCTCACCATCAGGGGAAACCATCCTCTGTTCTAATGATGAGGTATGTAAGCATTTAATCCACGTGCTTGCGGATACCCCAACACCAGAAATGTCAAGTCATAGGTATAACTAGTCTTTTATAAGTTTGGGACTGCTCTTACCAGTTACGATTTCTTTCGAACACATTGACGACATACATAGATTTTTGTTGAGCTCTGACATGCCTACTAACTTACTTGGCAAGAACTTGTTCTCCCAGTGGAAATACAGCCTCCAGTTTTCAGTGGAAGGAGAGATTTTTTAAGTCTGTCAGAGACAAGTCCAACTCAGTATTTATCAGGAGGACTTTTTCTCTGTTTTTGCTAGGCCCCAGCACTCACTCTATCCAAAATATAGCAACATGTAATCTCAGCTCCCACTAGCATAGATCAAGTCTGCATCAGCTTTGATTTTCTGTGGGCAGCATCTTCTACAAATGCTGGATGAGTTATTTCAGCTGAAACTACCAAGATTCAAACTCAGTGTTCCAAACCCTTGCCGACATAAATCTAGAGGCCAAAGAAGGATTAACTCCTATGATACAAGAATTGTTAACTAAAGGGCTTAGGATTCCCTCCACCAGTTCTAGTAACATAAATGTGTTTCCTGTTAGAAATGCCAATAACCTAGGCTGTCATTTTGTCCAAGAGCTGTGAACCATTAATTGCATGTGACTCTTACGTTTCCAGTTGAATGAACCCACATCTGTTACTATGCAATCTTCCCCGTGATGCTACTGTCTTCCCTCTGGCAGATCTATGTAGTGCTCTAGTTTGTTTGTTTGCTTTTTATAATTCTGGTATATATGGATAATTAGCACCTTTTTGCCTTCTCTTGAAAGGACCAACAATTTACCTGGACTATCTTGCCTTAGAAGTTTAATGAGTTCCTAATTATTTTTTCACAAGTATTACAAACCTTTCCATTTATTCTAGGGTTAACCTTCCTTCAACTTATGGATGATTTGTTCATCTGTTCTCTCACTGAGGCAGTTTGCTTAAAGAACTCTTTGGGCCATCAAGCTCATGGGAGTTACATTGCCTCTAAGAAGAAACTCTAATTTTCCCAAGATTATATATGATTTCCTTTCAACAGCTGGTATTTCGGAAGATACTAACTACAAAGAAGCTCCACTGCATCCTGGACTATAAGGATTGACACCGTGGTGGCAAGAAAGGGCTCAAACATGACAACAGTAATGAGAGTGACACAGGGCCAGGACAGTACTTCCGTCTGCAACACATAAGGCAGCTGCGAGGCAGAATGAACTAGCTAGCAGCTAAACGATAACAGATTGATCACATATTTACAGTCAGAGATGATTTACAAGAAATTCCACTGAGTTAAAAAATGCAAGCCTTGAGTTGCACTATTGAAAGTTCCTATGGGCCAAATATTGAACAATCCAGGAAGCGACCAAAGAAGATGGATGGAATACAGTCACCGTGCCAAGGAAAGAGTCAACATCCAACCATTTCTAGCAGAAACATAGACTCAAGGACCACTGGTCTTGGAGGAAGAAATCCAATATCCAACAAAGGCATTAGCATAAAATTGGCTCCGGGAACTGGCAGAATACTGATTGAAATGTTTCAACAAGTTAACAATCACTGGAAGCACTTAATCACTTTTGCCAAGAAATTTGGGAGACAGCTACCTGGTCAACCAACTGGAAGAGCTCCATATTGTAACCATTCTAAAGAAAGGTGATGTGCTGGGCCCTCTCCCAACCCTGATCTCCGCCAAACCCACTCTAAGCAGGAAAAATCATATCATTGTGTGTTCACCTTCTCGATATGATCGCTGGGGACAAATGTTGGCATAAGAAAGTGTAGTGAAGAAAGCTGATGTTGTCCGAATATCAAAAGATATAGCATCTGGGGTCTTAAAGGCTTGAGGGTAAACAAGCGGCCATGTAGCACAGAAGCATCAAAGCCCCCATGGAAGAAGCACACCAGCCTTGTGATCACGAGGTGTCAAAGGGGTCAGGTATCAGGCATCAAGGAACAAAAATCACATCACTGTGAATGAGAGGGAGTGCAGAGTGGGTAACCAAAGACCATTTGTGGTCAACTGGACATTCCCTTACAGAACGGTTTCAGGGAGGAGATGAACCAGTCAGGGGCAGTGTAGCAATGATGAAACATACAACTTTCCACTAGTTCTTAAATGCTTCCTCCGCCCAACTATCGTGATCCCAATTCTACCTTACAAATCTGGCTGGACTGGATGATGTACACTGGTACAGATAGGAACTGGAAACACAGGGAATCCAGGGCAGATGATCCCTTCAGGACCAGTGGTGAGAGTGGTGATACTGGGAGGGTAGAGGGAAGGTGGGGTAGAAAGAGGGAACTGATTACAGGGATCTACATATAACCTCCTCCCTGGGTGATGGAAAACAGAAACGTGGGTGAAGGGAGACATTGGACAGTGTAAGATATGACAAAATAATAATGACTTGTAAATTATCAAGGGTTCATGTGGGAGGTGAAACAGGAAGGGAGGGGGGAAATGAAGAGCTGATGTCAGGGTCTAGAGTGGAAAGCAGATGTTTTGAGAATGATGATGGCAACAAATGTGCAAGTATGCTTGACACATGGATATAGGTATGGATAAGAAATGTACAAGCTCCCAATAAAATGATTTAAAAAAAAAGGTGACCCAACAGAACTTGAGTCTATTGTTTCAACCATTGTGTCGTTATGTCTTATTCAGGGTCTTCTTTTTCATTAACCTTCCACTTGATCATGCAGAATGTGCTTTTCCAGAGACCGTTCTTTCTTGGTAACATGTACAACAAAGCACATGAGACAAACGTTTGTCTTTTTTCCTTCTAGTGTGCATTCAATGTTTTTATCCCAAATAGGTTGGTTTAACAAATATCATTTAAACAATATGATGTATAAAGAGAACAATATCACATGCAAGTAAAGTTCTACTAAAGATCATTCAACAATGATTGAAGTGGTAAACTGACAAGTAACTGCCAGAAATCCAATCAGAAGAAGATTGGAACAGGGATATCATTGGCGATGTCACATACATCTTTGCTGAAAGCAGAGTGTGCCAGAACTGGGTTTACTTGCATTTAATTCACTCTGCAAAGTCAGTCAACTGTATGAATGATAAAAACCCCTTGAGAAGAATGGGAATTCCAGAGTATTTCATTGTGCTTATGGGGAACTTACACATGGACAGACAGGCAGCTACCAGAACAAAACCAGAGAATACTGAACGGTTTAAAATCAGAAAAGGTGTGTGTATGGGTTGTATCTTTTCACAATACTTATTAATTCTATATAAGGAGCAGATAATTTGAGAAACTGAACTAGGTGAAGGAAAATGTGGTATCAGGAGCGAGGAAGACTTATTACCAAGCAGCAACATTCAGATGATACGACCTCGCTTGCTGAAATCAGGAGGGCTTGATGCACTTGTCCATGAGGATCAAGGGTTGCAGCCTTCAGTATGGATTACAAAGGTAAAAAACATCAGCATCCTCACAAATGGACCCATAAACACATCATAACAAGTGGAGAATAAATTGACATGGCCGATTATTTCATGTTGCTTGATTCACAAGCAATGCTCATGGAAGTAGCAATCAAGAATTCAAATGACACAATATGTTGGGTAAATGTGCTGCCCAAGGCCTCTTCAAATCCACGAAGAGCAAGTGTGTCACTTGAGGATTAAAGTGTCCCCAAAGCAAGCATGGTATTTTCACTCACCCACTGTAGTTTGAAACTACCAGGCACTCCATGGGAGAAAGACAAGGCTTTCTCCTCCCATAGAGAGTTACAATTTCAGGAACCCACAGGGAACTTCTACCCTGGCCTATAGGAAAGATGACAGTGACTTTGATATTTTTTGTTTGAATGCACTTTGAAGGGTTGAAAGCAAGGGTGTTAATTTAAGGACATATGTGACATGCCCAAGACATGGTACTTTCAATAGCCTTGTATGCATATGAATGTTGGACATTGAATAAGGAAGCTTGAAAAAGAATCAATGCATTTGAATTATGAGGCTGGAGAAGAATATCGAATATACTATGGCTTGCCAAAAGAACATACATATATTTCTTGGGAAAAGTACAGCTGGAGTGCTCCTTAGAGGTAAGGATGGAGAGAGTACATCTCATATATTAGACTTGTTGTCAGGAGAGACTAGACCCTGGAGAAAGATGTCAGACTGGGTAAAATGGAGGAGCAGTGAAAAAGAGGAAGACTTAACGAAGATGAATTGACAGAATGGCCGCACTGATGGGCTCAAACGTAAGAACACTTGTAAGGATGGCACAGAATGGAGCAGTCTTTTATTCTGTGGTACTTATGATCCCTATGAGTCTGATCTGACGACAACAACAATACACATGTGACAGCTGAACATTGAATGAGGAAGCCTGTACATGAATCAATGCATTTGAATTGTGGTCCTGGTGAAGAACTTTGAAAATACCATTGACTGCCAAAAGAGCAAGCACATCCCTCTTGGAGAAACGCAACTAGAATTCTCATTAGACGCGAGGATGAAAAGAGTTTGTCACATCTACTTTGTACATGTTATTAGGGGAGATTAGTTCCTGGGAAAAGACAGTATGCTTGGTAAAGTGGAAAGTCCATGACAAACAAGACGCTCAATGACAGTGGCTGCCACCATGGGCTCGAGGATCACAGCAATTTGGGGGATGATGTATGACCAGGTAGCGTTTCCTTCTGTTGCCCACAGGGCGGGACAGTCCCTGCGTCCAACCTGATTGCAAGACCCTTAGAAACCACTTGCCAACCCTGAGTTTACCTTGTTTTTTCTCTTCAGTTCATCCCAATTTGAAATATGGTAACACCTCTTCCCCAAATACCATTGACCCAGCAGCATAGCGTCGTTGTCTGTGCTCAGTCCTGCAAGCTGGCTTTAAGAAAGTTGGTCAATATTGCCCCGGTTTGGGATATGCTTTAGTCATTGACCATGATTTTTGGGTGTTTCAGAAACAATAAGGAAGGCTTACCTTGTTTGGGACTGAATAACAATGCCTCTAATGCTCAAATATTTGAAAGCGGTGTTCTTTCTGTCTGCAATTACTATCATTAAAGGACAAGCCTGTCAGACTTAGGAAATCTTTTAGACAGATGAAATAAAAGGAAGTCAT
>NW_022111369.1:97820465-97836826 GCF_000313985.2 Echinops telfairi | reverse complement strand
TTGTATGAGCCCCTAATAAAATGTTAAAAAAATAAAACAGCAAGAAGGAAATAATATTATAAAAATGAAAATAAAAATAAGAAAGGAAAAAAAAGAACCAGTGGAAAAAGGGGAAAAAATGTTTCTGGTCTAAGTGGGATAACGAAATGTGGGAAGAGTCCAACGGGAAACTAGTTTTACCTCAGTCTTTACATCTTCCCTTACATGCGAAGAATCACGTTGGGACAAGTTCCTTTATATTTTACCTAAACACTGGTGGGGACATTTTGGGAGCACTGCAGAACATGTTACCAGACTTATTTCATCTGCTCCCCATTTAATTGTTCCTGTCCCTTCCACTCATTCCTGTGGGATATTTCCTCAACTCGAGGGCCCCGTGGTAGAACGACAGATCTGTTTCAGCTCTCCCTTCCCACCGGACTCCTGTCCCCTCAACAGTGATCACTACAAATAGGTTCTGGCCATAATTTCCTGAGTGTCTAATCGCCTAAAAGCTTTGCTTCGTCAGCAGGCCACTAGAAATGACTAAGGAATATTATTCCCATCCAGGCTGCACCAAAAACTCTGTGAGGTCACTGAATTACTAATTTAACTGACCAGATTCATGGAGGACCTGTGTAAGATGTCCTCAACTTTCTAGAAGCTTCTGTTGCCCTTACCGCCTTTGCACCCTGAGTCTGATTAAAGAATCAATGACATCATTAAAAGAAAATTAGCTAAGCTGTCTTCATCCATGCATGTGCCATGGGTTCAAATGCTGTCCTTGCCATTAATAAATCTGAGATCGAGCCTATTTAGCCCATCTAAATCGTCTCCCTAGGTTATTGTCAGAGACTGGAAGAGTAATTGGCTGAAGAATGTTCTTGCATTTCCATGGATGAGGTCTTCGTAAGTGCTCTTCACTAACCCCTATGATGAAAAATTGCAGGGAATTAAGACCTGGATTCTTCTGCCCCATTCTGGCGGGGCAGGGTGGATGGGGGGGTTGGGCTCCACACTTGAATGTACCGTGAAACTGACTGAAAGACAGATGGGATTTCAGAGAACCTGAGCATTAGACGCAGACACTGTCTGAGTAGACAGCCCACATCTCCACTACCTTGCATCAGGGCTTTCTTCTGCACCTAGGAAGCTGATGGAAATTGTTGGGCTTGTGCTTCTGAGAGTTCTTATTTTTGCTTTGTGCTTTTTTATGACAGAAGTTTACTTTATCACAGCCACGATTTGCGGGCTGGCTACCCTGGTTTCTATTTACCCGTGCTGTTTCCTTTCTTACATTGTGTCCACTTGCTGCTTATCGCAACCTCTGGTTCTCCTGGCATGCAAGGGCCTGTGCTAAAGTAGCTCAAGCCACAGCAAGCACCACCAACTTGACTGAACATGAGATCCGCCCTCCTTGACTTCAGACTGTCCATGCTTATTCTAATGCAGCAACCTACCCTGTACTGAACTCTAGCTCCCTAGCCAAGTTCAACCTCACTTTGAAATGAGTCATACGCTTAGATTATGGCATTCCCTGGAAAGATAACCCAACCTTAGTTTCCATGCCTGAGTGAAACCCAACCCGTAACACTCTACCATGCTATTAAAGACTGGAAGACTTGTATCACAAAATGTTTGTTGTTGTGCTGTGAGGTGCCATCAAGTTGGTTACAACCCATAATGTGCCTATGCACAAAAGAACAAAACACCACATGGCCCTGAGCTACGTTGACAATTGTTCCTCAGCCTAAGCCCATTGATGCAGCCACTGTGTCAATCCATCTCCTGGCCTTCTCCTTTTTCACTGCCCCTCCACTTTACCAAGCATGATCTACTTCTCCAGGAGCTTGTCACTCCTGACAATATGTCCAAAGTATGTAAGACAAAGGCCGGTCATCCTTGCCTCCAAGGAGCATGCTGGCCTTACTTCTTCCAATGAGATCATTTTGTCCTTTCAGTCGTCCATGGTACCTTCATTATTCTCTCCAGCACCACTCTTCAAATGCATCCGTTCTTCTTCATTATTCCTATTTAATATTCAATGTTCATATATATATGGGATATATATATATCCCAATGGCAAATGCCATGGAAAATATTATATCATAAGATACAAATGTTTATGTTTGTCAAATTAGCTACTCACTCCCACGTGGAACGTACCCCATATAGTTTGGAATTTTATCAGGTGAATTGATTACCAAATTAATTATGTGAAAAATAACTTCTCTCCCCTTCATACTAGGCTCTGGGACACTGTAAATCTGGGGTATTTATCCATTTGTCAGTATTATTTGATAGAATCCTGGCTTGAGCAAATAGAACAAAGAATTCTTTCCCAAATATTTATACCTGTGCCTCTTATTGATATGTGTTTTTATAAGAAGGGTCTGATTAACCACTAAAAAGATGTCCAACCTGGGTCAAAGTCTTTCGCGTGGTATCCATCACCGTATCCAGTTGGGTGGAACATGCTATAGTCAGACATGGGGTTTAAGTAGCCACCCCAACAACATGAGCTTGCATTGGGAGGAAAAAACTATTGCAAAGTCAAAGAACTAAAAGATGTCCAGATAAACGAGCTCTACATGAAAGAGATCCTTTAAAAGAATTTCTGGAACCGGGCTACAATTTCCTTAGACTTTTTCTCCTTTGCTATGATGTGGGAGACCTGAAACATGTGGTCTGCAATTTCTCTCACACCATGAAAAATATAGTAAATTACATTGCTAAGTCTTTGAATGCCGGCAATGTCTTTGAATTATCCAGCAAAATATATCATAGATAATAGAATTGTTTTGGATTTTCTTTTAGCATAACTATAGCACAAACCTCATGCTGCACTTTCATCAATATTTCTGGAATAGTTGCACAGGACATTAAACATATTCACCAGATACCTGGCTGCTCCTCCCTCTCTAAGAAGAAATGTCATCATCTTTATTTGATGTTTTTTTTTTTTTTAAGTTTCTTGGCTGAAAGAGTGGGTTTTGGGATTAGATATATCAGTTTAATAATTATTGTAATTATTATTGGAGTACTTAAATGTTGCTTGAAGGCTGCCGTTAATGGCTTGTCCCAGAAAGGAACTTAATCACTATGAGAACTGTGACGGGGCATGGAAACGAAGGTGCAGATTTGGTCAGAGACCCCACAGTATCTTGGGACTATATTTCCCAGAATGCCTTGGTACCCTTGGCAAAAGTTCCCCTGCCACCAGAGGAATTTCCATGACAATCCCTAGGGTTCAAATGCTTAAGAGGCTCTGTTTCATAGCCAGTAGATAGGAAACACCTTCCACTAGCCATACTGGCTAATTTGCCTTTTTCTCCCTCCAGGGACCTTTCACTAAAATACTCTTGCAGAAACCCAAAGTAAATATTTTGATAGATTTAGAGCCTGAAATTCTAATGATAAAAGGTTTTATGTATGCATAGTTGTTGTTGTTATGTGCCATAAATTCTGACTCCCAGTGACCCTCTGTACTACGGAACAAAGCACCTCCAGTCCTGCACCATCCTCCAACTGGTCTTATATTTGAGCCCAAGGGTGCAGCCGCTGTGTCCATCCATGTCTTCGGGGTCCCTCCTCTTTCTCCCTGTCTGAAGCCTTTATAATTCTCAATTAATTAGAGAAGCCTAAGGTTCATCTCTACCATTCAAAATAGTACATTGGTTCCCCCAAATTAACTTCACAATATTTCCCTGTCCAGAAAGTTCATGGTGAAGGAAACTGGAGTTGCTTGCCTACAGAAGTACCAATTGTGCTTGGCTATCAAAGTTATCATCTTGGCATCTTAAATGCGTTCTGATGCAAGCAGTTGTTAGAGGGTGGCACTGTCAGCACCAGCATAATCTGAGCCCCCGAAGAAGAGAGAAATGGTAAAGTGTCCTTGAAGGATGTTTGGTAAAATCCTTAGTTCAAAGGAGTGAATTTTAAGACAGAAGAGCCTAAAGAGTTATTGACTATTTAAAATGGTCCGTCTAAACTGTGTTGCTATTGTGTTCAGTAAATTAAAAACAAAACCAGCACTAGTACATAATCTTTTCATACCTCATCTGGTTTCTAACCAGATGGATATTTTTTTTCTTTCCTCTGTAACTCTCGTCATAATACGGAAAGAATGCACCCCCAGAGAGAAGGTCTTGACGCAAATGGACACCATAGCTTTTGTACAAAGTGTCTTAAGCAAAATGAGTTGGGTTAAACAAGCAGATTTTACAACCTGTTCTTTAAAATATTAATTATAAGCATTTTGAGCCTATTGAAGATAATGGTTGGAAACAGTGTACTTACTGCCACTGAGTCAGTTCTGGCTCATGGAAACCCAAAGGACAGAGTAGAGCTGCCCCTGTGGGTTTCAGAGACTGTAACTCTTGATGGGAGTAGAGAGCCTCATGTTTCTCCTAAGAAGGAGCTGGTGGTCTCCAACTGCTGACCTTATAGATAGCAGCCCTCTGCTCTCTTGGAAAAGGTATCTACATCTGCAATTAAATTTGCATTCAAATGGATTAGCCTGCATGCGCTAATGTAGTCAATGCTATAAGAGCTCTTGTTTTGGAACATTCTAGCTCCTATTCCCTTACCTCACTAAGGACCAATCAGATTATTGGGATATAACTTCCTGATTTTTCCCTATAACCATTTGCTCTCAGAGTCTCAATTTGAGGACTGATGTCTCCTCATTCTTATGTACCTCTTAGCTCCTTGAATAAACTCTCTAAATTTTACATGATCAAGGTCTGAAGATTTTTCTCTGTGATTATACATAAATATCTAAAATTAGAATAAAATAAATTTATGTTGGTATAGTTATGAAAGAGTATATACACAGGAGGAAGCTTTAAGAAGTTGTTGACCCATAAAATGAAAAGATAATGGATTTCTTTCAAATAACTTTTTGAAGCCCTCTGTGTGTGTGTGTGTGTGTGTGTGTGTGTGTGCATAAATTATATATTCCTGTTAACAATTAGATGTCAGACGATGAAGGAGAAAAATACAAAATCAGTAGTGACAACGTGTTTATGGTTGATCGGTTTTCAATAACATGGAATACAGTGAGAAAAATAAAGAAGTAGTGTGTGTGTGTGTGTGTGTGTGTGTGTGAATAAGGGTAAAAAGAAGAAAGAAAATTGAAGAAAGAAGAGAGGAAATTCTGAAGACTTCCAGTTGCTAAGAATCAATCCTTGTGCCTCCGGAAACCCTCCAGGGTAACAGCCTAGGTGAGAGCAGAGCATATTTTCTTTTATCTTTCAATCATTGCCTTTGTAGGGTATAAAATAAGAATATTGATCACTGGAAGGTGATAATGGTTTCTCAGTCAAAATGTTATTTGTTGTTGGAATTCATTTCCCTGTTGCTTGATTTTTGTGTCCCTCTCCCCAGGACTTCAATCTTCCTGAGATGCGGTCAGTGTACTGGCAGGTGCCAGGAGGAAATAATGGCTGAGACATTCTTGGGAGAGACCCAGCCTACCAAGGGAGGCCTCCTGCCACGACTCCCCTCCCCTCCAGCCCCTCCTGCTTGTTAGTTTCCTTATCAAAGAACTGTCTAAATTGCTAGTTCTGTTAATGTTGCCAATTAGGGGAGCATGCTTCCCTCTCCCGAGACTTAGATCTCTGGACACACTAGCGATACAGAAGCATTTAAATATGTGAAATATAAATCAGCTTTCTAAAATGTGAACAATGGGGAAAGGAAGGAATTTTTGATAAGTTTTACCTACTTTGGACATACGGTCAGGAGAGACCATTCCCTAGAGAAGGAAATCATGCTAGGTAAAATAGGAACCCAAATTCACTACCACGGAGTCAATTCTGACTCGTGGCAAACCGATAGGGCAGGGTAGAACTGCCCTTGTGAATTTCCAAAACGACAACTCTTTACGGAAGTAGAAAGTCTTTCTCCTATGGAGCAAATGGTGGTTTCAAACTACTGACCTCATGGTTTGTAAAAAAGAGGAAGGCCCTCGATGATAGGGATTGACACATTGACTGCAACAATGAACTCAAGCATAGGGCCCATGGGAGAATGATGTAGGACCAGGTCATGTTTGATTCTGTTGTGAATAAAGTCATTATGGGTTGGAGCCTAGTGAATAGCACTTACCAACAACAACAATCCTGTCCATGACTACAGTAGCAAACACCCTCCTAAATGGGATGATAGTCATAGGCGGGAATGACCGTCTGGAATTCTAATGTGTCACATAAGAGACTATGACTAGAAATGCTATATTAATTGAATACAACTCTACTCTCCCCAACATAGAATTGCTCCATATGATTTTTTTGTCTGCATACTTCCTGAAAGTAGATCACACAGTATTGTTGCACAGGTTCAAACAAACAACCAGCAAAAGTAGTGAGGAGGAAATTGAAGAGCTCTGCCAACATCTTCACTCTGAAACTAACAGACATGTAATCAAGTAGATACTGATAGTTGTTGGTGATGGCAATGCAAAAATCAGAACCCATAGTTGGAAAATATGTTCCTGGTGTTGAAGCAAAGCTGGAGATCACATAATTGAAAATTTCCAGATCAAGGACTTCTTCATAGCTAATACCTCCCATAACAAATGGCAAGGAACTGAGTTGTTTAAAAAGATAGAAATTAATTCTTACAGAGTTCTGAAGACCAGAAGTCTAAAGCCAAGGTATCAGCAGAGGTTGCTTTTAGGGGAAGAATCCCCACCATTCTTCCCACTAGCTTCTGTTGGCAGTGGTACTCCTGGCATTCCTAGGATTGGAGTTCTGAACTTCAATTGCTGCCTCTGTCCTCATCTGGCTTCTCTGTCTCTCCTTTTATATCCTTTCTCTTACCTCTATGAGTCAGAATTGACTCAATGGAAGCAAGTCTGGTATATTGATTGTTTAGTTTTCAATAAGAAAGGATCTAATAAAAATTTGGTATTGGACTTTGGGTACATTAGGATGTATTAGGATACAGAACAATCTCATCTTGCTGTTCACCCTCAGACCTCTCCCCCAAATTTACCTTTATCCTACTTGATAAGTGCATGATGTAAAATCAGGAAAGGTGTGCATCAGTGCTGTATCCTTTATCACACTTATTAGATCTGTATGCTGAGGAAGTCACCAGTGAAACTGGACTGTGTGAAGAAGAATGTGTTTAGCATAGTAAGTATAGTAAGCACTCTATAAGTAGTAGATAGTATTTTATTGACATTTTATTTTAAATTATACTTAATTTCAACCATAAGCATAGCTGTGATTTTAAAAAGATATGTAGCTCGCATTTTTGCATATCTGTTTTATTTTACGTTAAGCAGGAGCAGAATCAGGTTATCATGGGACCAGAATATTTTTTGTGGGGATTCCTTTACGAAAGAAAATGCAAAACCAGGCATAAAAGGCTCTAAAAGCTTGAAAGGGGTTCATGTAAAGGAAAGGCTTTAAGGAAAACTTCATGAAAAATATGCCTTATTTCTTAAGAAAATACTCTAAATGCAAGGAGGGAGGGCCCATGCCCTCTGTATTTACCTAGCTCAGCTAGTACCAGACATGAAGACAGAAGCGTGGCTTCAACTATTATTGGTTGTTTAAATTAAGGGAAATTACTAGATCCAAAAGAATGAGCATAAAAGAACCTTAATATAATTAGCAAGCATCTCCTAAAAGTTTGTATTTATTTAAGCTCTCCTCCAAAATCCAAAGGGCTGCTTATTTCCACACAGTCTTATCGACAGTGCATGCTTTTCCTGTTTGACTTTTACTTGTTTCGTTTTGTTTTACAACACATAACTCTAAAAATATAAAAAGTTTAAATTTGTCATTTTTCCCCTTCTGTTTAGGTGATCTCAGTTTTGAGTTTGCTTAGAAAGTTTTTCTTTACTAAAATAGTCTTCCATATTTTCAACTCAATGTTTATAGCATCGTTTTTTTACATATGTTTGAAATGAACTTGTATGTCACTAAAGATTCCAAGTCTACTTCAATGTTACTTTCCCTCTCCATTGTTTAGATTAGACCAATATTTAGATCCTAGGGTAAAGGAATCTGGTGTTTTGTTTTGTTTTGTGTTTTAATTCTTGTTTTTAAATTTTTTCCATTCATTCTTGTTTTTTTTACTTTAAAAAAATTAATAAAAAAAGCCAAATTGTATGTAATTACACAGTCCATCTCAACAAGTGAAATCAGTAGTAATATCCCATTAGCGCCCCATTCTTCCTCCCTCCTTCTATATTTTCCTATTTCTTCCCCCTCCCTGCTCCCACCCCAATCTGGCCTCCTCTTGTCTTCAAAGTCTTATCTGTTGGTGCAAAAACCATATTCTTTGTCTTTGCTTTTCTTTATAATAATACTGTCCCTAAATATTTATTTGCATAGGATTAAGTAACTTTGCCAAGGATAATGTTCCGTAGTTTTGTCCATGACTTGTGATGTTTAAGAGAATTGCCATTGTTTTTTACCGATGCATAATTCCACTCATTTTAAAATATATTTAGATAGTTGATGCTTCCAAAATGTATTATACAAGCCCTGGTGGTGCGGTGCTTTGCAAGTTGGGGAGCTAACAGCCGGGCCAGCAGTTTGAGCCCTTCAGCTGTTCTGTGGGCTTTCTGCTCCTGTAAGATTGACAGTCCCCGAAACCCAAAAGGGCAGTTCTATTCTGCCCCATAGGGCCGACTAGAATCAACTTGATTGTAGTGAGTTTGCCTGTTTTTTAATGTATTATGCTCTAAAGCATTACTGTAAGCTTCATTTATTCACACAGTTAGGTTTTAAAGCCCAGGCAGGTAAGCAAAAATCTGCTTCATGTGTGAGTCTGACTAAGCCCCTCTCAGGCACTGATGTCTCCCCACTCAACTCTGTAATGCATCACCCACTAGGTACCCCCAGTGCACCTGGGTATCTCAGAATGTGCATGACATTGTTGGCTACCACTCTGTAGTCTGCAGGAATTGAAGGAGTAGTGGTCTGGGGTGGCGCACTGCCTTCAGGCCTGCAAGTGATCTACTGGACTTTATGTCTCCACCTTTGTGCTTCGCTGGCACCCAGGATGGTGGATGGTGGGTGACCTGCACCAGGTAGAGGCTATGGAGGTGCCAGAGAGCCTGTCTTGGAAGAAGGGACTTCCAAGTCCCCACTGACTCCTGTAGCTCCAGCTACTGTTTCCTTGTGGCTTCTCCTTGATTCCCTCCTGTGTATCATCTGCGTGCCCCTCCAGGAGACAAGAGTTGTACATATCAATATGACCCATCTGGTCTCATTCCATCTTGCAACCCCCCAGCCCCCCACCCCTCCTGTACACTGCCTGCTCACCTGGCTGGCCTCTGACCCAACACAGCTCTTAGCTGCCATGCAGACTCATTCCCCCTCATGAACCTGACCCCTCTCTTTCTCCCATCCTCCCCTCTGGCTTCTTGTTAATGAGAAAACACTCAGATAAATGAGATAGTCAATAAGTGAGGAGTTGTTGTATTTACAAATCTTATGATTTAGATGCTTGCTCAATGTTTTATTTGTGCTTAGTCAGAAAATCTTCACTAAATCACAAAAAATAATTCAACAGCCTATCCCCTATGAAATTAAAATGCCATCTATGTCATATACTGAGTTTAACATACATAATATATATGTCAACTGGCTTCTGGGTTCTCCACTTTGTTTTAATGACCCATTAGTATTTTAATTGGAATTGATTTGGATTCATAGACTTACTATAAAAAAAATGACATTCTAGTATTAAGCCACTCTCTCCATGAATAAGATGTGTTTCTCCATATAGTAGAGGTGTCGTTGATGGCCGTGTGAGTTGTAATAGACTCAGTGGTAGTGAGTAAGAAGGTTTTGGGTTTTCTTCATAAATATTTTTCAGTTTTGTTGATTGATTTCAGTTTTGTTGCTGATTGAAGTCAAGGGTCTTTATGAAATTTGTTATTTGGGGAAATTATTTTTCTTTTCCTTTTTTTCTGTCCTAGTTCAATTGAATTTGAAATGTAAAAGGGCTATTTATTTCCTATTTAATTTTGTCAACAGTCTATTTACTTAATTTTGTATTTATATATTATTTACATTTTATATTCAAATTAATACTTGATAGGACTACTTTATTACATATACCCTTTTTATTGTTCTAATAGCATAACTCACATTACAGGGGAATAGAGAATAAAAATACAATAACAAATTACCCCAAATAATGTTACTTCTCAGAAATAATCAGTATTTGGTCATGCATAAAAGAAGTTCTGCATACAAGAACTCATATATTCTTTAATCTATGTAAATGAATGTATAATGGATAGATAGATTTATACTGAGTAATGTTAATATGCTAATTTTAAATAAAACAAACTTAGTTTCACTTTAGTTAGTTTAATTTAAAGAACACAAAAAACTCAAGCTAAAATAATTAATATAGTTTAGTTAAATATTTATTTGCTCTTAATTTGTTTTTTAAGCTATGATATATTGCATTAAGTACTTTAAGCCCTATGGATTTTAGGAAAATGGATCATTTTAAGATGAAGGCATAATGTATTTAATAAGCACACATTCTACACATGTAACTTTGAATGATTTTTTTGCTATCGAATATGAGAATTATTATTACTCACATATATTCTCATCATTTGCGCCTCTCCTAATTACTTTAATGCATGTGTTTTTAGATATTTTATAGCATGTACATGATGCTTTGTAACCAAAATTTCCCAATCACTTAGTCTTATTCTGCAGTTACATGAATTGGATGACTTTATGGAAATTGTCCTTTTATTGCAAGTTTAATTTATCTCTTTATCAATTTTTCAAATTTCATGTTTTCCTTTAATCAGAACCTATAGGTGCTGTTTTCACTACAATCCAGATGATTTTGACCCCTCATGGCCCTGCAGGGCAGGACCGAACTGCCCCTGTGGATTCCCAAGACTGTAACGCTATGGGAGTAGAAAGCCTTGTCTTTCTCACATGGAGCAGTGGGTGGTTTCAAACTGCTGACCTTGAGATTAGTAGCCTAACAGGTAGTCACTATGCTACCAGGGCTCCTTATTGGGGCTAGATATGGTAGTTTTAGTTAAAGCTCTTCTCCCTTTAAATCTGGCTATATATCCACCTACTAATCGAAAGGTGGTTTTGATCGGCTGACTCTGTGGTTGATAACCGCTATGTCACCAAGGCTCCTATGTATTCAGTAGACACAGTAAGCAATATGCAACTCAGGTCAGTTCCTCTCCTACACGACTGAAGCTCAGTTCTTTCCGCTGTTCTTGCCACAGTGGAATTCTGTGACTCTTCTAATTTCCTCCAAGGCTGATCTTGCTTGAGATCCTTTTTGTACAAAGCATGTCCATCATCCTGCCCCATGATGGATCGATTTAACTTGACATTAAGTTGCAATCCATATTGAAGGCTTCAGACCTTGATCTTCATCAGCACGTGCTTCAAGGCTTCCTCACTTTCAGCGAGCAAGGACATGTCATCTGAAAAGCAAAGGTGGTTAGTAAACATTTCTCCAATCCCAATGTCACACTCTTGCTCATATAATCCAGCTTCTCTGGTCATTTGCGCAGCGCACAGACTGAAAAAAGTATCATGAGAGAGTACAACCCTGAAATACACCTTTCTTGATTTTACCAGGTAGTATTTCCTTGTTCTGTTCACACAGCTGCCTCTTTGTCCATGTACAGGTTCTGCATGAACACAATCAAAAACAAAAAACGAAACACTCATTGGTGCCAACTGGTAGGGACCCTGTAGGGCAGAGGAGAACTGCCCTGTGCGTTCCCGAGACTGCAGCTCTGGACAGGAGGAGAAAGTCCCATCTTTCTCCTGAGGAGTGGCTGATCATTTTGAACTGCTGACCTTGTATTCACAGCCCAACACAGAGCCATTACAATACCAGAGCTCCTGAGCACAGTTGTCTGTTCTAGAATATTCTCATTCTTCTCAAGGGTATCTATAGGCTCTTCTGCCTTTGGGTGAGAGTCAGAATGTTCATTGTAATCAAAATTGACTTTAGCTGGTGGAAGATTTCAATGTCAAGTCTATTTGTCATGGCCAGACACTGCTTTTAGGTTCCTTCTTTAAGGTTCACACTTTAAGGTTCACGATCTTGAGGCTTTGAATATATTTCACATTAGATCTGAGTGAGAATGTTATTTATTTCCTCACTGAATACTTTGGACCAAATTCTGAGTGACAAGCTTCTTTAGAGAAATGAAGAACGAATAATGAATAAATCTTTTTTACCAGTAAGAAAAACCTAGATTTCAAAGGGAATTTACAAACTATTAAGGATACAACTTAATAATGAGAAGTCAGTCTATAAACCAGCAATTCAAAAGGTGTGTGTAGCCCAAGCCCTAGTATTTTTGACCACCTCATATGCACTCAAGTTATGGAAATTGAATAAGAGAGACCAAAGAAGAATTGATCCATTTGAACGTTGGTGCTGATGAAGACTGCTGAAAGTACCACAAGCTGCCCAAAGAACCAACAACTCTGCCTTGGAAGAAAGATGACAAAAATGTCCCTAGAAGCCAGGATGAAAAGACTTCATTGCATGCAGTCTGTTATCAAGAGAGACACGTACCTGGAAAAGGACATCATGCACATGAAAGGGGGCAGCGACACAGAGGAAGATCTGGCTGAGATGTGGCTGCACCAATGGCCTCAAACATAAGAAAATGAGGAAGATGGTGCAGGAGCGGGCAATGTTTTATTGTCATCTATAGGGTCACTGTAAGTTGGAACCTGTTTTGGATTTGTTGTTTTTTTTGCCTGAAAATGGGGAAGGCAATCCAATAGAATAAAGAATTTATGAGTGGTGAGACTGGGAGGGTGGAGGGAGGGTGGGCTGGAAAGGGGGAACCGATTAGAAAGATCTACATATGACCTCTTCCCTGGGGGATGGACAACAGAAAAGTGGGTGAAGGGAGATGTTGGACAGGGCAAGATATGACAAAATAATAATTTATACATTATCAAGGGTTCATGAGGGAGTGGGGAGCAGGGAGGGAGGGGAAAAAATGAGGAGCTTAGGTGGAAAGCAAATGTTTTGAGAATGATGAAGGCAATGAATGTTCAAATGTGCTTTACACAACTGATGTCTGTATGGATTGTAATGAGAGCTGTATGAGCCCCCAATAAAATGATTAAAAAAAGATATATTACACACAAATCCAATTTTGCTGAAATACTTTAAAAAAATTTTTTTGTTGCAATACGTCAGCAGGGAATTACTAGAAATTCCAACCAGATTCAGAAAAGGACATGTAAGTTGGAGTGCTATGGGTGATATCAGCTAGATCTTGACTGAACACAGAGAATATCAGAAAGATATTTCCTTGTGTTTTATTGACTATGCAAAGACATTTGATTATGTGGAGCATAATAAACTACAGGTAATATTGTAAAAAATGGGAATTACCAGAACACTTAATTGTGCTTCTGTGGAACTTGTACATAGACCAAGAGTCAGTTATTCAAACAGACAAGGGGATATTACATGTTTTGAACTCAAGGAAGGTGAGTGTTAGGATTATATCCTTTCATCTTAATTAATATGAATGAATTGATTGATTAATTGCAACTAACGTCCCCGAGTCTGGGCTGTATGAAAAAGAATACAGCAGCATCAGGATTAGCAGAAAACATCTTAATAACTTGTGATATGGAAACCACAAACCTTGTTTCTGATTAGGGAAGATAACTTGAAGCACTTACTGATGAAGATCAAAAATTAGAGCCTTCACTATAGGCACTGAATAAAAAAATTATTCAATTTCTTTGTTCATATAAAGAAAACAAAGCCTTCACCAATGGACCAATAAGAAATAGCAGGATAAATGGAGTGATGGTTTAATTACTCAGATTTTGTCTTGCTTGGATCCACAATCAATATCCATAGAAGCAGCAGTCAAGAAATCAATGGGAAATTTTGCTGCAAAAGTTCTGCTTTAAAGCATTCAAAAGCAAAGATGTCAACATGAGGACTAAATTACGTCTGAAGAAAGTCATGCTCCTCTATTCTCTTACATCCATGGAAATGCTGGACCATTAATGAAGAAGACAGAAGGATAACTGAAGCTTTTGAATCATGGTATTGGGAAGGAATATGGAACATACCTAGATTGTGAGAAGAACGACAGCTTGTCTTGGACTGGCACGACTTTGTCTCCTGCACTTTGAAACTGAGCAACCACTTCCTGAAGTAGGATGTTCACTTGGTGGAGGATCAATTAAAAAAGAGAAAGCCCATCTACAAGTTGGATTGACACAATGGCTGAAACAAACACAGCTTGTTTCAAACGAATTATTCTGATGATGGCTCTAGATCAGGCCGTGTTTTTACTGTTCACCTACAGTTTTTCTGAATGAGAACAGACTTGAAGGCACCTAGCAACAATAGCATCATGTGTAGACCTGTGAATTCAGCATGGAATCGTACAGATTGGGTCCCTGTCTTCATGAAGCTTGCAAGTTGATGTGGAAAACACCCACCATATTTTAGAAACTTCAGCGTGCATATTAACTTTAAAAAAGGGCAATTAACATCTAATCCTCCAACATCTAAACACAATTTAAATCTCATTAACTGTAAGAGAAATCCCATTTAAAAAATAAAATAGCATCTTTACCTGTCAAACTGATTGTTATAGAATGAAAATAACAATGTTATTCATGTCAACAAAGAAATGAGAATGATCTAAATACTCCAAATAAGAGAAATGCTCCCATGAATTTTAGTGCCTGAAACAATAAAATGGTATGGAGAACAGCAGGTTAAGCTGTCACAGGATAGTACCCTCTGGGCATATCAATAGCAGCATTATGAATTGGATATCATTTCAGACTGCATTTAAGACTGAAACAAGAAATAGATCTTCTCAGTTAGCCACCTTCAGTCACCTGATCCTATTTATAAGGCTCTTGAACATTAAATGGTTCTTTGAAAACAGTCTTTTAAAACCTTAAGTGCAACTTGAATCAGAAACACATATATTTTACAGCTATTTGAATCACAAAAATGATTGAGTTTTTGTCAGTTTAAGAGGGATTATCAACTCTGCATATCATATCTTTGAAATGCCAGTGGTTTTTCTTATTCACAAGTTTTACTGGGAGAAGCACATACTTTGTTGTCAGATATGGCTTGGTTTTCAGCTTTGCCTGTGCATTACCTTTGTCAATTCCTTATACTCTTTTTTTACTCATCTTACTTACCTGTAAATCAGGGAATTACAATAAAAGGTTTTAAATTATTGAACGGGCTCAGATTTATAGAGCATCTAGACCTGTGCTCTGAGTTGACATTTAACAAATGATCTCATTTCTTCTCTCTCTCTCTCTTTTTGTTGTTGTTTCCAAACACCAGGTGGGAAAGATTCTTAGCTTTGGTTGGAAAATTGAATCTTCAAGAAGGAAGAGAGGAATATCCGGCCCTGGGGAGTTTGCCTTCTGCAATAGGAGAACACGTCAGGCTGTTTCAGCTCCTAAAGCTCAGAGAGATCACGTGTTATTCAAGACAGAATTTAACCTAGTCCACTGGCCCAACTAGGGATGAGGACATCCCAAGTAAATATTTATTCAATATTTTATATTGAATAAAATATATATTCAATATAAGATGTGACTATATATATATATATGGTGTTAATTATATAATTAGTATGTGTTTATTAAAATGCCTTGCTGAAATGAGGAGGACTTGAAGCACTTGCTAATGGAAATCAAGGACTGCAGCCTTCAGGATGCATTACAACTCAGTGTAAAGACAACGAAAATCCTCACAAGTGAACAATCAAGAGCATGCTACATGGAGCAAAGATTAATGTTTGCATGAACTTATAGAGACAGCACTGAACTGACACGTACCCACAGCAGCCCTGTGCACAAGAGAATAAATCACCACCCAGTCCTATGCCATCCACGCTATTGTTCCTAAGCTTGAGTCCATTGTTCCAACCAATATGTTGACACATCATTGTCCTCCCTCCACTTTACCAAGCGTGGTGTAGATCTCTGCTGAGATCTACAATCAATGCTCCTGGGAGCAGCAGTGAAGACACCAAAGGATGCCTTGCATTGGATAAATGCGCCTCAGAAGACCTCTATAGAGTGTTGAAATGCAAGGGTGTTCCTAAGGTGCATCTGACCCAAGCCATGGAAATTTCAACCACATTCCACGCATGTTTCAATTCTCTGTATAAGGTTTCCAGCGGCTATTTCCGCCAACATGGCAGCTGATTCCTTCTTCTCAGTCTGTTTTATAGAGAAGAATTGATGCCTTTGAATTGTGATGCCAACAAAGAATATTCCAAGTACAGTGAACCCTTGCCACTTCACGCTTCGACATCCGCGGCTTCACTCTATCGCGGTTTTTGGGTAACAGCGCATGCTCTGTCATTACTG
>NW_022111369.1:97813622-97818930 GCF_000313985.2 Echinops telfairi | reverse complement strand
TCTCGGAAGAAGCCTGGCCAGAGAGCCCCTCAGAGGCAAGGATGCAAGACATGGTCTCCCAGACTCTGGACACATTGTCAGGAAGGACCAGTTCCTGGAGAAAGGCACCACGCTTGGTAAAGTGGAGGGAGGACAATGATGTGTCGACATAGTGGTTGGAACAATGGACTCAAGCTTAGGAACAATAGCGTGCATGGCACAGAACTGGCTGGTGATTTATTCTCTTGTGCACAGGGCTGCTGTGGGTAAGTGTCAGTTCAGTGCTGTCTCTATAAGTTCATCAATCCTGGGCTTCATATAGTGAAGAACGGAAAACAAAACAAAAAACTGTTACAACCAAGGTTCAAGAGGATTTCCCCCAATGACAAACTATATTTGACCTCGATTCCAATATGTGAAAAAAAACAAACCCTCAGAAAATGTCAAAAACCAGATCGGGCCCACGATCCATCAGAAAGGTGATCAACTGTCAAGGTTTTAATCATTCACATCAGCTTTATCGTTATGATCTATAGTCATCTGTCCAGTGCCTCTGTTCGGTAACCTGTTTCTTCCCCTCCCTCTGTTACAGGCAGAGGGAAATCACCGGCGGCTTATTTCCTTGGTAGATCTCACAAATGTATCTTAGGCTCCCACCGTCACCCATCGCCTTCCGCAAACCAGAATCTCACCATTTAGTCTCTGATACTATTCCTTCCTTCAGCTTCAGCTTATAAACTTTACAATCCCTACAATGGATGGATGGATTGTGATAATAGTTGAATGAGCCCCAATAAAATGATTAAAAAAAAGATTTCCAATCCTTTGGTCACGGACATTGGTGTGTTTCCTCCCTCTGGACTTAGTTGACAGCTGCTTGTTTGGAAAGAGGAGTGACGGTTTGTGTCTGGAACACTGCACACACTGTTACTGCTGTCAGGGACATTTGAGTTGGCTCTGACTCATAGCACCCTCTGTCTAACAGGACAAAATATCGGGTGGTCCTGTGTTATCCTCACAATGATTCCTGTGCCTGAGCCCACTGTCGCAGCCACTGGGTCCACCCATCTTGTCCAGGGCCCTCCTCTTCTGCACTGCCCCTTTATTTTAGCAGCATGATGTCTTTCTTCAGTGACTGGTCTCATGAAAACATATCTACAGCACGCGATGCATGCAATAGTGGCTTAGTGGGTTACAGATTGGACTTGTAACCCAAGGTGAGCACTTCAAGTTCATTAGCCAGTCTGAGGGAGAGAGCTGAAGCTGTCTGCTCCCATAAAGATTCACAGCATTGCAAACTCTTGGAAGTAGTTCTACTCTGTCCTTTGTATATATAAAAAAGAAATAACTGGGGTTTTTTTTTGTAACAATGTAAGCTTTACTTTTATCATAAATTGCTGTGTTCTGAGAAATTAAATTGATTTGGATAAATGATAATAATAAATAACAGTCTCAATGATATTCCAATAGGACAAAGACAGTTGATGTGGAACTTGGTCTGTCTAGCTTGGGAGCCACTAGGTTGGCGAAAGTAATAAATGGAATATTTAGGAAGTTAAACAATGAGCTGTCATTATGTTAATATTAAGTTACTCTGAAAACTGCTTAAGTGTTTCTGACCTAGTACCCAGTCTAGGACTCTGAATAAAATATATACCCAGTGTAGGTAAACTCCTTCCTGTTCTTGGGCATTCAAAATAGCCCCCTTTGGTCATGAGACCCTCCCATCATATCTGTCAAAAGGCCCTTACCACAGAGAGCGAACTGAACTCATGATTCTGCCAGGACCTTGGCAATACAGATGCAAATCAAGTTTGGTCAGGAGCTTCCCCAAATTGCACACTGCTCTCAACTTTCAGTGGAAAAGGCAATTCTCTCCCTCAATCTCAGCGTATTATTGTGCAAAACTTTGGGGGTGGGGGGAGTGAATCAAGCCTAGTCGGACCTTTCCATTTGAAAAATGAAAGAATCAAACTGCCCCAAATATCTTCCATTCCAGTAATACCAACAGGCAAAATGATGTCCAGTGCGGGAAACACTGTGGCAGGCCGAATGCTGACATCTTGAAAGCAAGATGCCAGATATAAATGGACCATGAACCTACCAAGAAATCAGGGAGAGTAGTGCAAAAGAGGGAGGAAGACCTCAGTGAGATGGATTGACACAGTGGCCGTAAGAATGGGCTCAAAGAAAGCAGAGTGTAAGGATGGCACAGGACCAGGCAATGTTTCATTCTGCGGTAGGAAAGGATTGCTGTGCCTTGGAACCAACTTGGCAGCCCCTAATGATGAATGAGAAACGATATTAAAATCTGATATAGACCGGGTCCGCTCAAGTGCAGTGGGATCTGCATTAGTGAAGAAAACAAGGCTTCAAGAGAAATCGTATCGCTAAAGTCCTTCTTAACCAGAAGTCATGGGTACAGTGTTGAAGAATGAGCTAAGGTCTGTTTGTCATCCCTTGACAGTACAATAGCTAGGGTCTAAGTTCAGCTACTAACCGGAAGTTGAGAATTGGGAGTTCACTCATAGGCCCCCCAAAAACAACCAAACAAACCTTCACTGCCATAGAGTCAATACCAATTCAAAGGGACCCTATAGGACTGGGTAGAACTGCCCATGTGGGTGCCCACTGGAATTGTTTGTGGGAGAAGAAAGCCCTATCTTTTTCTCCCTTAGAGCATCTGGTGGTTTCAAACTGCTGACCTTTCAGATCACTGCTGAACAAGTAACGACTACACTACCAGGTCAAGCTACTTCCCCAAATTTCAACCATTGAGCATTCATGGAGCACTGTTCTCTGACACACATGGGGATGTCGTGATTTAGAGTCGAGTTCATGTCAACTGGTTAAAAAAAATTTTTTTAAGCACAAAACCCCAATTCACTGCCATCAAGTCAATTCCAGCTCAAATTGACCTCATAAGGTAGACTAGATAAAACTGCCCCTGGGGGTTTCTGAGATGCTTATTCTTTCAAGGAGTCGAAAGCCCTCATCTCTGGGCTACAACTCAATAGATGATTTCAAAGCCCTCGTCTCTGTGATGGTTTCCTACTTCCGACTTTGCAGTTAGCAGCCCAATATGTGACCTACTATAACACCAGGCCTTGTCTTGTTAACTGATTAGGCTTTGTGTTGTGTCTTCAGTGTGACAGAACCACAAGAACTTACTAATATAGGGTACATTTTAAAATACGGCGCCGTTCTGGTTAGTTGCTGTCAAGGAGATTTACACTGATTGCAGACCGCCCCCCCCCCCATGTATATCAGAGCCCAACTGTAACCCATAGGGTTTTCAGAAGTTGAGAACTTCAGAAGTAGAACCCAGCTCTACTTCCAAAGTGCCTCTCGGTAGACTTGAACCACCAACCTTTGGGCTAGTAGCCCGGCCCTTAACCATCTGTGTCACTTAAGGGCTATGAATAAAAGGAAGTAGTACTCATTAAACCACAATTCTGGGTCTGGTATTTTATACATAGTGTGTCATTTTATTTATATAATCAACAAATATTTATGGAGGCCCTGATGCCTTGCTATAAAGAAGAGGACACCCAAATGGAAACGACAACAGCTTGCCTTTCTGGGAGCTGAGATTGGATGGACAGAATAATATTACTTAGCATCATCTTAGGTATAAGCAAGTATAAAGAATATTCTGTAGACCATTAAAATATATATAATATAATGTATAATTGCAAATATAATACTTTACAATGATGTATATTATAAGTATAAATGATATTACACAGCATCATTTTATGTATAAATAAGAATAAAAAGACTTGGTGGTACAGTGGTTAGAGATTGATGTCCAAGGGCAAGGTTGGAATTAGAACCCACTGCAGGGAGACATGGCTGTCTGCTTCTGTAAAGACTCGCAACCTTGGAAATCCTGAGACATTTCGACAGATCACTGAGTCTCTCTCTGTTGCGCATGGGTAAGGTCCCTATGGGTAAGAACTAACGTTAGGGAGCCTTCCCAGCAAGTCAGAATCCCCTCTGTGGTAATGGGTCTGGAAGTCAATTTATCGTGAGGAGAACCTGATCTGGAAAGGAGATGCTGGGACTGCTTGAGGAACGTGTAGAGGAGGCCTGCGTGGCTATGCGTTTTCAAGGAAAGCAGCTAGAAATCACCAAGGCTTTGTACACAAGTGAACAATTACAGTCTTGCAAACTCCCAGTGTAAGTTCTACCCTGTCCTATAGGGTCACAATTGGTTGGCATCAGTAGCAGTAAATTTGGTTTTTGGTGTACCTTGGTGGTAGCCCCTGGGCTGCTAACCCCAAAGTCATCAGTTCAAACTCACCAGCCTCTCACTAGGTGAAAATGAGGCTTTAGTGTTGCCATAAAGATTTACAGCTTCTGAAACCCAGAGGGGCAGTTCTACTCTGTCCAGTAGACCTGCTATGAGTCAGAATCGATGGCATAGGTAAAATACAAAATCTTGCCAGTCTAATGCAAATGCCAACTTAAAAAAATCTGGAATTAATGATTGTTCTATTAAAATTCCATTTGGAGACGTAAATAAGCCAGATTTCCAGAAAAACACAAAAAAGATTTTTAAAAACAGAATGGAGCAGGGAACTATACCAGAAATTAAACATATTAATTATAAAAGCCTTTAATGAAAATTTGTTGCTGTTGATACATAAATGTACAGAAAATAAAACTGGAACTAAATACAAATTTTGTAAGTAAACCAAGATTGCAGATGAAAATGTAGCATAGAATAAAGGTGACTTTCAAATCAGTGGGGAACAATATTGGGAAAAATAAATATCCCCAAATCAAACTCACTGCCATTGAGACAAATCTGACTCACTGTAACCACATAGGACACAATCAAACTGTCCATTTGGGTTCCACAGGCTGTAAATTTTTAGGGGAGCAGAAAGCCTCATCCTTATAACTAAGAGCACCTTGTAGTTTTGAATTGCCAACCTGTGGTTAATAGTCAAATTCATATCCTACTACGCCACAAGGATGTCTTGGAAAAAGTAGTTGAGCATTAAAAAATAAAATAGACACATTTGTCTTTCACATTTGACATCAGAACAAATCAGATTCATGAATGAATCAGAGATTTAAATGTGACAATTGAAACCAGAGAATTCTAATAGGAAATATGAGTAAACGGCTTATAAACTGAGAATGGGGGAAATTATTGAATTACAACTCACATCTTAAAATAATAAATAGAAATACTTTTAGGTATCAAAATATCAAATATTTTCAGGCCAAAATATTTTGATGATTTCTTCTTTTTTTATTAAAAGACCATTTCATTGGGGGGTCTTAAACTCATATAAGAATCCATGCATCAATTGTA
>NW_022111369.1:97780889-97812976 GCF_000313985.2 Echinops telfairi | reverse complement strand
ATTTCATCGTTACCACACTGCACTCGCCCTCACTGTTTTCAAAACATTTACTTTCTATTTGAGCCCTGGGCATCAGCTCTTCCTTTTTCCCTCCCTCCCCACTCCCAGCCTCGTGACCCCTTGATAAATTATAAATTATTATTATTTTCATATCTTGCACAGACCACTGTGTTGATGATTTCTAAACTGTATAAGCACCTTGTTTATCCTGCTATTCTTACATGCAGCCAGTAAGTTACACAATGGAAACGCAATGTGTAATCTTGAAAAGAATTATTTGTAATTCGTTTATATCTTATATCTATTGTAGTGTGACAGGCTTTGTGTCAATTTGGCTGGGCCAGGAGTCTCTTAATTTGGCAGTTGAGGCTTCGTCCATGATGTGACCTTACATAAGGTAAACAACTCCATGATGGAATCTTCGGTGAGCATCAAAACGGTTATAAGAGGATGAGGGAGGCGGCGGCCTTCTTCCTGAGGTCACCATTGTGATGCTATCGAAAGGAAGTTTCCTTGGGAGGGGGCAGGTAAGGAAGGGATTGGCCATCGCCTAGTTAAGCAGACTCTATGGGAAGGCTCTTCTTTCTTCCTGGGATCCTGCATCTGTCTCATGGAATTCTACTTCTCTAGATTTGACCCAAGAACCTGCCACATTCTCTGCTGACCCTAGGAGCTGTCAATGTTCTGCCATATTGCCTGCTGACCTAGAATTCATTGACTGCATTCATCAGCCTGACTGCTGACCTTGGCTTAATCACTCCCTGCCTCCAATTACATGTGGACTTCCTGCTTCCTGGTTGGTCAATTCCAATAAATATGTGAGTAAAAAAAAAGTCTTCAACTTGACATCTGACCCAAGGACTTGATCCAGAATGGACTTTTACCTGCTTCAACAACTATGTGAGTCACTTTCTTGATAGAATTTTATTTATGCATGGATCATTGACTTTGCTTCTTCAGAAACCTCCAGCCAGCACCTAGACTATATCTTGAATAAAGCCTAATTTGGAAGAAAATTGCCCAATGCATATGAAACTGAGTATCAGAACCTTCTGTACATGATTTTATGTACATAATTTTATTTATTGATGAATCATTAAAGTGCAAGTTATAGTCTGTAAACACGGAGATCAGAATGTGCCATGGTCTTTACATCGCAGAGCAAGTCTTCATGCCTGCAGCTGAAAACAGAAAATCATTTAGCTAACCAATATATACAAGATGGAAGGCAGAATGGGACAAACATTCTGTCTTAAACATATGTAAAATAAACTTTAAAAAGGGAATGGGGATGGGGGAGGGGCTCTGCTGAGCCAAGTACCTTTGGTAAGACTGAAGGCAAAGCAAACTATTGTAAAGCACCCATGACAATAACAAGTATTTGCATATAGTGTACATATTGCTCATTGCAAAGGAAACCAACTCTCAATGGGGTGTATGATTTACCTCCAAAAATATAATGTGCACACTATTTGCATACAAATAAGATGTGCATAAGTACTCTAGTTGATAATGTTGTTCCTCATGGGGGAACAGTTTAACACTTTTGATGCTGCTATTTATGTACACTATAATTGAACAATTAAATAAATGGATTTCAGATGCAAAGATACAAGTTTCTCACTGTTAGAGTGGGAGTTTATAGTTTAGCAAGAGGGTGGGAGGTACCAGGATAATTCAAGCTGTAATGGATTAGAATTGGAAACATTAGCATGAATTCATGTTAGCTTCATATAGATCTAAATGGCTTCACGTAGACTAGTATTATGGTTGTAGACACACCAGACACATTTGAGGGGCATTCTAATCAGTACCTGATTAATATCCCTCCAAATCACCAAGGACATCAAAAACAAACCAAGTCTGGAAACTGTTACAGTCAAGAGAATGCCAAGGAAACTTGAAAACTAAATATAATGGATGACTCTGGATGATATCTTGTATCATAAAAATGAAAATAGTGTGGTTGAGGGGGGATGTCAGAATGCATTAGGGGAATAAACTATCGATTTAGATTGTGATGATTTATAAGTTTCTATTCACTAATTGTTATGGTCTTTTTCATTGTCATGGAGTGAAAACAATTTATGGTGAAACTCAAGGCACAGAGTAGACTCTCCATTGAGGTTTTACGTCTGGAGCCTGTTGGAGAGGGATCAGCAGGTCTGTTTTCGGAGGAACCTTTAGGGAGGCAAGAACCACCAATCTTTTGGCTAATTGTTGAGCACTTAGCCCTTTATGCCACTCAAGGACTCTTTAATTATTATAAGGACATTATCAGACTGCAAGATATTAATAAATGGGAATGATTTCTACTAGTGTTATCTCTAATAAGGGTCTATACCTTGGAGCAGCACAGCCAATTCACTGACTCCAAATTAAAGGAAAAAAAGAAAATATGATGAGAAGGTAACACCACTGGGGAGATTGTCAGCAAAGCAGATCTTCTTGGTGCATCCCATGTGACGTGAGAACACGTAGAGGTATTTACTTTTCACTCTGGAGTTCACACTCTGCGGGAGTCACGTACAGACATTTTACACTAACTCGGTTTCAGGAAAATGCCTAGATGCAATTGTTGACAAATGAGCAAGCAGATAGAACAATAAGGTCTCAAGTCTTCGGTCACTATTAGGATGTCTCTGTTGACGAACCAGAAAGCAGGAATTAGCTTTTTAAGATGATACTCAGCTATGTATTGACTTTCAGCAAACGTTCTATTTGCCTCTGAGCCAGGCAGGAAGGTCTACAAATCCTGAAGGCTGAAGGGGGTGTTGAGGAACACCTGACAGAGTTAGGTTTGCACAACAGTAAGTAAACTGGGTTATACTAGCTTCATAATATTTCTGTCGCCCTAGCACTGTTATAAAGCACTTGATTAAAACACACACACACACAACAATGGCATTGCTGATGGTTCATTGTTGTTTGTTCCCATCAAGCGGATTCTGACTCATGGTGACCATGTGTATGAAAGAGCACCCTGTCCTGGGCCCTCCCCATAAGCATCGGTATGTTCGCTCATCTGTCAGCATAGTAATCAGGTCCTGTTTGTATCCATAACATGTTTGCTGTCTGGTTTTCAGAGATTACTATTCTTTCTCCTTAACCTAACTTAGTCTAGAAGCTCTGATGCAGTGGTTCGCAACCTCCCTAATGCAGCGAACCTTTAATACAGCTGCTCATGTGGTGGTGAACCCCCAACCATAAAATTACTTTTGTTGCTACTTCATTACTTTAGTTTTGCTACTGTTATGAATCCGGAAAGCCCTGTGACAGGGTTGTTTGACCCCCAAAGGGCTCGGGACCCACAGGTTGAGAACCACTGCTTAATGTGTGGTAGATAGGATATAAATGTGTATTATTTAACATCTAGACAAACTTTACCACATTCTCTTATTTTGCCATAAGAAATGGCAATATTCAAGCAGAATCATTGGCATGTGTAAGATTACCTGGCATCAAAACACACTCAGAATCATGACAATTTCACGCTGCTCTAAGTGATGACATATGCTAGCCAGTGTACAGAGCTACCTGAACCAAAGGGTGCTTTTATTTATTTATTTTTAGTATTTGAAATACTTTCTGGCTTTGGGAATTCATAACAGCATAACCCATGATAGGCAAAAGTAGAAATGACATAAATGTCCATCAGCAGATTACTAGATAATCTAGAAATGGGGGACACATACCCTCACACAGTGGAGCATTACTCAATCAAGAAAACAAGTGGAGTTATGCTATCACATTAGATGGACCTTGAAATAATTATACAGAGTGAAATAAGGCAATCACAAAGGACAGAGATTCTATGACCTCGTGTGTATGAAACACTGAGAATAGGTAAATGAATAGAGAAACAAGTTCATTAATGGTGACCAGAGACAGGATTGAGGGGGGAGAGGGAAAACATGATTTAGGAAGCATTGTGTTTCTGTTTATGGTGATGGAAAATTTGGAAGTACACAATCGTAATAGCTACAGAATATGATTGATGCAAGGATGTCACTAAATCATATACACGAAAAATGTTGAATTGGAAAATGTTGTATTATATATATATTTTTACAACGATTTAAAAAAAGTGCTAGGTTTATCGAGTTAACATTTAGACCACAGAATTAATAATAGTGTTTCCTAAGAGTGTTCTGAAGCCCAAGCAGGCTTGGGGAGGAGATTTCCTACTAATAAATCTTGGAAAATACTGAGACTAAATTAGAAAGTGATTTTATTGATTTATATGTAATGAGACATGTAACTGTCTCATAAACCACGGCATTAACATGAGCAGTCTAATCTTTCTCTGTAGTCAGACCAACAGGAGAAGGCAACTTATATCACGAGCTTTCCTGGTTAGCACAGGACCAGAGGAAGAAAGTATCATATATACTTGCGTATATGCCAGGTTTTTCAGCACATCTTTAATGTCGCTTTTGTGGTAAAGTTAGGTGTCTCAGCTGATATTCGGTTGGCTTATACTCATGTATATGGTATACAAGTTGGTTGATTTGAATATCAAAAATTAACAACAAAAGCAATAATAGGCAAACGAACAAATAAACTCACTACCGTTGAGTCAACCTGACTTGTAGCCACCCTAGAGGACAGAGAACAACTGCCCCTGTGGACAGGCTGGTGGTTTTTAAATGATGACCATGTGATTAACCAGCCAATGCGTAACCATTGCACCAACTGTGGGATTAAACCTGGGTACCAAAATCATTTTGATCCAAGCCATGGTATTTTCAATCAAGACTCCTGTGCACTGAAAAGTTAGAGAGAGTAAAGGGACGTCGGAAGAAAGCATAGTATGTGAATCATAGTGTGGGCAAACAATATTGACTGCTGGAAGAGTGAACAGATCAGTTTTAGAAGAAATGGAATGAGAATTCTCTTTTGAAGGGAGAAGGCGAGATTTTGGCTCACCTCCTCTGGACACACCCTCAGGAAAGACCACCCCCTTCAAAGGCATATGATGCCTGGAAAAGTCATTGAAAACGCGGAACACCCTCCAGGAGAAGGCTTGACATCAGGGCCACAATGGACTGGAACGATGAGCTTCCCTAGTGTTCATTCCTACTGCTAGACGTGAGTCACCATGAGTCAGAGACAACAACAGAAGCAACAAAGCCCACATGGAAGAAGCACACCAGCCTGTGCGATCATGAGGTGTCGAAGGGATCTGGTATCAGGCATCATCAAAACAAAAAATCACATCTTTTTGAATGATGGGGGGAGTATGGAGTGGAGACTCAAAGCCCATTTGTAGGCCACTGGATATCCCCTTGCAGAAGGGTTTCGGGGAGGAAATGAGCCAATTGGGGTGCGATGTAGCAACATTGAAACATACAACTTTCCTCTAGTTCCTAAATGTTTCCTCCGTGCCCCGCCCCCCCTCCTTGATTATCATGATCCCAATTCTACCTTACAAATATGGCTAGACTAGAGGATGTACACTGGTACAGATAGCAACTGGAAACACAGGGAATCCAGGGAAGATGATCCCTTCAGGACCAGTGGTGTGAGTGGCGATACTGGGAGAGTGGAGGGAGGGCGGGTTGGAAAGGGGGAACCGATTACAAGGATCTACATGTGACCTCCTCCATGGGGGACGGACAACAGAAAAGTGGGTGAAGGAGATGTCGTACAGGGCAAGATATGACAAAATAATAATTTATAAATTATCAAGGGTTCATGAGGGAGGGGAGAGCAGGGAGGGAGGGGGAAAATGAGGACCTGATGCCAGGGCTTAGGTGGAGAGCAAATGTTTTGAGAATGATGAGGGCAATGAATGTACAAATGTGCTTTACCCAATTGATGTATGTATGGATTGTGATAAGAGTTGTATGAGCCCCTAATAAAATGATTAAAAAAACCAGACACTCACAACAACAGCCCTAGTACACCATGCCTGCTACCGGGCACACTTTCCTTAGGCAACACTGCAACTTTGTACCTCTGCCTCCGTGGTTCATCACTTTCATGGTTGGTCCACTTGGCTGCTTATTGAAGCCACGTAGGTAACTTCAAAACAACAACAACATCAACAACAATCCACTGACACCAGAGCTCCAGCCCAGAGTACCTAGCCTAGATTGTGTGGGGCAGTCCTCACTCACGGCGGTACTGGCACATAGGCAACTTCAGCCATCTACGTCCTCACCGATTCCCTTCTCCTACATACTTTCACTTCTGAAAGCCAAAGTTTTTTGCTTGGAAACTTTTTTCTCACATTTAACAGCAATGTGCTAGTTACTAGCGTATACCCAACAAGCTGACACATGTTCATTTTCAATTCAAGTAAAGCACATGTTTATTTATACGTACTTTTATATTACTCTCTAAAGCAGTGGTTCTCAACCTTCAGAATGCCGCGACCCCTTAATATGGTTCTTCATGTTGTGATGATCCCCCCAACCATAAAGTTATTTTCGTTGCTGCTTCATCACTGTCATTTTGCTACTGTGATGAATCGGGCAACCCCTTGTGAAAGGGTCATTCACCCCCAAAGGGGTCATGACCCACAGTTGAGAGCCGCTGCTCTAAAGGAAAAGGAATTTTATTTCTGACAGTTATGTCCTTCCAGTCAGACCACAGCTCCCTGCAGTCTCTCCTGGGTCCTCCGCAAGGACAGCCTATGTCATCGTTGTCGTCACCAGCTACACAGGGAGGAGAGGGAGGTAGAGGTGGGTTCATTATTTATTAGTTTGTATGGTATCACATTGTTGTTTTGAAAAGTGTTTTCATTCACGGCTCCCCATGGTTCTAAATGGAAAGTTTTCTATGCTGTCCCTTTCCTCCAATTCCTAAGGCTAAATAGGACTTGAAAGTGCAGGAGATATTGAGTATAACTCATTCATAGGCTTGTACACATAAATTAACTTCTCCTCTTCTTTCCTGCATTACTTATGGCGTGTAAAACATTGATCAGATCTACACTTCAACAAAGAGAGTACAAGGACACAACTAGGATGAAGGCATGGTCAAGGCAGAGCATTTTTTTTGCTTTATTGCTGTTGTTAATAGTATTTTTTATTGTAATGTGGGAAAAGAGGTATCCGGGAGAAACAATTTTAATGACCATAAAGCATTATTTCTTAAAATAATATAACACAGTGTGAAGTTTCCTCCTAAAGGAGAAAATGTGTGTACACATAATGTGGGTAGAGAAATAAAAAGAAATCTAAGATTTACAGCAAAATATAAATAAAAAGACACCAGTTAGTGCTATTAACTTGACAGCAGTGAATATTGTTGAATTCAAGGACCAGTCTTTCAAAGGCAATTGTGTGCACTTATTTTTTAATTCACTCCCTGTGGATTACAAAGTTACGACTCAGAGGAAAATCGCATGTGCTGAAATGTAAATGTAGGTGGGAGCCCAGTCATCAGCCACACTCGCAGGTATATTTGCTCTCACCTTTCCCTTTTTCCTTTCAAGTTCTTAGCTATGGAGACATATGGACCTGACAACTTTTGTGCATCTGGCTTTGTGAGGCACATCTGCCTTCCTGCATCACACCTGCCCACTCTGCACACATCTGTGAACCAAAGGCGTGCAGCTTTCCCCTCGCAAACACAGATTTCCATCAGCCCAGATTTAAAAATATTTCAGAGATAAGATTTAGTCTACTAATTTTCCTCGGTATCATTATTATTTTTTTGATGGCTACTGCATGAATTTCAGGAACTGCATAGGCTCTATTTTGCTTCCATTGCCATGCCCTCATTTGATTTTTATCCCAGGATTGGTGGCCTACAAAGAATATTTTTTCCCTCACCCCAAACTAATTAGGAGTAGCTTAGGTCCAAAGTCCTAAAAGGCTGAAGTCTAAAAGTGTTTCAGAAATGAGAAAGAGCGAGAATGAGCCAACAGTATTTCTGTTCTTTGTTTCCTTGTTTGTATAGCACCATCTTTCATAAATTAGGAAAACCAAAATGATAGTAATTTTTTGTGTCAACTTGGCTACACTATGGTGCCCAGCTGTTTGGTCAAACTATTCTAGTTACCATTATGAATCGTTAGATGTCATCAAATCAGTTGGCTAAAATAAAGCAGCTACTTTCCATAAAGTCGTGGGACCTGAACCAATCTGTTAAAGTGCTTGAAAATGCAGAGAATGTTCTTCTAGGATATGTTCTATCTCTAGACTATAAATCTGAGTTCTGCCACAATCCTTTTATGCTTCAGCAGCCTGCAGGGATCTCCTATCTGTTGCTTAACCTACAGATTTTGAACTGACCAGCTTTCTACAGTCATCTTAGTCAGTTCCTAAAACCACTTTCTCTCTCTTTTGTGCTTTGCCTATCATCTATCTATCTATCTATCTATCTATCTATCTATCTATCTAATCTATTTATTATCTATCATCTATCTTGATAGCTATCTATACTATATCAATCTACCTACCTACCTAAATGAGGCAGCTTTGAAAATGTTTTCTGATACCACTATCATACATGGGGGCGGGGAACAAACAAGATAAAGACTTTCATATCAAAGGGAACAGACTTTGGAGCTTGCCAAAGGAGGCAGGGCAACAAAGGGATTACAAAACAATGGGCTGTAGACTATTGAGGGATATGACTTGGGTGAAATGGATAATAAGAGTCCCCAAGGGAGGGGGGGAGTCCTCAAGGAGCAGGTAAAGGATAAACTACTGGGGGGTTCATTAGTGGTTTAAACTGTCAAGTTCAAAGTGGATGATCTCTAATTAAAACCCCCACCTATTTTACAGTAAAAGAAGTGATTAAAAAATAAGAGGGAATGCAATATACCAGCATGAAGCAGCTAATCAATAGAGAGGTCTGCGGGCTGGCCCCAATTCCAGCTACATGGACATTCCCCTGCCCCCCCAGACGAATGCACTTCAGAGGACAACACTGAAGATACAGCTCAGGGAGAGGGGCACATCTGATCAGAGCATACAGGAGCAAACAAAGAGGGAAGAAGAGAGTGGAACACATCCTGGCCCAATAAGCCCAGAGGACAATATTGCTGTCAGAACAGTCAATGCACAGGGAGGACCATAGGGTCAGCCCAACCACGAGACACAATGTCCCTCACTGATCCATAGTTCTATGAGGGACAACACTGGAGACACTGTGCAGGAATTGTGCCTGATCCAACCCCACCACCCCAGGGCAAAATGCTAGGGGCGTGGAGTAGAGCAGCAGGGGGAGCAAAGTAATGAAGTCCCTGAGGAATACCAAAATTAGACTTTGGAGGCCAGGACATAGTACCCCATCAGACTCAACCGGAAAACACTCCTAAAAGTCAACAAACAGGTCTGGAACAATTTATAGGCTTTTCTTTTTTATTGTTGTGGGTTTGTTGTTGTTCTTGTTTTGTTTTCTTTTGTTTTTGTGTGTATTAGTGTCTCTGCATGTCTATATAGATTAGATAGGTGAGATAAACAATCTAGAGGCGAAAACAACATGACTGATAGTTTTGGGGGGACACATGACAGGGGGAGGTGGGGGAAAGGAAGATGAGTGCCAACAAACCCAGGGACAAGGGAACTACAAGTGATCTACAATTGATGGCGAGGTGGACATGGGATGCCTGGGGGGGCTTGATCATGGGCAATGCAGCTGAGAGGAATTACTGAAACCTGAATGAAGGCTTAAGTAACAATATATTTGAACATTAGATGCTAAAAGGGAAAAAAAACATGATAGTGGGACAAGAGAAAAGTAAAAGGAGTTATAGGAAAGAACTAGGAGGCAAAGGACATTTATAGAGGTCTAAATACAGACATGTACATATGTAAATATATTTATATATAACGATAGGGAAATATATCTATGTACATATATTTATGTGTTAAGTATTAAGGCATCAGACAGACATTGGGCCTCTAACTAAGTACTCCTTCAACACAAGAACACTTTGTTCTAATAACCTAGCATTCTGTGATGCTCACCTTCCTGACAGAATCACTGAAGTCCAAATGGGTGCAAAAGCAAATGTGGTGAAGAAAGTTGATGGTGCTTGGCTATAAAAAGATATAGCATCTGGGGTTTTAAAAGCTTGAAGATTAACAAGTGGCCATCTAGCAGAGAAGCCACAAAGCCCACATGGAGGAAGCACACCAGCCTGTGTGATCATGAGGTGTTGATGCGATCAGGTATCAGGCATCAAAGACCCAAGAACAAAAAATCATATCAGGGTGAATGAAGAGGAGTGCAGAGTGGAGATCCAAATCTAATCTGCAGACAATTGGACATCCTTTTACAGAATGGTCACCAGGAAGAGACAAGCCAGTCAGGGTACAGTATAGCACCAATGAAACATACAACTTTCCTCTAGATCTTTAATGCTTTCTCCCACCCCCAACCCCCACTATCATGACTCCAATTCTACCTTAAAAATCTGGCTAAACCAGAGCATGGATACAGATAAGAGCTGGAAATACAGAGAATCTAGTATAGATAAACCCCTCAGGAGCAATAATGATAGTAGCGATACCAGCAGAGTAAGGGGAAGGTGGGGGAAGAAGGGGGGAATTAATCACAATGATTAACATATCACCCCTCCCAGGGAGAAGGGCAGCAGAAAAGTGGGCAAAGGGAGACAGCAGTTGGTGCAAGACATGAAAACAAAAATATGGATTATCAAAGGTTCATGAGTGAGGGGGTTGGGGGAAAGGGTAAAAATGAGTTGATGCCAACGGCTCATGTAGAAAGAAAATGTTTTGAGAATAATGATGTCAACAAATGTATAAATGTGCTTGACATAATTGATGTATGTAAGGATTGTGGTAAGAGCTGTAAGATCCCCCAATAACATTATTTAAAAAAAAAAAAGAGGGAAAAATTGAAATTGAAAAACAACAGAATTTTCCCATGTGTTTTTTGAACTCTTTTCATATGTACCATGTACTTATGTGTATGTGTATATATGCATATGTTTATGACCATTTATTTTTGTTCTCTAGCAAGTTCTGACCAGGATAGCCTGATGGTTTGCAGAGATAGCAGAGCAAACAATTCATGGGTTCGTAAGAATTAGCATGGATTCATAAGTTGTGATTATATACCCACTGGTATCCAGTTGTTTCCAGCTCATAGCAACCTTACAGGGCAGAGCAGATCCATCTCTTTGAGTTTCTAAGGCTGTAAATCTTTACTGGAGAAAAAAAACCCTCATATTTCTTCTGCTGAGCACCTGGTGAGATCTAACTGCTCACTGTGCAGTGAGCAGCACCTTGGAAACCCACCAGAGCTCCTGATGACCATGTACATAGGACTTTATCTGATTTTTCTTGTTTCAATCTTTTCCACCCATATTCCTCCCTTACTGTTCCATTCCCATTTACTTGATTCATTTGAACATAGTACAAGGAAGCATTCTGTAAATGTGGCTAAAGTAACTGAATATATTTGAACATTAAATGCTAAGAAGGAAAAAATATGAGATTTTAAGTACCAGAAAATAATGTCCTTGATCAAACCCTTGTAGAAAGCTAGCTATTTTCCAATCTATACCTACAGTGGTTCCAGAAAAACGATTCATCCTGGGAGCTAGGAATAACTGACTCACTTACAACATGGTGTTCCCATCTTCATCTCACTAATTCTCAATGCAAAAGCTTAAGTTCCAAGGTTTTATAGGAGCTAACCGTGCCTCAGAGGAGTCCTTGTGGAAGGGTGGGTTATGCTTTCGGTTGCTAACCTCAAGGTAACCCAGCTCAAAACCACAGCGACTCTGCAGAGGAAGATGAAGCTTTCTACTGCCACCATTACAGGTTGAGGAGCCCACAAAGGCAGGTCTGCCCATCCTTTAGGGCTGCTGTGATTCGGTGGCAGCACATGTTTTGTCTTTTTTTTTAAAACTGTGCCTGCTGCCAGCCAGATCAACATGCTGGGTTACAGGGTTGCCAGAAGGCCAATGTCAAATCCACAGGTCAGGCAGCAGGTTGGAGGCTTTGGCAGGCCAATGGCTAAAGAACTGGAGGTCAGCTGATGAGATGAATGAAAGCTTTAGCAGAACATTTGTTTATAAAACAAAGGCAGGCCAGACTCCCTAGGACACTTCCCTGCTAACTGATTGGGTACTCACATCAGATCGCCAAATGGGAGGGAATCCCATAGAGTCTGCCAAAGCACCGAGTACCATAGCCCAGCCAAGCTGACACATGGTATTAACCTTCACAGCAGGGACTAAAGATTCAGAAGGAGATAAAGGTGGTTTGGGGAAGCCTTAGGAGACTTAAGTCATTAAAAATGATTCTGTACAAGAGAAGGGGTTACTTAAGGACTTTAAAGCATGATATGAGCTCTCGGTTTTCTTACTTGAGTTTCCGAGGGAGGGGGATACCACTCACTGGGAAAGAGAATACCAGGGATGGGCAGGCTGGAGGGAGGGTCAAACAGTGAGTCCAGCTCTCAAGATGCTGAGTTTGAGGAGTGTGAGGAATCTCTACTTAAATGTTTTTAATAGGTTTGTAACTGTATGTGTCTTAGGATATAAAGTAACGACAATGAGAGAGGTTTAAGACTTATCAACAATAGTTATAAAATTATGAAATATGAAAATTACAAAACTATTATTGGTCTTATTGACCAATAAGAAAGTGTGAAAGGAATACAATGATAAACCAGGGATAGAGTCTTGTAGAAGATATTTGATTACAATGTCCTTTCCCAGAACAGAAGGGATTAAGACAGTACATCCTTTTCAGAGAGGTACATTGGAATAATTTGTTTTGCCTTATTAAAATGTCCATGTTCAGGTCCCAGATCTATCCCTTAAGTCAATATGTTTTACGTGGGGATTGGACATGTGCGTTATGAAAAAAAGATGGCGATTCTAATTCATGTTGCAATTAGTGTAGTAGAAAGATTTGAAAGCAAGGTGTAGGTAGAAATTTCATGGAGAGGATCCATTATATTGGTAATACGATGGTCACTGATAACTTCTGGTAAGACGAATTAGGGGACAGACGCTAGATTTTCATGAAAGTGTTAGTTATCTTTCACTATGAAACAGATGACTACAAATTTGTTGTGTAGAGCCATTGAGTTGGTTCCAACCCATAGTGACTCTGCACAAAATACTGCCCAGTCCTGTGCCATCCTCACAATTGTTCCTATGCTTGAACCCATTGTTTTAGCTACTATGTCAGTCCATCCAATTGGGGCCTTCTGCTATTCTGCTACCCCTCTACTTTACCAAACATGATGTATTTCTTCAGGGACTGAACTCTCCTGAGAGCATATCCAAAGCAGGTAGGACGAAGTCTCACCGTCCTTGCCCCTAAGGAGGACTCTCGCCTTACTTCTTCCAAGACAGGTTGGTTTGTCCTTTTGGCAGTCAATATTCTTCACCAGCACTGCAATTCCAATGCATGGATTCTTCCACAGTCATCCCTATTCAATGTCCAACTTTCAAATGCGTAAGAGGTAATGAAGAATACCATGGCTTGGGTCAGCCACCATTTCGTCTTCAAAGTAACATCCTTGCTTTTCAATACTGTAAAGAGATCTTGTGCAGCAGATCTACCCAATTCAAATTTAGTGGCTTAAAATAACACGCACTTATTATCTCATTTTTTTTATCAATCAGGAGTTGGGAATGACTTAGTTTGTAGGTGCTTAAAGAAGGGGCTTTCTACTACCATAAACAGTTACTGTCTCAAGAACTCACAACGGCAGTTTGACCCTGTTCTTTGGGGTCACTATGAATCAGCATCAACTCAATGACAGTGAATGAATGAGTCAGAGACACCCATCAAGTTTTCAGATGGGTTGCATCCGTATTTGAAGGCTTGAGTAGAAAATAATCCATTTCCAAGCTCACTTACATTGCTAACAGAATTCATTTATTTGAAATTGTAAGCCTTCTTGCTGAATGTTGGGTGAAAGCTAATGTCAGATCCCAGGGATTACCCACAGCTAATTATTCAGCAAGCTTCACAGACCTGAACCTCATGAACTTCAACAAGTTATCAAGAGAAGACTCTAGGACGAGCCACCTAATGAGATAGTATCTTGTATAATTCATGTTATCATCAAAGTGCCAGACATCACTTTTGTCATATTCTGCTGGTTACAAATTATAAGGCTAGGCCACACAATATGGTTATAGAAGATCACAGACACTAATAGGTGGGGATCACTATGAACCACCTTAGAATCTATATGGTACAAATGTCATATATTATCTGTCGATACGATTTTGTACTATACTTCATGTATAGTATATATTTAATGTATAGTATATGTATAACAAATAGTATACACTTAATGTATAGCTAGAAGTAGGAGAAAGATTAAACAAGTGGGAAACAGAAAAGTAAAAATGAACCAAAACATGTGAACATATCTTCAAGAAGCCCTTTAGCCAATTGGCTATATTATCACTCAGCTAAACCTAATAGCATCAGCCTGGATTTTCTTTGATCCTAGGACTAAATGAGGCTGAAAGGGAAAATACCAGAAAACCTGCACTGAGTAGAGAAGGGAAAGCAGCCAGTATTATAGTTATGTTTTTAGGGAAATAGAATCTGTGACAGCCAATGAACAACATCCTTCTTTTTATAGACGTATTTGGGTTCTCAGTGCCAGGCTCATTGGCCGTTTGCCTTATGTCCTATTTTGAAAGAACATAAAAATCTAATGAGCTATCTCAAGCCTCCCTGAAGTGAAGACACTCTAGTGTTTCTCTTCTTTCCTAGCTTTGCTTCTAATCTCTCTCTCTTTCTGACACACACACACATACACACACACACACACACACACACACACACACTTTATATTCCTCCTAACTTTCTGGAATCAGATAAATCTGGTTTACCCAACATCCCAGCCTTTTACTACTTGCTCTCTTACTCAAATTGTCAAGAAGTAGAGATGCAAATAGTACTTCCCTTGGGTGAGATATTCTGGAATTTCCTTAAGACACTATGCAGAAAGCATTTAGAACAATGATTTGTCTGTAAGAAACACACTGCCCATAGTATCGGTGATGATAATAACAATGATGAAAATGTTGATAATGATGATGCTATTAGGGAATACAGATATGAACATGAAAACTCCTATGTATGGATTTGCAAAGCACCTTTCATTGCTATTAACTATTTCAGCAAGAAGGGCAACACAGCAATACATGTACCTGACACATGTCCTAACCCTTCCCCTAACCCTCTTTAAAGGGAAAGTTCTAGAACAAATGAAGACTGACAAGATCAATAGTCTACACTGCGAGGCACTTAGATGTTACCCAATGAAAGGAATCAAACAAATACAGAGTAGGACACAGCCTAAGTGTTTTAACTGTTGGTTCTTGTTTACCTTTTAAAGGAAGATTAATCATTAGTCAGGGAACATTTAAATGACACTCAGAGAGGGGAATCTCAAAAAGCAGTGAAAGATCATGTCTGAAATGTCATCTTTAGGCATGCTCAATCTCACCACTTAGGGACACGAGGCCACGCTGAATTCACACAAGTGATGGAGATATGAGATGTGAACAATATTATCAATTCTGGAGGAGTGCTAAGAAGGCAAGTCTGGTTCAGGGGAATGAACAAGAGAGATTACTAGTGTGACCATGGGGAATGAGGGAAACCAGAAGGGGCTCATGTAGAAAGACTAAATGAGCCATTAAAATGATGTTTTTGAAGCTTTAATGGAGTGAAACTAAGCTTATCATACAATTTTAAGTGAAAGAGAAAGTAGGGTTCAACATTTCAGATGCAGTAAATAATTTGGAAAATACAAAATCTTCTTTCATCTCTGTTGTTGACACGCCCTCCCATAAACAGCACAAACACACCCAAGTTTAGAAGAAAGCGTGCTATCACGTTAATAGTTAATGGCATTTGAAAGGACAATCTTGAAAGTAATTCTTTCTCTCTGTTTCCTAAAAGGCATTTTTTTATTTTTCAAAAATTTTATAGTGTGTGAATTAATTTTACAATTGACTCACCTACTCCAACCGCCCCCACCCAACCCCCAAAAGAGAAAAACAATGAAAAGAAAGGAGAACAAAAATAAGGTCCTTATCTGTCCTATAGGGTCACTGGGAGTCAGGATTGACTCAATGGCAAATAATTTGGTTTGGTTTGGTTGGTTCATTAAACCCACCCAATGACCTACCTTATTCCTATTAATTTTGCTAATTATTTAGTGTTTTTATCAAAGAAGAATTTCTTGATCTCTGAAACACCACCCATTATTCCCATAGACCCCCACATGCACCCTTGCCAAGCATCATGTACCTGGTAATTATTATTTTTCTACAATACTTACTCTCTGGGGAGGGTCCCTATGTGATGCACCCTTGCCAAGCATCATGTACCTGGTAATTATTATTTTTCTACAATACTTACTCTCTGGGTAGGGTCCCTATGTGATCTGCTCATTGTTGTTTGTAGTTACATTGAGGCTCTCTACTCTTGTAAAGAGTCTCTGAGGTAGTTAGTTTATTATGCCAACCTGGCCTATAAACACATGTGGGGTTAATTGAAGGGTGGAGGGTTAAATGGCTCCGTGAGCCTTGCCTTTCTAGTTCTCGGGTCTCTTGCTTTGTGATGGTCATACCAGGGTGAAGCTTCCTTGGCCAGTTCCCTGCTTCAGCTGGCAAGGCTCACTTCCTGCAGGACGTCCCTGAGGAGAAGCCGCATGGACCTACCCCGATGCAGCCCTGGGTGCTGGAGCAGCCATGTGGAGACCCCTGCCAGCACTGAGATGCTTACACGTTCACTGACTCAGCTTTCCTCCTGCAGTCGGCATCATTGTGTCTGTTTTGTGAGCTGGAGGAGGACTTTGCAGAATGGTGTTGGACATATGGGTTAATGTTGGACCTGTGGGCTTGGGCAACACTGGGTTGGGATGTTGTCTTGATGTGCACTTAACATTTATATAAAACTCTCTTATACATGAGTTTCTGTGGATTTGTTTCTCTAAAGTACCCAGACTAACACAGTTTCCCTCTGGGAAACCCACTAGGGCAACTCTCCCCTGTCATGCAGGGTCACTGTGTGTCCACATCAACTGAATATCTATGAGTTTGGCATGGCTTGGGTTTTATGATACAAATGGTCAATGCACTGCATTGATGACAGAATGGTTGTAGGCATCGGTTTATCCTGAGGTACTTCAGAAAAGCCTGACATCAATGGTCTTGACGGTGATTGGTTGTTGGTTATAGTAGCGAGTACATGGTAAGGACAGACATAACAAACCAACAAGCAAGGTTGGTCAACCCAAGACAAGGCAGACACAAACCCTACTACCCAATTCACCACTGGAAATCTCTAGACCCGCCACTATTCGAAACACTGAGTGCCTTTGTCCTTGCTTTTTGTAATGAAAAAGGAAAAGTGTACCTTCAAAGGAGCAGGGACTCAAGGAGGGTGTGGTTTAGAAGTAATAAGAAATGGGAATGAGGCATGACTGAAGACAACAAGGCAGAAGGTCTCCCAGGCAAAAAAGGTATCTCTGAGTCAGAATATCAGAGAATCCAGGCGTGAAAGAGAAGCGCCTGCCTAAAATAGAGTGAATGGAGTGCAGGGGGAGATGGATGAAGGCAGCTTATGAGAACGACTGAAGTTGAGTAGCAAACCCATCAGCTCACGTAAAGAGTAAGAACACACTCTCCAGCATTTATAGAAGAGTCAAGCATGGCTAGGAATGAGTTCAGCCAAAATCATAAATGGCAATACAGGAAGTATTGTAGGTAATTACTGATTATCTTCAAGTTGAGTCTGACTCCCAGCAACTGTGTGTGTGTCAGAGTAGAACTGGCCTTCACCTTGTTCTCAATGGCACATATTTGGGAACTAGATCACCAGGACTTTCTTCAGAAGTGCCCCTCAATAGACTGGCGCCTATAATCTAACTGATAGCAGCCAATGAGTGAAGCATTTGCTCTACCCAGGGACTCCTGCTGGGACGTAGCATGTGACTTGAGAGGACGCAGCCGCTCTTGGTTTTTCTGGACTCTGTGTCATCCTCTTGCTGGGAGCTCCTCTGCAGGAGCTCTAATTGTAGCTCCTGTCAGTCTCATGCAGGTAAAGTGGGATGATGGAGGAGAAAGCTAGACCTTCTGTAGCCACCCACCTGAGCTCAGTATGATATTGATTTCTCAGGCTGTACTCTCTTCTAGGAGCCTAGAATTTGTGTTCATCACGTTAAAGCATGTGTAAAACTTTGAATTAGCAGATCCTCTTGTTGGTGTTTTTATGAGGTCCTCTGAGTGGAGGGGGGCCCTGATGGTGCAGTGAATTAAGCACCAGGATTAAAAAATGGCATAATTGTCATCTCAAAACAAACAGGAAGGCCCACTGCCCAGTCCACAACCAGGTGCCTCTTACCCCAGCTCTGGATTCCAAGGGCTGATGACTTTGTTTGTATTCCTTTGAAGAACTATGTTTGCAAGTCAAACACGATATCCAGGGTTACCCACTAGCTAAGTAAATAGAGCCAGAGCTGACAAAATCTCTCTCTTCAGCAGAACTCAAAGCCAATGATGTCAGCTTCCTGTTTTAAAAGTTGCTTGGGTTTCTGGGACCTATAACAGGATGCTTGCCTCATTGAGTTGAAGCTGCTTCGAGGATCCAAGTGTCTGTCATTGGGAATGTTATTTTGTCTGGAGGCAGCAGATTACTGGCTCGGGGCTTCTGTTTGGCTCCTGTGCCATGAGGGAGTTATTACACGTTCACCACACCACCTCAGGAAAAAAAAATTAATTACAGGAAAATAATAAATAAAAGGAGAATTAGCAGGTAATTTTCAGAACATTGAGAATAGCTTAAAGTGTCCAAAGACCAAGCCCTTCTCCTAAAAAAGGAGGGAGGAGTGTTGAAGAACAGCCAGAATAAGGGTCAATATATTTCTGTGTCCAAGATGCTGGGAGGCTGTTTCAGGAACACACAGCAATCAAAGATTCTACAAACACTGGAATCTCAGGCTTCAAATCAGAGCACAGCATTTCACCTTCTGAGTGTGCTGCTTGAGTCCACTCCAAGATTTAATTCTCAGGTTATACTGCCATTCTAGAGGCCAAACAAATTGTGTTCATTACATTAAAGCATATTTGAAGCTTTGAATCGATATATCATGCTTATTGGGATTTTTATTTTTATTTTTATTTTTAGGGCCTGTTGGTTAAGGGGAGGAGCACCGGAGATGTAGTGGTTTTGTGCTGGGCTGCTAACTGCAAGGTCCACAATTTGAAACCACCAGCCTCAGGTGAGAAAAAGCCTTTTCTACTCCCTTGAGCAGTGATGATTTTGGAAGCCCACAGAGGCAGTTCTCCCCTGCCCTGTAGGGTCACTGTGAGTGGGTACCAACTCAAGGACAATGAGTAAGTTCCAGAGGTGCAGCGGGTTCCAGCAGAAGGCTGCAAACTGAAAGCTCAGTAGATCAAAACAGCCAGCCACCTTAGGAGAGAAAGATATGACAGGAGACTTCTGGAAAGATCTATCATCTTGTGAATTCTTCAGATATCTATGGAATTCTAAATTCTTCTACCCCTATAGAACAGGTCTTGTCTGACCTGGAGGAGCCTGTATGAGTCATACAAAATGGCAGGTGGGTTGCTCTGGTGTTGGGATTCTGGATGAGGAGTTTCATTAGAGACATTAGCCTTTACTTTTAATTTTATCCAGATACTGAAAAGCTTCCTAGCTAACTTTTATGGACATAAAAGAAATTATTTTCCAATACTTACAATACAAGATGGTTGTCAGTGTGCTTATCGGTCAGGTTTCTTAGTGGAAAGCAATAGACACTGACGCTGGATAAATTTGATGCAAGAGAATTTATTGGAAAGATAAGAAGAAGGTCATAGAATTGATGGAAGACTGTAAGACCAGGTTTACAAATGAGCAAACATCTAACCAGATCCAAAGTACTAAGCCTGGAGCTTGCCAATCGTTTCATAGCAGGAAATTTCTGGCAGGCTAGAAATTAAATGATCTCCAACCGATACTACATTCCAGTGTCACTAGGTTAAGATTCTAAGCCTCCGGGTATAGTGAACAGAAAGAGGTTTGAAAAAATTCGGGACAGACATCCCTGCCACATACCCAGAACATATCTACTGCCTAAAACATATATAATGGCAAATGTTCTAAAAGGGACATCAAGATGCTATTAGAAAGGAAGAATTACATACTGGACAGCTAAAAAGATGGTAAGTGATCCGTATGGTTCAGTAATCATGCAAAGCTGATGTAGAAAGGAACTTTAAAGATCAGCTGATGTGTTAGACAGGTTCTCTAGAAAAACAAAACCAGAATGCTAATAATTTTATATATATTTATACAGATAGATAGATAACATAAGAAATAAACAGTTAATTAAATTATAAAACAGTACAAATGGCTCAGTGCAACTCACTCCCATGATACAGTTGTGAGACACTGGCAGTCCTTCAAGTCTTGAGGGCCGCCAGGTAGTCCTCTATAGAGCAATTCAGGCTATCCAGGCACAGGCAGCAAACAACAAGGCAGGTCACCAACAGTCAGCCAGGTGACAGGGTCCGACAGTCCCCAGCTCAAGAGATGTAAATTCCAGTGGTGTGATGAAGCAGGTCTTGAAGGAACCTCAAATTACAGCGACACAGTCCATGGGTTAGGTGTCCCACAGGTAGTGTAGCTTGCAAATTGAGACACAGAACAAGCAAGGCAGCTGCACACTGGTCCAATGACCAAAGAGCAAGAGACAAAAAAGGCAAGGCTCCCCGAGGCATTTGTCTCTCTGCCCTTCAATTAATTCCCCATTTGTGTATATCGGCTAGGTTGGCACAATAAACTAATTACCTCAGCTGGCATTACCTATATATTGGAAAGCTTCACCACCCATTAGAATCACTTGACCGGCTCTCTAATCATAATATCACTATAGGATTTTGAATGCTTTAATCGTTGTCTTCTGGAATAAGAATTATTCTTCTTTTAGGGATAATTTATCTTAAATCACAGGGAATTGACTAATAATTTTGGCAAATTCTCCAAATGATGGAAGCAAAAAGAAAAAAACACACACTTTCATCATTTCAATTACTCTTCAAATTCTAGTTATTCCCCCCTGTTTTCATATGCATGTTTTCCAAAATATATACTTGTCTATTCTGCTTCTTTTGTAATCTTTCTAACAATAATCTTCCAGATTCTTAAAAGCACCTCATAAGCTGGTCTAGTAATCGCAAAGCTGGAGGTTCAAATCCACCAAGAAGCACCTGGGAAGTATGACCTGTCCACCTATTTCTGAAAGACTGCCTTGAAAATCCTACTCTACATATTTTGAGGCCACTATGTGTCAGGATTGACCCAATAGCAATAACAACAACAACATATATTTTAATGGTTGCATAATACACCATTGCTTCGTGTGATATTTAGGTTTTATGTCAACTTGGATGGGCCAGAATTTTCCCATGATATGATCTAACATAATGTGTTCAACGTCAGTCTTTTCTCCATTTATCATGATGTGATCCTTATATTGTTTAATTTGTACTGAAGGCTGCAATCCTTGATCTTCATCAACAAATGCTTCAAGTTCTTCCTCACCTCCAGCAAACAAAGCTGTAACATAGGCATACCACAGGTTATTGATAATCCTTCCTCCTATCCTGATACAAAAATCTTCATCATATAATCCAGCTTCTCTGCTAAACTCGATTATTTTTTTCCCTCTAAGAAGCTGGATTATATGAAGTAGGAAAATATATGAGGTAAATGAAACAGTTTATCTCCATTTTATCTCATGTCCTGAAGATGAGTTGCTTGTATTAAAAAGATTAAGTTAAAAGAAAAGGCTGGAGTAAAACACTTTCTGAGAGTGACCCAGTGGCATCTTCGGCTTCTCGACCAATGGTATAGCAGATGAGGAAGAAGACCCCAACTTTGGGGAAGAAAATGAAGAAATTGGAGGAGGTGCAGAAGGTGGAGAGGGCAAATGAAAGAGACCTTTTTCTAAAGAATTAAGATGTATGATGTATGGGTTTGGAGATGACCAGAATCCTTACACGGAGTCAGTAGATGTTCTTGAAAACCTTCTCATAGAGTTCATCACTGAAATGACTCACAAGGCAATGTCAATTGGAAGACAAGGTCGAGTACAAGTTGAAGATATTGTCTTTTTGATTGGAAAGGACCTAAGGAAGTTTGCGAGGGTTAAAGACTTGCTGACTATGAATGAGGAATTGAAAAGAGCTACAAAAGCATTTGACAAAGCAAACTATGGATCGTGACAGTCTTTTGTATTTTCTGAAGCTGACTTGTCTCTATACATAGTAACTGCCATTTCTACTATAAGATTCTGATATTTAACCATGCAAACGAATGGTGGTGAAGCACAAAAAAAGAAAAGAAAAGCCTGAATGCTCTTTTAATTCTAGTTCAGACAAACCTTACTTGCTTTCTATTTGGTTTAGATTAATATGTACTCTAAGAATGATGATGGTAAATATCACATCTCAGATTTCAATAGTGACATTTAAATAATAATTTTCATATTAAGTAACCTAAATAAACTATCATAGTTGGTGTATGTTGTGTTTTTTATTCCATATTTCATAGAAGGATTAATGGGTTAATGGAAAATGCAGTGAAAAGAATAGGAGATGTGGATGTGATTTTGAACTTAAGCATGGTAAGGGAGAGCATCCAGTGTTGAAGCTGTTTGTTCAAGCGTCTTGGTCTGTATTGCATCAATTCTGGCAGACTTATTTTGGCCAATGCCTTCAGTGCACACGCCTTAAAGGTCTTCCTTCAGTAGTAATGGTTTTGATCATATTCCACTTCTTGAAATGCTTGTATGCCGACCAATTTCTTTTGGGATAGTGACTGCGTGTTTTTGCCTTTCCTCATTCTAAGCCAATCAGAATCCCCTTGTTCTGTTTGAATGAATGTCTCTTGGTCTATGTACAGGTTGCTAAGGAGCACAGTAAAGTGTCCTGAAATTTTCATTCTTCAAAAAGTTATCCAGAATTTGTTATAATCCACACAATCAATTGCCTTTGCATCATTAAGTAAACACAAGTAAGCATCTTTCTGCTTTCTCAACTAAGAGCCAGATCCATCTAACATTAGTAATGATCTCCTCATTCCAAGTTCACTTCTAGATCCTGTTTGAGTTTTTGGCAGCTCCCTATCAAAGTAGTGCTCCAGCCAATTTTGCATTATCTGCAGTAAAATTTTAATTGCATATGATGCTAATGATAATTGGTCAATAATTTGCACATTGTGTTGGGTCATATTTCTTTTGAATCAGCATACACATGGATCTTCACCAATCCCTTGGCCAGGTAGCTGTCATCAAAGTTTATGGCCACATCCTAGTGAGTATATTCAGTATGGTATCACCTTGTTGGAAAATTTCAGTTGGTATTCCATCAATTCCTGAATCCTTATTTTCGACTAATTCAATCTGTATAGCTAGTGCTAAAATACCATGTGTGATTCAGCATATGTTATTTCTTTTTTTTTTCATATGCTATTTCTTGAACTTGTTATTGAATGTTGACTTTTTTTTAGTGACTGTGTATTCCTTCCCTCTTTTTTTTTTTTTTGATACTTCCTCCACCATTCAATATTTTGCACATAGACTCCTTCAATACAGCAACCTGAGGCTTGATTTTTTAAAATTTATTTCAACTTGAGCCATATTGATCAAAGTTTCCTCCTTGGGTTTTCTAACTCCTAGTCTTTGTACATTTCCTTATAATTTATTATTTATCTTACCTTCTCGAGCTTCCTTTTGAAATTTTCTGTTCATTTCCTATATTTCAACTCTCTCCCCACCCACCCAACTCAACTCCCCTCATTGGCTTTAATTACGCTATTCTCAATTGGTAGGGTCTCTTCTGCTATATCCATTTTGGTCTTTCTTCTCTTTCCTGTTTGTTTGTTTGTTTAATGACCTTTTTATTTTCTTACTGTATGTTCTTGATGTCATCCCAAAACTCCTCATGTTAGTGCTGAATGTGCCAAATCTATTCTTGAATGCTCTCTAAATCCAGGTGGAATGTGCTGAAGTTGTATTTTGGCTCTTATGGACTTCTTTCTTTTTTTTTTTCTCCTATAACCTGAACTTGCTGATGAGCAATTTACAGTCTATTCCACAGTTGGCTAGTGGACTTGTAAAGGCTAATCATATTGAAATTATCCAATATTTCTTCTCACTGATGTAGTCATTGGATAGCTATTCATTCCATATTTATAATCACTGTTTATGTGATAATGAAGTCATTCTTCTTGCAAAATTCTACTATGTGATCTCCAGATACATATATTTCAAAGTGATATTTTCCAAATATTGGTGTGTTGCTTTGTTTCCAACTCTCAAATTCCAACCACCAGTAATTATCAATGCATTTAGATTGTGTGCTTGATCAATTTCAGGTGGAAGAAGTTGATAAAAAGTTTTCAAAGTTGTCATCAGTGAATAAATATAAATAAAAGTTGTATTAGCTGGACTTTATTTTGAGTTTACAGATAGTATTCTATCACAGACAGCATTGTAGTTCAAACTAGTACTTGAAATCTTCTTTTTGATAATGAACTAGGTATGATTTTTCTTTAATTTCTCACTCCTCGCAGAGTAAACCTTATCATTTTCTGACTCAAAATGGCCCAAAGCATTTCATTTTGCTAGTGTTTGGGATAGCTATTTTTATACATTCCATTTCCCATTTGACCATTTTCCTAGGTTTATGCTTTGTACCTTCCACGTTCTGATTATTAATGGTTGTTTACAATTGTTTCTTCTGATTCTGCATTGTGACCCATCAGAAAAGAAGATATTGAAAGATTTATTCCATTCATATCATTAAAGTTGACCTAGTCTCTTCTTTGAGGAGTCAGCTCTGCCCCGTTGAATCTTGAGTGCTTGCTAATCCAAGGAGCCCATCTGCTGGTATTATTAATAACAAAAAGGAAAAAAAGCAAAATCTCTCTGCCATGGAGTCAATCCTGACTCATAGCGACCCCCTACAGGTTTCTCAGACCATCACTGTTTATGGGAGTGTAACACCCCGTAGATCGCCTCTTCCTTATTTCTAGTTTCTGTAATAAAAGTGCTGTATTTCTAATAACAGTGGTTAGCTGCCAACAGCATAGCAACTCGCAGCCATCACAGCATGACAAAGTTACAGACAAATGGGGTCCTTGTAAATATTTGTAATTAGATATTGATGTCTATGATTATCTATTGTATTCTTCCAACATGGAACTTTTAGCCCCTTAAGTCTAGAGTCCATCTTTCTCATGATCACCACTTCATGCTCAAAGTTCAATACAATATGTATCTGTCTATATATGGACAATAAATGTTTATTGAATACTTAAAATAACAAACAGAACTTATATGCCAATCATTTCCTGCAGGTTTAATGTTACCTCACATTCTTATGTTGCCGTATATGACATATGTCCCTTCCCATATTTCCTGCATGGGAACATTTTACTCATGTCCTGTAACAACCAGCACATTCCTCCTTGGTTAAACCTTCCCAGTCTCTCCATTCTCATCACATTTTTTTTTGGTTGTTTTTAAATCAGAAAGATGCTTCTTTAGTGCGGTTTAAAACTTTCTATGCCTACTTCCACCATGACAATATACCATCATTTATTGTAAATTGTGTTTTTATTGCCTTCTCTTACTCTATTTTGAGTCCTTAAGATGAAGTCATGTGTTTTGTATCTGCAGCAAAGCCTGTAGAAAACACTAAACATATAATGATTGCTTCTCAAAGAATGAATAAAAAGGAGAAATAATATTTGATTAATAAAATGGACTGTAAAGATGTCCTAGTTTTATAAATGAGAAAATAGGAGTGAAATACATGGTTATTTGTCTTTTAAGTGAACCACTAGGTCAATCATGAGTCTATCTTACCCATAGTTAAATCCTTCATGTTTAGTGTTTGGCATAGTGTATGTAGACAATAAATAGCAATTAGATGTTGTAGTTTAAAATATCATAGTTAATTGGTGATAGTGATATTCCAAGTAGTAAGGATCTCAATTTTTTTTTATCTTCCTACTTTATTTAGTATGCCTACTAAATACGGAGAACTGACTATCCTGTGGTTGTTTTAATGTAAGTGAGAATAACTAAGCACTTCCAACTTCCTTAAATAACTCCCCTTGATTTTATTTCCTCCTGCCGTTTCTATTCTAATTGAAATATTTCTCCCTTGAAAAATGGATATAATCCATGCTTTCCAAATATTCAGTTCCAATAAAAATCAAATAGTCAACTAAAAGCACAGAACAGCTATACCTGTGGTTGTTGGAAATCAAACAATGACAGTGAATATTGCTATTGAGCTGGAATAGATACTCTTTAATTCCCTGTCATTTAAAAAAAACTCCCATATGTTCTAAATTCCAGGCTAGCACCATGTGCTTCAACTGGTTAGATTAATTATAATGTACATACACAATAAGATGCTTGCAGACATACAGAACATTTTAAAGTGTCCAATATGTCACTAAAATAGTAAGTATATAACATTAGATGATGAATTGGGAGAGAAAATCGTATCCACTATATGATCCCAATTTGAGATAACTTGGTAATAACAAAATTGAAGAAACCATATCAAAATATCAAGAGTAGTTCTCAAGAAGAGCAATTCTCCACAGACTTAAATGTTTCCTGTATGATTTCTTCTATTTTCCCATTTTGTTTTGCAACTAAACCAAATCCACTGCCATTGAGTCCCTGCCAACATCTAACAATCCTATACAGATCTTCTCATTATGTAAACCTTTGGGGACATATACCCTCATTTTCCCCCCACACAGCAGACGGTGGGTCTGAACTTTTGACTATGCATTTAACAGGTCAACACGCATCATAAAAAACCACTAAACTAAACTAAAAAACACTAAAAATCCCTATAACCAGCAAAATATTATAATATAATGCTTAAACCCAATATATTCTCTTGAGAGGATTTTTGAGTAGTCATTTATACATCTGTATGTTTTTTTATGTCATTGCTTTGCACCTTCCTGATATTTCTTTCCCTCAAGTTCAATTTTTATAGTGAAATAAAAGGTTTTATCTCCAGTAAAAAACAGTTGAATGGCCAGCAAGTTGCTACAACAACCCTCTGCAACAAAGATGTCAAATAAACAGAATCAGAAAGAAAGCTTGGAGTCTCAATCTGGGCAGAAAAATCATTGCGGCAAGTACTGACAGAGAAAATTAAACATGGTAGGCCACACACAGAGATCAGGCAGAGAAGTGAGTTCTCAAGGGCCAAGCAGCAGCCAAACGACCCTTTTCATAGCATGGAGCAACCTGCACTCTGTTCCAGTAGGAGAGATAGAGTATCTACCATCACGACAGTCCTGCCCTTCACCCCTTTTCAACAGCTACACCTAGCAGACAAGAGCTACCACCTAGCCAGACAACAAAGAGAAACAAACCCAAAAATAACTCAATGTCTTGGAGAAAACAATCATAGTACTCATGAGGAAGTAAGACAAAGTGGTATAAGTGAATGACTGATACACAGAGCCAAGGAACCTGTCTGAGGAAGAAAATACAGTGAACCCTCGCCACTTCCCCGGCTTCACTCTATCGCAGTTTTTGCGTAACAGCGCATGCTCTGTCATTACTGCCACTGATTGGCTCATACTGTACTCTTCTCTCTGCATCGCTACGTATTGGAGCTACGTATCAGATGCATTTTTGCTTTTGGGTAATACGAGTGTAATGGTGACTAAAGGGTGTTTTTTCATGTCCTCCATGCTCTAACTACGAAAATATTTGATTTACAAATAAGGAATCCTACTTCGCGGAATTTCATTTATCACGGTAGGGTCTAGAACTGATTAACCGTGATAAAAGAGGGTTCACTACATTGGAACTACCAGAGAAGAAATTCCTAAGAAGGGTGTTCAGGTGTTTTCAGTGGATGTAGAAAATGATTGAGAGAACTAAATTAAAAAAGAAGGGATACGTCAGACAGGGCAAGATATGACAAAATGATAATTTATAAATTATCAAGGGCTCATGAGGAAGGGGGGAGCGGGGAGGGAAGGGGGAAAAAAGAGGACCTGATGTCAGGGACTTAAGTGGAGAGCAAATTTTTTGAGAATGATGAGGGCAATGAATATACAAATATGCTTTACACAATTGATGTATGTATGGGTTGTGATTAGAGTTGTGTGAGCCCCTAATAAAACTATTAATAAATAAATGAATAAATAAATAAAATACTAAAGAAGATGAACTCAGAAAAACACTAAATGAGCAATCTGATGAAATTTTTTTTTAAAGAAAGAAACGACATAAAAACACCAGATATAAATATGGAAAATTAACACTAGTACTAGATAACACTTTTAAAGAGGAAAGTGTCAAAACTGAAGCAATGAAAGGGAGAATTACTCAGCCTGAAAACAAACCTCTCAAGACTAAGCTATGAGAAGAACATTCCATATAAAGAGCAAAACTATCTGAAGAAAGTCTAAGGATTATGTAAGACACTGACAAGCTGAATAACGTACACCTGATAAATATTCCAGAACAGGGAAAAAAGAAACAGACAAAAACTCAGAGAAAATATTTTCAGAGCTGCTGGAAGAAAAATTGTATAACATCATGATAGAGGAGAAAATAACCATTTGATAAGTTGAAAGACTCCTGCACCCTAATCAACATTGACCTCAAAAGACTGTCACATGACAGATCATGGTCAAACTTTCAGATGTAAATATCAGGAAACTGATCCCGAGAGCAGCCAAGTGGGAGACAATAAAAGCTACCAACAAAGAGACACCAATAAGGATAAGCTTTGGTTTTTCAACTGAAGCCCATTCGGTCAAGAATCAGGCTCCTGCTGACCACGTGTATTTCAGAGTAAAACTGTGTGCCAAATTGTTCAGTGGCTTATTTAATCATAAATCAATTACTAAGTATTTCTTTCAAGGAGTCTCTGGGAAGACTCAAATATTTTACTCTTATCTTGGCAATCTCCAGTCAACGGACTTTTATACTTAAGGCAGAGGGGGCAGAGATAATGAGGTTAAATTGGTATGGTGAAAATAGCATGCATTTTTTTGCTCTCAGAACAATTGGAGTTGAGTTATTGTTTTGCCAAGATATCCTTTACCAAGGTGATTGACCACACTCACCTAATTTCTTCATTTTTTAACTAGAATTGTTTGCTTGAAGAATGTACGTGTGCATTCATAAATAGTATATGTTAGAAAAAGATGAACTAAGCCATCGATTAACTGTAAGAAAAAAAATAACTAAAAATTAGCAAGAAACCACTGAAATTCATTTACTATCTAATATGTCATAGGGCTTGGTCTGCCATTGCAGTGTGCTCGGTCTAAATAACATCTTGAATATACAATTTAGTAAAAGTTGTTAGCTTGGGAAAAGAAACTTAAAATTAGCATGCTAAAAGTAGCCAAGTGAAAATCCAAGGTACTATATGAAACTCATATGTGTCAATCTTATCTACATAGTAAGATCACTTGGGAGAGTTTTGGAAGGTGATACTCAGACATCAGTGATCTTAAAAAAAATATTACCTGCTCACCTTCCCGACATGATTGCTGAAGTCAAAATGGGTGCATAAGCACATGTGGTGAAAAATGCTGATGGTACCTGGCTATCAAAAGTTATAGTTTCTGGGGTCTTAAAGGCTTGAAGTTAAACAAGCAGTCATCTAGCAGGGAAGCAACAAAGCCTACATGGAAGAAGCACACCAGCCTATGTTATCATGAGGTGTTGACAGGATCAGGTATCGAGCATCAGAGGACTCCAAACAAACAAATATACTTATGTAAATGATGGGGTTGGAGTGGACACCCAATGCCCAAATGTAGACAATTGGACATTCCCTTACAGAAAGGTCACAAGGAAAGAATGAGACAGCCAGGGTGCAGTATAGTATTGACAGAATACACAATACTCCTCTAGTTATTTAAGACTTCCTCCACCCTACTATCATTACCCTAGTTCTACCTTACAAATCCATCTAGACCAGAGCATGCACACTAGTGCAGATAAGAGCCCTTGATATACAGAATCCAGAACAAATAAATCCCTCAGGTACAGTAATGGGAGTAGCAATACCAGGAGACTAGGGGTATGGTAGGGGGAGAAGAGGGAGAAATGGGGAACCGACTCTAATGATCAATGTGTAACACCTTCCCCCACCCCACCCCCACGAGGGACAAACAACAGAAACGTGGGTGAAGGGAGACAGGGGACAGTGTAAGTTATGAAAATAGTAATAATTTATAATATATCAGGGCTCCACAGGGTGATGGGGATGGTGGTGGAGAGAGGGAAAAAAGAGAATCTGATACCAAGGGCTCAAGCAGAAAGAAAATATTTTGAAAATGATGATGGAAAGATATATACAAATATATTTGATACAATTGACATATGGATTGTTATAAGAGTTGTAAGAGCCCCCAATAAAATGATTTACAATAAAAAAATCACCAAACATCTTTTCAGATGATTCTACTGTGCACACAGGTCTGAGAACAACCGGACAAAATTTGAATCAAATAAAGAACATCAGTTTTGTTTTTTCATTTGTGCAAGGCTTGCCTTTTTTCTTCTTTTCTTAGAAACTACAGCTTTCAGTCACTGTGATTTCCACTCTTCCTCTGTTGTTTTGCATACTGTGGTGGTCTACTTATTGCTAGGATGTTGGAAGTTACGTGACCATATTTGAAATACCAGCAGGGTCACCTATGGTGAGCAAATTTCAGTGCAGCTTCCAAACTAAGAGCAGTTTATGAAGAAGGAAGAGGCTATCCACTTCTGTGGAATTAGCCACCGAAAATAGTTGAAAAATAAGAAAATACTGTTAGATATAAGAAGATGCACCCCTTAAGTTGGAGGACACTCCAGAGAGGACTGAGGAAAGGTTTCTTTCTCAAGGGTTATTCAATCTTCATGCTACAAATGGAGTAAAGCTTTCCTTATTTGTCGATCTGGTGACACTAAAAAATGAAATAGATGCATGCATAATTAGAACATGGTGTATAGAAAGCTTGAATTTAGAAAATTGGAAGCTGTCGAAAATGAAAGGGATTGAAAACAGTCAATGTCCAGTGAACTGAAATGGATTGATAGTATTAGAATCAGATGATCATATGGTTTAATATACTGGGAATGACAAATAAATAGAAATGATGTCAAAGTTATTGTCAAAAATGATATTTCAAGACCTATCTTAAAGTACAAGACTGTCAGAGGATAATATGAATACAACCACAAGGAAGTCTAGCTAGTATAATTATTATTCAAATTTACACATAAACCACTAAAGCTAGTGATGACATTTAAATAATTTTACCAACTTCTTCAGCCTATACTTGATCAGCCATATGATCAAGACACATTCATAATTATTGATGATTGGAATGTGAAAGTTGGAAACAAGAGAAGAAAGAACAGTAAGAAGATATGACCTAGGTTAAGAAGCAACCCTGGAGATCACATGATCTCTTTGCAAGACCATGGATTTATTGAAAATACCTGTATTTAACTACATAAATGGGAACTATATACACAGACCTCACCACAAAAAAAATGCATAAGAAACAAATTGATTGCATCTGTGGGAATAGATGATGGAGAAGCTAATATCAGCAACCAAAACATGGCAGGGGTAACTGTGAAACAGACAATCAATTGTCCATATGCCAGCTTTAGTTGAAGGAGAAAAAAATAAGTCCACAAAAGCCAAAATATGACTTGATTACCTCCCATCTGAATTAAAATCTCAAAACAGATTTGATGGGGTGAAGAACACTAAGGACTGAATATCTCATGAGGTGGAGATGATATGAAGAACATCAGACACTAGGAAAGCAAATGACTGTTAACAAGAGAGGAAAGAAGGAAAAGACCAAAGTAAATGTCAGAAGAGACTCTGAAACTTGATCTTGAACGTAGAACAGCCAGCACAAATACAGTAAACACGGAGGTAAAGGAGATTTACAGAAAATCTCAAAGGGTGGATCAGAAAAGAAAGTGGAATATTATGATGAAATATGCAAAGATCTGGAGTTACATAGCCCAAGAGGAAGGAAGTGCTCAGCAGAACTTAACCTAAAAGAACTGAA